>NC_083316.1:87998316-88314776 GCF_963455315.2 Globicephala melas
GAATTCCTAAGTCAAACTACTTAAAAAGGAGACCCTGAACGCTTTATGTAATGATAAGTTTATCTAAAAGCCAAATCAGAAATATCACTATTTATAGGTATGCTCAAATATATTATTCTGAAATTGCTCAAACATAAAATGTATTTATAGCTAACAGTAGTCTAGAAGCCAAATATTAATTTAATGTAAAGGTAATACAACATAATACATATTGTTTTATATTCTTTTATATATCTAAACGTATAAAGGAAGTCTTACGTTACTTATCAAAAATAAACAAATATGAGACTTTTGGCAAAAATGAACAAGTTATGAGATTAAAAATCACTTTTAAAAGGCTGCCCCACTAAGATTCTTTATTCATCTTACTGGAAAATCAGTATTTTCAAATCAATTCTTATGTGAGGGCAAATGACTGTTAACCAGGAGCCTGAATGAAATTCGGCAGTATTTAAAATACCAAAAGTTGAGACACTGAAATCTAGTAGCAGTCAAATCTTTGTTCTTAATGTAAAGGAAAACATCATAATTAAAATTTTTAGAAATATGCCTCAATTGTCAATTTATCCACACAGAAAGCTAATGAAAGATAAAAATACCATCCTTGTTCTAGACTTTGGTCACATACCTCTAAAGATGAAAGGGCAGAGAAAAGAACCACACATACAAAACCCCAATGAGATTGTCTCAAATTTTCTTTCAGCTGACTTAGAAAGGGTTACCTTAAGAGATAATACAATAATCATTTATAATAATAATATAATAACAATAATTTTCCCACTTAGGGGTTAAGAGTTAATTCAAATTTTTTGAAATTAGTGAGGTTACTTCCAAAATTTTACCATTGAAGGGTCCTACTATGTGTCAAGCGTAGCACTATCCACTTTGTTACCCACCATTGTAATTATAAAAATGTTCTGATTAGTTATAGTTAAGATGCTTGAAAGAAAGAGTTTGGTGACTTCCAAGCCTGTAGTATACTGTATTGAAACTTGCTTGTTCATTAGTACTATCTCTAAATATATATTGATAACAAAGTTAGTATGGTTAAGTCTTTATATTTTTTTCAACAGAGAATGACTCTATAACCTCTAGATAATTAAAGTAAAAAATTTAAACACCCAAACTGCTCAAGAACTAGGATGTAAAAATCTGTACTCCAGTTAAGCTTCCATTCTGACTTCTAATTCACTGTACATCAAAGAAAATCAACTTGCCCTGACACATAAGGACTATTCCCTTCAGTGATCAGGCAGGTGTTGAGGCCAGAAAGAGAGCCTATTTTCCACAGCCCTTTACCTTGTTTGATCACTGGTTACTTTTGATCTGACACTGCCCTCTCTCTAGTAATGACTTCCCCCTCATAGACCCTACCTCACATCTGTCAGAAAGAATAAAGGGCATCAAACTGAGACCTGACAACGCCTATGGGCCATGCGATGGGCTGCCAACTGAATGCTCCCCAGCTCCCACAATTTCTAATTCAGTTTCTTTTGTTCTGGTAGGTACAGGGTTAGGGTACCAATGACAGCAGAAAGGATTATGCACCAACTGTGAAACCGAGCCTTCTTGAATGTGTATCTTTTATCTCTGCTTCTTCATCTTCTTAAATGCTGCAAACTTCATGGTGGTTACTATGAAATACATATTCAACAAGTGCAATAGAAAGGTTGTTTAAATCCTTTTCCAGGAGAAAACAAAGGACACAATGTATTGTAATTCAACTATAAAGCTTTAAGGAAAAAGTTTCAAACCCATGGTGTGAGATTATTAAAGGACAGCTGTCAAAGAGCATGTTAATTGTAAATGAAAGACAAAAGTTTTACGAGGACCACTACTTAGTGCCATACACCATCTAAAATGGAAAGGTCCCCTAAAACAATGCACATATTCAGAAGAGGCAATCATTTCAATTGTTAAATTATAGATTCTCACACTAATTTGGTACTAACCAGTACTGAAAATAAGTTCCTCTAGTCCTCTTTAAAAAATGTGGTGAGTATATGTAAGCCTTTTTTTAAAAAAGGCATTAGTAACAATCACTTTAAAATGTTAAAATTTTTAAAATTTGGCCAAATATCATTTTGACACCATTTTACTATTAATTTTTCAACTGTCATTAGAATATTGCATGAGTTCTTGTATATTCATTAATAAATAACCTTCTACACACACACACACACACACACACACACACACAAACACACTGGTGGAGAGCTCATTATCAGGCATGCAATAAAAGGATTTGTAGGAAGCAGGTTTAGAGGCCTTCTAAGATCACTTTCAAGGCTAAGTTACTATTTTTTTTTTTTAAGAAAGGAGGGTCAGAAGAAGGAAGTACATGAGCAATAATATAGCCATGCAAGTTTAATGTACCTTTAATACTATAATGCATAAAAACAAATAACTAACTTTAGACATCGACAAATACAGAATCTCAAAGGTGAGAGGGAAGCATTAAGGTGATCACAAGTTGACTCTAATGACTGGAGAAGTTAGTTTCTACAACAGCTAAAGAAAGATATGCCTTGATGGAGAGAAAGGAGAAAGGCTCTCACATCTGAGAATTAACCTGTGACACTGGGGAAATCCATACACTAGACTGATAATGATTAACCCCTATGAAAAAGACTATATGTGAAATACCTCCTATTCTAAGACTGATCAGTAATCAGCACCATTATACTCTTTAAAAAAAAAAAAGCCTGTCTTGACTCTGTAATCTAAAAGTATCATAATATATATTATAAACATGTGATTGTTTTAAATAGACTTTAATATATGAAAACAGATGATGCCTACATACACACTTGGACTGACTGTACAGAAGAAAATCATCTAGGTATACTAGAAAAAGCACTTCTAGATTGAAAAAACAAAACTTAATCCAAGGTTAAACAATTCAGTAGGCTGACCCAATACTCGCCCATTTTTTTCCTTAAATTTTCCAAATGCCACTTAATTCTCCAAGAAAATGAAGAAATAAACTGCATTATTCTACTAAGATATCTAGTTATGCTCCCTTTGGGGTATTCTTTTCCTAATTTTTGATTCTACAAAACCATTAGGACATATTAAAGAACAAAAAGATAATAAAATAAATGGAACCAATTTATGATATTTAAAACTAAGAATTTTATATAAAGTATTGTCAGTGTAATTTCTGCGTGTTATATCACGCTCAAAGCAAGCAATGTCAACGTTCTAACTACATTTACTGCCAGATATGCTTGATGCATTTTCTGGGTATCAAGCAATCAAGATATGTATCAAATATATTTAATTTATCTCTTTCTAACTGCAACAATAAAAGCAAGCTCTTCTAAACAAACTCAAACATAGAGGCAATTTGTTAACTTTCACCTTTTTAAGAATCAAGTGATGGAATATGACAAAAGAAAAAGGACCACAATTCTTAGCAAGCTTAAGAGATTTTTGTTAGGGTTTTCTGAAAGCAAAAGAAGGAAAATGCACTGGTAGCAGCACTGAAACAATTCAAATATCCTCAATGGAATGTAAACCAAGAAATGAAAATATCTAACAGGTAATCTGCAATAAAAAGAACTTTAAAGCCACAAGCTTCAACATTCACTCTTTTTTTGTTTGTTTTGGCTGCGTTGGGTCTTCATTGCTGCGCGTGGGCTTTTTTTCTAGTTGCAGCAAGTGGGAGCTTCTCATTGCTGTGGCTTCTCCTGTTGCGGAGCATGGGCTCTAGGTGCGTAGGCTTTAGTAGTTGTGGCACGTGGGCTCTACAGTGCGGGCTCAGTAGCTGTGGCCCACGGGCTTAGTCGCTCCGCAGCATGTGGGATCTTCCTGCACCAGGGCTCGAACCCATGTCCGCTGCACTGGTGGCGGATTCTTAACCACTGAGCCACCAGGGAAGCCCTTAACATTCACTTTAAAAAAATCATTTCTTAAAAACTACTTAATTCTTGAAGAGGACATACTTATTTGGGATTTTACTTCCTCAAACTATGACTGCCATTCTTCTGGTAAGAACACTAGTGAAGAATCACTTCACACTGCTATAGAATGAAACATATTTCACCAATGCCATTAATAAAAATTGAAACTTGTATACTAAAAGCTGTATTGTATGTACATATCAAAAGTATAAATAATCATACTTAAAGTTACTGACATGTGCCTCATTAAAAATATTAATTTTTAATAGCTTTCTTTTTGGCACAAAAATAATTTTTCCCAGGACAAAACCAAAAGGATTTGAGAATAGAATGGTTCATCTTAATTAACAGTCCTTTTCAGAAAATTTATAATTTTTATGTAAAAAAGATTGATTTTTAACCATTTAGTCAAAACATTGACAAATATTCAGTTACTAACTACAAGTTTACAAAAAAGACAATCTCATCCCCATTTTCAAGGAGCTTACATGACTAAACTGAAGCCTTGAAACCCACAACAAATTATCAATGGATTAATAAGAAATAATAAAGGAAGCTGATAGAATATTGGAAAGTAATAAATGTGGAAGAATTCTTAAAGAATATTTGACCAAAAAATAATATTTACCTCAGCTTGAACACATACTGAAAGAAAGCAAGATGACAAGAGAAAATGAAGACTAAGTGGACAAGTTAAGAACGCAATGAGAACAGAGAAAAATAACTGGAGAAATCTTTGTAGTTAGCCACTACAGATTCTTGAAATGATAAAAAAAAACCAGTATTTTAGCAAGAGTATATCTGTGTTGTGGATGTGAAAAAATAAAATGTCGATCTTTAGAAATGTCTTAGGTCATGACTGAATTCAGTGGAATACAATATACCATCATCTTTCACACCGTTTTCCGTTAAATTCTTTACTCATAAGCTGATAACAATTGTAGTTTATAAAATGTATAATAGATTATACAATGGAACTGACTACATTTATGCATGATGAAAAAAACTTATTAATATATCAGTGAAGAGGAGTACATACATATATGTGTGTATGTGCATAAAATTGCGTCCTGCAATAACTTAAAATATATGAAATATCAAACTACTCGTAAGTATCTTCAAATATTTAAAGTTAACATTAACCTAGTAAATAGATATGGAATTATATCTTTATTCCCATTCAGAGAATCTATAAATCACAGCTCGACCTAATTCTACCATGTTCTCAGAGGAGTTAAAACAAAAAGCTATCATTAAATGATGAAAATATTGATAATTTTATAATCTGTAGGCATTCATGTAGGCATTTAAACAACAAAGAATATAAATATATACCTTCCTCTTTATTTTCTCAAAGATATATATTCAATAAGAGGAAAATAAAAGCTAAGAATAATCATGCAGATACAGCTCAATTAGAAGGACTCTGATATATAACTATTTTTCTTTGGATTACAAATTCTCAATATATTCATTTATGTATCGTATTATAGTGAATGATAAATACCTAGATTTTATACTTAAATCAAAAATAGTCAATAAAAACCTGGCAATAGACACTACAAATTTTCTACCCCCAAGAACTCTCCATAACTCATTTCTATCATATTTTAGAAACCAAAAATAGTGAAGTAGAGGACCCATTAAAGAAAAATACTGTATTTCTCTTTTCTACAACCTAAATTTTATGTGGCTACACAAAATAAGAAGCAATAGGAGGGTTAAAAAAATAATATCAAAAAAGTACAGATTTCATCTGGCCTCAAATTATCAGCTACTAGAAACCAGAAGGTACAGTCCAAGGGAAAGATTTTACCCTAACACTCTCATCTGAGCAACTTTGTCTTTAGACCTTTAATAAGAACTTGAAGAAAGACTATATAGGTAATATGAATAAGCAAAATCTGTAGCAGGAATAGGAACAGTAGTCACCACACAGGATGCCTAGATGCACTTTCATGACAATGTATCTTTCTAATAATAATGACAAGAAAATGCTTGAAAAAGAAGCATCTTACCAACTGGTAACCAGATTCAACTATAGTTTGTAAAAGATATTCAGAAAGGCACATCTTAAAAAAAGAGAGAAAAAGAAAAAGAGAAATTCTTCTCCCCTTAAGCCTAATCACTAAAACATTAAATGGGATTAAGTCTTGGATATCCTAAGACTCTAACACCTCTGTGATAGGTAGATGAAGAAAAATATAAGCCAAAACTTCTCCCTAGATCCAAGCAATACATCTCACTTGTTGACTGATGGTCTAGAAAGGCAGTTGAAGAATATGTGCTCATAAATGACACGCTTAATGTACTCCCAGCATTCCACTGCCATCTAACCTCATAAAGTTTCAATTTGCTAAGTCTAATGACTTGGCTGTTTATCTCAACCCACTATCAACTGTTATCAACACTTGAGCACAGAGACTGAGACAGCACTTTCATGTTTATATCTGAAAGATAATTTGATTTGCTCCAAAACTCTTTGTGATTTTTTTAATATGCACTCCTAAAAGAAGTAAACAAAAATTACATTTTCATAAAAGGATCTAGGGGCTTCCCTGGTGGCGCAGTGGTTAAGAATCCGCCTGCCAATGGAGTGGGACACGGGTTCCAGCCCTGGTTTGGGAAGATCCCACATGCTGCAAAGCAACTAAGCCCGTGAGCCACAACTACTGAGCCTGCACTCTAGAGCCCACGAGCCACAACTACTGAGCCCACGCACCACATCTACTGAAGCCCGTGCACTCTAGAGCCCGTGCTCTGCAACAAGAGAAGCCACCAGAGTGAGAAGCCCATGTACCGCCACAAAGAGTAGCCCCTGCTCGCCACAACTAGAGAAAGCCCGCGCGCAGCAATGAAGACCCAATACAGCCCAAAATAATAAATAAATATAAATAAATAAATTTATTTTAAAAAAAGGATCTAAACTACAGACTATATCAGTGGAAAATAACACCAGCAAAAGAACTGCAACACTAGGAATAACCTACCAACTATAAATTTTAAACCCACAACAAATTGTATATTTTTAGTAATCTAAAATTTGATCCAGAAAAAAATTTTTTAAGAATATGTAAATACTATTTAGAGTCACCTATTTTTAGTTATAATAAATTCTGCATTATCAACACTGGAATATCTGTATCAGAGTTTTTAATACTAGGCTAGCTTCCTCCTGCAATCCTGTTTGCATCTGAGCAACGCCTACCATCAGTTGATGGGCTCCCAAAATTTGTGAACTAATTTTAGTGTTACTAAATTAATATAATGTTAAATAAATATGCTGGGTAAAAAAAATAATGCATTCCAAAGAAAAATTATTTGGATATTATCAGTCACTGCTTGCCCTCTACCAAACTGGTTCACAGGGGAAGAAAAATATACATACACACACACATACTCATTCTTTATGGTTTTCTATGCCTTTCACAAATGATGGAATACAATTCAGTCATGTTCTTATCCAGATAGCTGATAGATAAAAAAGATACCCACAGGAGAAAAACAGAAAAACAGATTAAAAAGAGAGACAGTAAGCTCTAACAAAGAATATATAACGAATAAAAATGTATTTATTCTTTAGACTGAAAAATCTGCCAAATAACATTTTAACTTTTTTTTCAAGTGGATCTTTCAAATATCACTGAACAAAATAAAACCAATTTTATTAATCGTACAAATGTACAAGTCAATGTAATTCAGACAAGAACAGAAATTATACTCTAGTTGATCAGAACTCCATATTGTTAAAAAAAACTATTGTCCCAGAAAATACTCCTTGAGAACATCAATGACTCTGGCTAGATAAATTTGATACATGAAGAATGGCATCATTAATATAGTAACTAGATCAAAGAAACTTACTTATTTGAAAAGTCAGAAAACCACTGACTCTGCATCTTTAACCTATTTTTCGAGCTTTTATTTATATGCTTAAATCCACCTTCTTTTTAAAGCATGTTCCCAAAATACTGGAAAAAATGTTTTTAAAAGTATGTTTAATTCAGCAGTAAGCCATTTGTCACTAAACCAACATTTATTGAATGACTATTATGTGCCAACATGCGGGTGGATGGGATAAAAAGATAACTAGATACTCTTCACCCCCAAAAGAGTTGACAATCCATCAGCAAGATACAGCTGTAAACTATAATTACAGTTATTTATGGAGAGCAATTTGACATTATCTAGCAAAAATTTCAAAAAGTACCCATCCTTGCTCCCTTTAATTACATTTCTAGAATAGATCCTAGAGAAATTCTCACAGATAAGCCCAGAGACTTGCACAAAGATTTTATTGCAACACTGGCTATAATAGCAAAACAACGGAAGCAATGTAAGTGTCCCTCAATATAAAATGGATAAACAGGAGATATATACATATACAGGATACTAAAAGTTTAAAAGAATGAATTACATATTCATTATGGCTAGATATCAAAAACAACTTAAAAGTAAAAATGCAAACTGTAGATTGACATACTTTGTGAGACCAGATTTTAACCATATAATATCAGATATAAACTATTTGGGACCACATACTGAACAATATTATATTGTTGTTCATGGTACCCATTATGTCTGTTAAAGCAGTTGTTTTTTTAAGCATTTTAGATCATCACAGTAGTTGCCTCTAGAAAGAGATAGTGGAATAACATGGGATGCAAGACAAGCGAATTAAAGATTATTTGCTTTATTAATTCAAGAAGAAGAAACAAATTTAACAAAATGTTAACAACGGTCAATGTCTAGGTGATGGGCATATATATGTTATTACTCTTTTCAGTATTCCACATTTTTTTAATTTCCTGAAATTAAAACAAAAATACAAGACCGAAAAATCTGATCACCTTTCACATTTGAAATCCCAAGTATAATCCCAATTACCAAGAGAAATATAAATTTCTTAGCATGACACTCAAGAAACTTAACAACCTGGTCCCCACCTTCCTTTAGAGACCCAATTATGAACACTTCCCCCACCAGCCTTATATAATCCTAATCTTACTTTAACACCCACCACTTATTAAACATTCCACATATCTTCCTGATGCCTTGTCTTTGTTAATGATATCACTTTCCTCAAAAAAATGTTTGCTTGCAGCACAATTGCCATATCACTATATATCATTCAAGATCCAGTTATAAATGTCACCTACTATTTATAGGATTTCCTGATTCCTCCCTAATCTCTCACACAAGTAACTATTTTGCGATTGGCATTTCCATAGCGTTTACCACTAGAAAAGGATATTCTTTCTTTGGCAATATAACTCTTTTTAAATTCCTTAACACTTCTCATAGTGCCTGGCACACAGTAGGCATTCAAATGTTAACTCCACTGAAACAACATCTGAAACAGTGTTAAGGAACAGAGTAGACAGTTACCAGTTCATTAATCCACTAAAATTTCTATTAAATCTATCGAACAAAAATGAAATGGTATTTAGCTTCTGAATCCAAGTATCACAAAAAACACAATATTATGTTTTTGCCAAGTAAAAACTTTTGCATAATGAGTGCAATTCTACAAAAGTTCATTATGTTCACATTTATACAGGATTAAAACCAACATTAAACACTATCCTGAAGACAGTTTTCCTCTTTGGTAATTTTACTAATTTTCCTAGAAAAGATTTCAGTGTATCTCCATTGGTACTAGCAGCTTCCCCTAAAATCAGTTATCATCCTAGCAAAAGGATCTTCTGCTCATGCTAATAGCTAATTTCCTCCTCTGATGTCTCACAGCACCTGACAGTTAAGTGTTTTAATGGGGATAATGCCTTTCGGAAATTATTGCTTGGTTCAAAGGCATATATGGATTAGCTCCACCTGTGACGTATCCATGCAGTCAAAGGTCTCGAGGACAAACTTTTGAGAGTCCAACAATCTGGGTTAGACTCTTGACTCTGACATTTATCTGTTGTTCCTTAACCTTTCTAGGCCTCAATTTCTTCATCTGTAAAATGGAATAAAAGTAAACTACCTCATGGGGACTTCCCTGGCAGTCCAGAAGTTAAGACTCTGCACTTACAATGCAGGGGGTGCGGGTTCAATCCCTGGTTGGGAACTAAGATCCCACATGCCACGCGACATGGCCAAAAAATAAAAATAAATAAATAAAAATTTTAAAAAGTAAGCTACCTCATATGGTGGTTGTGAGGATTAATTATGTAAAACTACACAGTGCCTGGTACATTATAAACAGTCAATGAGATAACTATTATTAAGTGTTTTCAGATATCAAAAAATGACAGCAAAATACTGAAAGGTAGTATACAATAACAAGATGAAGTTTATTAACTTTAGGTCACCTTCTTTAGAACGCCATATGCATGCATCACTGTTTATTGGAAACTACCACTCTCGGTGTCAGTAAATGCCTCATCCATTCAGAAAGGAAAGGGCAATGAAGGCGAATATCTACCCCTGGAGACTTTGGAGGCTGAAGTGAGTACTTATAAAATGGAATTCTTCATAAATGTACATTATTTATGTCTGGGATTACAAAGTAAACTCACTTCACAAGGAGTATCTGAGGAATAAGGTAACAAGAATGTAGTCGGGGTGTTGAGGGGTAGCAGGGACCAAATCCCTTAATGTATTAACTCTAAGTTGAGAAGTAAAAGAGTCAGGAAATGCAAGCCTTAATATAATGCTGAATTAGTTACTGTTATTTAAGCTCTGATGCAAATGCTTACCTTACTTATTTACCCTAGTTGATGATAACACGGCTACCAGTCTATTCACTTAGCTGCTGCAACAACCTCAAAATCACAGCAAGCAGCAAAATAATAATTAAACTGTGGGTAACTAACAGATGAAATCAGAACATAGTAAGTGACAGTAGGTACTGACACAGACCAATTCAAACTGGTAGACTCCAGAAAGTAAACTCTGATAGGGAGAGGAAGAAAAAAAAAACATTTATTAAAGAACTTCCTACATTTGGGACCATATATTTTGTACTTCACCTCAATCTCATTTAGTCTGATCCTCATAAGAACAAGTCTGAGGTAGTATTATATCTTTTCTACAAAAAAGGAAATGCAAGTACAAAAATTAAGATAACTAACTGAATCACATGATTAAGAAACAGTAAGATATGAATTGAGTTCAATTCAACTTACACTCAGTATTTGCCTCATTCATCCCAGAAGGAAGCAGAGAGAGGTAAATTTAGGTCCTACATGATACATGTAAGCCTCCAAAGGATAATAAAATTAAAAACAATGAACAAACAATGTTACAAATAATGTTACAGCAAGAGCCAAAGGACTATGGGAGATGGCACAGAACTGTAAAATACTTCACCAGGAGGTTGAAAAAAGTAAAAGGTCATAATTAACCATTGGGAAATCAAATTTTAACCAGAAAACATTTAACATTTCCCTAAAACTTTCTAAAATCTATTCATAATACATTACTACTTTCTTGGGTAACTCAGAAATCTATACTAGTTTCATAACTCAACTCTACAGAGTAGAAGGTGTTAAAAAAATAAGCCAAAAAAAATAAAATAAAATAAGCCAAATAAATATAAGACATAGAGACCTCTATCAAATATGCTGACCCTAGAACTTAGCATAGAAGTCATTTTCAAAATCGTAAAATCCTAGTACTTTAAAACATCAGGTTGGATAACAAATGTAGATAATCTATCTGACCCCATCATTTTACAGCCAAATAAAAAGCTGCCCAAGATGTAGGGAATGGACTTGAGGACACAGGGAGAGGGAAGGGTAAGCTGGGATGAAGTGAGAGAGTAGCACTGACAATATATACACTACCAAATGTAAAATAGATAGCTAGTGGGAAGCAGCCACATAGCACAGGGAGATCAGCTCGGTGCTTTGTGACCACCTAGAGGGGTGGGATAGGGAGGGTGGGAGGGAGATGCAAGAGGGAGGGGATATGGGGATATATGTATACATATATATAGCTGATTCACTTTGTTATACAGCAGAAACTAACACAACATTGTAAAGCAATTATACTCCAATAAAAATGTTTTTAAAAAAAGCAGACCAAAGAGCTTCTGTCCAAAAAGTAGAGAAGCAGAATCTGGAGGAAGGACAGTAAGGAAGCAGAGAAAATATACTTAATGAAGTTTCTAGATCATCAATAACTACACACAAACTAAATATGGCTTTAAAATAATTTTGTAGCCAGTACTGCACAGAAGTGATATAAATGCTATAGCTAAAAGACAGCAGACATGGGCTTCCCTGGTGGCGCAGTGTGTGAGAGTCCGCCTGCCGATGCAGGGGACACGGGTTCGTGCCCCGGTCCGGGAAGATCCCACATGCCGCGGAGCAGCTGGGCCCGTGAGCCATGGCCGCTGAGCCTGCGCGTCCGGAGCCTGTGCTCCACAACAAGAGAGGCCACAAGAGTGAGAGGCCCGCATACCGCAAAAAAAAAAATAATAATAATAAAGACGGCAGACAGTTGGATATAATATGCTAGACACTCACTATAGTTGTATTCCTCAGATCTGTTTTTATAGTCTATACAACAGTTTTATAGCAAATGAAAAATACATCCATGTAGGTGCATGGCAGTTGTCTCACTCAAAAATTACTAAAACAAAAACTCACTCTTTGGGGGTAAGATTTTACATGTATGTCCTCAATTATTTGCCTCACCATAAATCATTTGAGTACTAAGATGTCAGATCATTGTCCTCTTTCCACCTGAATAAAACTCCTTGTGATAAATACAGGAATCCTTTCCCTATGCTAAAGTGTACCTTACTTACAGTGCCACAAATAAGAATATTCAAGTATCTTGCTACTTTGTGTAAGATAGCAAGTTCACCTTGTAACACTCTAGATGCAACTATTATTTCATATTTTTAAAGAAAATTTCCCTAAAACCATCTAAAGGACAAAATTAAAAATAAACCATAAATATCTGCAGAAACCATGTACAAGCATTTTATCTTTATAGTTACATCAAGGACACAAAAGCTATGTCACTGAAATATACAAAGACAATGCTGCCATCTAAAGGCCAAGATATAATATGAAAAAAATGTGTACTTAGTCATATACTGTCAACATATATAAAAACAACCAATTTGATATTTTAAAGTCAGCAAAGTTTATACTTTAAAAAAGCACTATGCTATGATTATTTTTAGGCTACAAAATAAAACTCTAATACTATTTTGAGAAGATTCTTTTTGAGAAGACTGATAAGAGAATTAGTGAAATAATTTAGCTAATGATCAATATCTGCACAGGTAAAGTTCTGTTGGCATCCTTTCAGACACAATATTCTCCTGAGTACTGAATATTTCTATTAGTTGTTTGTCCTATTTAATGATGTTTATTATTTCCTGTCTGTAATTAAATATACGGTATAATTATATATATGCATATATAAATATTATTTGCCTTTAATCAGACTATTATTTCTACTCACCCTTTTAAAAATATTTGTCATTAAAGGACTAACAATAATACATCTCAGAGTGAAAAAACCCAATCTACTTAAAATTGTAGCTTTGCAAGTAATTCAAATATTTCTCCTTATTTCATAAATTCTAAAAATACAAACTAAAGTTCCTATGGGAGACCAGTTATCAACAGCTCAACTGTCCAACAGAAAGAGCTCATACTATTCTAAATTTCCCTTTCTAAAAACCTTAAACTGCAAGAATTTCATTGAACTGAACTTTACTTAAGATTTAGCAAAATCACTTCTAATTTGCAATGAAATCAAAATGTTTACTGAATAACACTACATAGGAAACTGATTCCCTTAGCATTTAAGTATATAACACCTTTCTAATGGACCACAATATTAAAGAAATTTGAACATAACTAGAACCTTCAAAACATATGGTTTAATTCTTTTGAAAAACCACTGACCAAAATTTTTAATGTGTCAAGAAAAATGTTTTTCTGGTTTTGCTCAGCAAGAAAACAAATATTAATCACTCAACAAATATTCCCATTATGTGAGAAATATAAAAATTGTAAGCTGGGATTACCACCTTTTAATTTATCTTGAGTGTAAAGTTGAAACCAATGGACAACAAATATGGTCAAGTTCTCATAAAGACTACTAGTTTTTTATTGTCTTCTATGAGTCAGAGTTTATACTAGACAATTTAAGGACATTATATCATTTATTCCTCAAAACCACAACCTGCAAAAATACAAATACTAATAACCCCATTTGCAAAGGAGGTTCAAAGATCTTAAGTAACTTTCCCAAGGTCACAATGCAAGTAAATGGACACTGGGATTCAAAAATTCATTCTCTCTTACCCAGAAGACCTTACTCTATCCACAAGAACATAATGCCTCAGGAGTGATTATTAAATTTGTATTAAATGTGAACAGGAATAGGAAGTATTTTTACTGTGTAATTTCACAGAAAAAGATAATTCTACGTGGTAATAAAAGTGTTTACTTTTAATTCATAGTATTTCAACTTTTCTAACTGTAATCTTAAAAAAAAAAAAAGCGTTGTCTCACTTTAAGTGCTGAGGCTTCCAGAGACCTTTCAAAACTTACATTAATATGTGAGAGGTATTTATCAAATTTTGTAAACTAACTCCAAGGGGCAACAAAAAGATCTCATTATTTTGAAGATACAGTTAAAAAGCAAATCTTCTTTGTAAATATACATATTCAGGACCACCTTGCCTACATTTTAACGTACAGTATTTTTCAACATTGAGAACTCTACTAATGCCTCCCCAGTGACAACTTTTTCTGTTAACCTGTACTATATACCTATCAAAGCAAAATTAAATGGATTTGGAATATTATTCAGCCATAAAAGGGAATGAAGCTCTGATATATCCTACAATAGGAATGAACTTTGAAAAAATATGGTATGTAAAAGAAGGCAGACCCAGAAGACCACATACTGTGTGATTCTATTTATATGAAATGTCTGGAACAGACAAAAGTCCACAGAAAGTAGATTACCAGTTGCCATGGGCTAGAGGAAGGGGAAATGAAGAGTGACAGCTAATGGGCACAGGGTTTCTTTTTGGGATAATAAAACTGTTCTAGAATTAGTGATGATGACTGCACAACTTTGTGAACATACTAACACTGAACTGTACACTTTAAAAAGGTGAATTTTATGATATATAAAGTATATCTCAATAAGAGAAAATTACATGGCTTTAAATATATTTATAATATACAATAAGTGTAAATGAGTTACCTACACATGTGCTTAAAATATAATATAAAACCTATGTAACTAAACTAGTAGTCTTTACAACTAAAAACAAGATTATCTGTCTCAATTTACCGAGTCCCATTTTACACCATACTAAGTGAAAGGCTCTATTTCACAAGCATACATCTTCCCGAATATTAAAAATTCCTAACTATCTAAAATTACTACAATCCCTAGGGGACTCAGAAGGAACGACAACTACATACTTATATTTGGCAGCCAAATTTAATTTTTTCAAATTAATTTTTTCCACTGTCAGAGTTTAGAAAAAAACACATTAGCACATGCTAATGAAGAATTTTTAACATGTAAGTACCACATACAAGCACCCACACAGTTATAAAATCAATTTATACAAATCATTGTTTTGAGAAGATTCTTGCTTTTAAGTAGAATCTGCCTCTAAACCGTCCCAAAAAAATAAGCAGAAAAAAATTTATAAGCTAAGTTATAAGGAATTCAAGAGTTAGAAACAAAATGAAAAACACAAGAATGGTAACAAGTACTTACTAATTTGTTTTCCTGCATGTATATTCTTTGTAATTTCAGACAGCCCTTAGCTATGACGATCATGCCTTCATCTGAGATCTTGTAACACTGGCCGAAATGAATATCTTTGAGTTCTCTGCATTTTGAGCCCAGCTGTAAACAAAGAGATTTGACTGAATGCTCCAAAAATAACAAAGGTGACATATTTCTAGTGGGATTTCCACATATTTTTTTTAAATAGCCATACCAAAGTTAAATAATTGTTTATAAATTACTCTTAAAATAGAATGTAGGCAATCTATCATTTAAAATAGTGTTGTGTAAGCCTTTTCACCTTCTAATTATCTCCTTGCTTCAACTGCCTCACATACTATGTGCCCACCTAGGTGCCTAGATTCCATAACACTTCAAATTCATGTCTTAATTTCTCTTGAGTCTTTTTATCAGTCATAGTGTTAGACTGAGTGGAACACAGGTCCAAGGAATAAAACCAAGGTCCAAGAAGTGAGACAAAGGTCCAGTGAGTGAACGAATATTTAATTCAGGAGATTCTACTTCTAGTTCTGATTGCCCCAATGTATCATTTTTCTCCATCGGCTCATTTATTCTGTGAAAGAGAAAAAAGACTGAATATGCTATAGCCAGTATTCTAGTTAATACTTATTTACACACTTATTGCATAAACTAAAAAAAAAAAAAAGGACTAGTGATTTCCTGATTGAAATCTCAAGTGTACCTTAAATAGCTACTGAACAGATACAATGTTCCCCTTAAAAAACATTAAGTACAACAAAGAACAAATTATATAATTTCTTTTCAAAATCTACAGTAGAAATTAGATGATCAAAGCAAACTATAAATAAATGTTTTATAAGTATTACATATAAAGAAAGTCATCTTAGAGATAAAATAAGAAACTTTACTAAAAACCTATATATCAAAAATTGTCTAAAAAATTACATTAAGACAATAAAATCCAGTTTGGCAAGGGTTCAAAGTGTGCTGATACACCACTGGTAAGAGTGTAAATTAGTACTAAAAATCTTCTTGGAGGGCTAGTTAGCATAAATGAAAAAATTTTATAAAATCTGCCTGAAAATTATATGACTCAGCTTCTAAATATTTACCAAAAAATGTAAGAGGGATGGATAATTGGATAGATAACATAGTAAAGTCAACATACTACAATGTTAATTATACAATCTATGTAGTGGGTATACGGGTGCTCACTGTAAAATTCTTTCAAATTTTCCATATATTTAAAATTATTCATAAAGACTACTGGAATAATTAACTAAAGGTGTTTGGTAAGATTTAGCTACAAGAAATTAGCACAAGAATTTTTTTTTAATAGTGAAATACAGAAAACCTAAAGTTATAAATTATGGTGTTTTCGTAAAATTTAGTATTATATAGCCATTAAATTGAAGTAAACACTTGACAAATAAAAACTGTACATGTTTTTATAATAAATTCAATTTTTATAAACAAATTAGGCACATTTAAATATAATATACATATTTAATTATACACATGTTTATAGAAAAGAGATAAAATATACACCAAGGTGTTTACAGTGGTTATTTCTGATCAGTGCAATAATGGGTACTGTTCTTTTTTTCTATCAGTCTTCTTATATCTTTTTAATCAAGTAAAGTAATGATATTATCAGAAAGATATGCAATTTCAGTTAGTTTTTCCAGGGGTGGTGATATATACAAGCCATCTTATTTTAATCTAGGTAACACTATAACCAATTATATATTCCACTAGAAATGTAAACTCCATGAAGACAGAAGCTTGTTTAACTAACATAGGCCTGGTGCCCAGTGTCTTACAGTCAGTTGATACCTAGTAAATATTTGTTGAATGAATGAAAAGGCTGATCAGAGTTATTCATTGTAAAGAGGCCTCTTTGAAAAATGGACAAATAAAGGAAACTATGATTATGGTCTCATATACCACCATGTTCTACTTAATTCAAGAGTTCTAAATTGGTCCACAGGTGGAAATGAGGGATTCCAGGAAAATGGATAAGAAAAAAAAAAGAGTACATTTTAATTTTCTTACTATTCTCTAAATGAACTTTAGCTTTTCTTTCACTTATTAAACAGAAAATCACAGTAGTTTAGCAGTATGTGTGACTCTGTAAACAACAGAAATCAAAGATAATTTCATATAACACTACTGTTATTGCAGATAGTGAAATACCATTTTTGTTCATCAATATTCATCATGTTTATTAGATCTACTACCAGATCTTATAATGCATTATAGAGGCACATAGAGTTCTAGAACATACAATGGGCACGTTACTTAGACGCCAGAAAGCTGAATCCAAAGCCAATAGTGGGGAAAGCAGAAAAGCAATATGATAATCACTACAAAACTCCCAATAAGCTCACATATGTCTGGCAGTGAGGGCGAGGTTGGTCTTAAAACCACCAGGATTCTTGAAAGTCTACTTAAGAAGTAGTTAACCACTCAGATCACCTCCTCATTTCTGCACAGCCTGCCCCTGCCCACTCTCCCACAATAGCAAAAGACTGGAGTTCACTGCAGGGAGTAAACCATAGGGTCTTTGGGGTATGCCATGCACAGCTGACAGCAGAAGCACACTCCAGAAAATGTGGGGATGTGAAAGTTTATACAGTGAAAATGCAGGAATTAAAAGAAATAATTCTATAAAATGTTCCAAGATGAAAGGATATAGACTTCCAGACTAAAAGGACTCACTCATATGTCCAATACAAATGACAAAAGCAGACCTGTACCAAGGCAAATCATCATAAAATTTCACAATCGTAGGTATAAAAAAATATTCTAGACTTCTAGTGAGAATCAGATTTCATACAGAGGATTAAGGATAAAAAAGGCAACAAACTTCTTAATTATTTAAGAATACTTATTTCAAACCTAGAATACTGTACTCAGGATTCAGACTATGAAATAAGTGTGAGGGTAGAACAGAGACATTTTCAGACATGCAAGTTCTCAAAAGATGTACCTCCCATATATTCTTTATCAGGAAGCTTTTACAATCTGTGCTCTACAAAACATGAGAATACATCAAGAGAAAGAACACATGACATCTAGGTAATAGGACATCTAATAGAACAGCAAGGTGAGGAAAACATTAAGAATAATGGTGAAGATAAGATACTAAGATGACCATTAATGCAAGAGTAGTTATATACAGTAAGTCCAGACTGCTGTCTACTTTAAGAAAATAAATTCGACTAAGTAAATACATATAGGTATACTAAAGCAACTGGGGGAAAGCTGTGGACTCCATCACTAATAAGATATAAAAACTAAGTAAACTAAATGAGGACAAAAAGACATTTATTCATTCCAATAAAAACAAAATTCCAGAGGGAAAAGAAAGGTAGGTAATTATAAAACGTAAATACTGAATACTTATTTAATCAAAATTATAACAGAATTATTTTGACACAATGAGGGCATAGGAGATAGAAAAGGATAGTGAGCTAAATCCTCATCTTTCCATAGCAAGGAAATAGCAGAGCTCAGCGGTCCGCAACCTTTTTGGCACCAGGGACCGGTTTCGTGGAAGACAATTTTCCCACGGATGCAGGGGAGGGAGGTTCAGGTGGTAATACGAGCGATGGGGAGTGATAGTAAGTGGCAGATAAAGCTTCACTCACCTGCTGCTCACCTCCTGCTGTGCGGCCCGGGGGTTGGGGACCCCTGGGATGGTCTAAAATGGATATATCAAGAAAATACATACAGACATAGACGGCAAATGCTTCTTATCTACCACTGCTTCCTTCTTCTGGAAGGAGTTCAACTGGTCTAACTTCTGGTCTCTACACTGATTAGTTTGTATTTAATAAGCTGAACATGTTCAGTTCATCTCTATCTTTTTTCCGCTTGAGAACAAACTGCACACAAGGAGCAAGCATCTACTTCTACATTTGCAGGACACTGCTGGTCCAGCCTAGTAGATGACGACGGGGTCCCCTGGCCAAACTCCAGCGTTTGAGTTAACAAGCCTATTTAGCTCTATTACTAAGCAACATTCCCAATCTAGCCTTTCTGTGTAATAAAGTTGATATTTTTCCTCTGTCACTATTCCAGTGTCTTATTTGTCAATTTATTGAGATGCTGGAGCAATAAAGAGACTTCAACACTTAGTGCACCAGCCAGGTGATCTCTTCCTGTATCAAGTTTACCGCCATTAACTCTTTTTTTTTTTTTTTTTTTGATGTGGACCATTTTTAAAGTCTTTATTGAATTTCTTACAATACTGCTTCTGTGTTTTTTTATGTTTTGGTTTTTTGGCCGTGAGGCATGTGGGATCTTAGTTCCCCGACCAGGGATTGAACCCACACCCCCTGCACTGGAGGGTGAAGTCTTAACCACTGGAACGCCAGGGAAGTCCCCCCGTCCTTAACTCTTACCTTATTCCAGCAGAAAGTCACTACAGCTAAAGGATCTACAAACACCTCAAAACTACCTCCATAATACTTTCTACTTTACCAAAGAACATTCTGAAATAATAACTACTCATCATAAGATAAGAATACCTATCTGGCTGATATTGACAGGATGAATACCACCACTCACCTTGGTTGGATACTGGAAAACTCCTCCCTGAGGGCCCTTCCAGGTAAGAGAGGTTATCAACCTTGTGAAATTTTAGCTCCAACCACACCTATCCATTCACACCCAGCCTGTCCTTCATTGCTATTTGCACCTGACACTCATGCCAGGTCCAATCCTAACTCTCACTCTTCACCAAGTAAATGGTCTTAGTTACCTAAGACATAGAACCCCAGTATGTCATTTAAGAGGTTCTGAATCTTTATCAATACAAGTCCAATATCTAGTTCCCTAGGAAAGGTGCAAGTCAGATGGACAGTAATAGAAGCCTTCCTCTAACTCTAATTAATATGTCAAGGGCACCCATCAGTCAACCCTGAAGGAAATCATTTAATGAAAAGGGTGTTAGTAGCCACTTTATCACTTAAATGAAGCTAGTCCACCTATTAATCCATGGTTCATTTTAGCACATGACAGTAATTAGAACTGAAAATGGACTAGAGTAAATGAATATAATATAAAAAGGACTGTCTTTGATTTATTCTTTTCTTCTTTGTAATAATCCTTTAAGATTATTCACAATTTTGCTCAAGAACTCCAAAGGTATTTTTCAAATTTTTCTATAAAATATTTGGAGGTGAATTTCCCAGCATCTCAAAATTTAATTAAAATTTTGCACACCACCCTTGAGAATTTACAAAAGAGAATTTGTTTTAGCAAGCTATATGTTGTTACTGGGTTATTTTTGTAATAAAACAAACACCTTAGGAAGAATATACTTCGACAAAGAATTTAGATAACTGAAACCAGAACATGGGACCCACTGGGATAAAAATAAGATTAGGTCTTCCAATGTCACACGAAATCTGCTCAAAACCAGTATTAAGGACATATTTTTAAAACATGAGGTATGCCACCTTCAACAGAAGAGGGAAATTGTTCCTTCTACTTTCCATTCTCAATATGTCACCACTGTCACTATTATACACATGCAAAAGAAAACAGTGAAGAAAACCCAAACCATATCTTCTAGTAACTTCACCCAGCTACGCTAACTATTCATGTTTGTGAAATCATAAAAATGACAATTTCATAATTTGATTCATTAGTTTCATCATTTGTAGTAAAGTAGCACAGACAATGAGATATGAAAGAAAGCAAAGCAAATTTTTCAAACTGCCACTCATCTGACCCTCTTTAAGGACTCAAATTTGAATCTTTCTCCTAGATTTATATTGTCTAACTTTGCCTCATTTAAAGAACATTCCATTTAATACAATGAAAATATGCTACATAAGCTCCCAAAATGTGTACCAATACTATTTTTTAGTTGTACTAGCATGATGTATAATTATAACTCAAGAGTAAATGAAAATTGAGAACATACATGGAATAATCACTTGATTAATTTGTTACACACTAAAAAGATTTTTTTATCTTTTAGAAAACCAGCAAAAATGCTATTTTAGCACCAGTACATAAAAACATTTGTTACTTATTATTAATGTTTCAAATTTTAAAATACTGTGATTAAAACTTTTGCAGCTTAACTTTAAAAACATGGGAAGCCATCAACAGATGAGTAGAAAAAAATATGGTTTATACATACACTAGAATATTATTCAGCCATAAAATGGAATGAAACTGATATATGCTACAACATAGATAAACACTGAAAACATTATGCAAGTGAAATAAGCCAGACACAAGAGTTAACATTGTATGATTCTACTTACAGGAGGTAGCTAGATAGGCCCAGAAAGTATGCTAATTAGAAATTAGAAGAGAGCCTACGATGGTTACACAACATTGTGAACATACTTAAAGTCACTGGAATTGCACACTCAAAAGCTGTTAAAATGGTAAATATTATGTAGATTTTGCCACAGTAAAAAAAATCAACACAATGAAACAGCAAATGTCAATAAAACCTGAGATAAAAAAAACAGTCAAAAGAAAGTGATATTTCTTCCCAAATCTGTTTTTCCTAATTATAATTATTATAACATAATTACATTAGATATTAAATAAACCAACAAATGAGAAGGAAAAAGAAAGCTCTTGCTAAAAAAAGTAGGTTGAATGTTTTATGTTCAATGAAAGCCATAAAAAAGTGCTGATGAATTAGTTTTCAGTGACAACTATAAAGTTATAAAATATTGGGAAAATCATATTCTAAAACAAGCTGCACCCATATTCCTTCATAAGTAGTGACTACCTGTCCCACTTCAATTTAAAAAAAAAAAACAACTGAAAATCATGGGTGCCACATCACTGATATAGTTTAAGTAAAATAAAGTCAAATTCTAACTAGCTGTCTCTAACTCAAGAAAAAGGCCCTGACCCTATATCAAAAGACTCACTAATAGGGCTTCCCTGGTGGCACAGTGGTTGAGAGTCCGCCTGCCGATGCAGGGGACATGGGTTCCTGCCCCGGTCCTGGAGGATCCCACATGCCACAGAGCGGCTGGGCCCGTGACCCATGGCCGCTGGGCTTGTGCGTCCGGAGCCTGTGCTCCGCAACGAGAGGCCACAACAGTGAGAGCCCCGCGAAGACTCACTAATGAATCTACAGTTATATAGTATTTTTTAATTAAAATGTTTATAGTACATATTGATTTTTGTGATTCTATCATTTAACTCATTTTCAGTTAACTGACCAACTTCCATTCTCAGGCCCAGAAGGCTTATGCTGAATTATAACAATGCCTACCTATACCTCACTGGGTTGTGGAGAAGATTTTTAAAAAAATAACACAAATGGAAATGCTTATTAAGGCACACTGCAAAGCATATAAAAGTACTAAATAAATGTTTTATACCTCTATTATTATTAATGGGTAAAGAAGGAAGCTATTAGAACACTATTTATTAGGATTCATGTGAAGGGAACTTTTTAGAAGTATTCAATACTATAAAGATAAATTTCCAGAAAGAAGCCTCCTTGAATTACATGAAGGCTCAATACTCCCAGTTACAGATGGAAAATTTTCTCTCTAGTCATTGAACTGAAAATTCCAGCTTAAAATCCTAGATATGATTCCACATGACATGATTCAGAGATCAAGCAAAATTTAATGAGAATATTGGCTCCATACCTTCCCAACTATGTGAACTTGGACAAGTTACTTAACTTCCAAAAGATTCAACTTTTCATCCTGAAATACCTCAGCGCTGCTATGAAGATTAAATTGGACAACAAAATATGAAAGCACAAAATACAATGCCTGTCATATAGAAAGCACCCAAAATATTATTTACTTCCCTTTGCAAATTGTGATGCTAATTTAGAAACAGAATGCTTAAAACATTCTTAAACTACCTAAATGTAACACATTTTGATAAAGGAGACTTTTCAAGATCTCTAGTTTCTCAGTCTCATTATAAATATCACTTATCATTATAGGGATAAAATGAGTGTCACGTAATCTGAAAAGGGGAGGAAATGGGCTAAGTGGATTTAGTATGAACTCAAGACATCCCTGGATAAGAATGCCAGCCCTATCACTTATTACTTTATCTCAGATAAATTACTTATGGTCTCTCTGTAAGTGCTTCCTCATCTATAAAAATGAAATAATACCTATCTCACAGAGTGGCTGTGAATCAAAAGAGAAATTAAATGTATCAACATATAGTTGGAATATATGAACAGTGCCCTACCCATGGTAGATACTCATAAAGGTTACATACTTGCTCTTTACTTAGTTGACTGAATATCACTAGAACATGTAAAGATAGATTAGATGAGACTGACATTTTAGTTTATCTCACAGAAATTCAGCATCTAAAAACAAGTAATGTTTCTTTTTTCCTTTATTGTGGTAAAATATATCAAACATGAAAACTGCTATTTAACCATATTTAGGCATATAATTCAGTGACATTATATTCAGTGTTGTGCAACCAACACCACTCTTTCCAAAACTTTTTCATCACCCCAAATAGAAACTCCCTACCCATTAAGCAACAAGTACCCATTTCCTACTTCCCCTAGCCCCTGAAGCCCTCTACCTACATTCTGTTTCTGTGAATTTGCCTATACTAGGTAATTTATATAAGTAGAATCTTATAATACTTGTTCTTTGTGTCTGGCCTATTTAACTTTGCATATGTTTACAAAGTTCATTCATGTGGTAACATGTACAGTGTTTCACTCCATTATAAGGCTGAATAATATTTCATTGCATGACATACATTTCATTCATTCATTCATCTCTTAATGGACAGTTGGGTTGTTTCTACCCCTTGGCTATTGTGAATAATGATACAATGAATATAAGTGAACAAGTATCTATTTGAGTCACTGTTTTCAATTATTTGGGGTAAACATCTAGGTGGAATTCCTGGGTCAAATGATAGTTCTATGTTTAATCTTTTGAGGAACCACCAAACTGTCTTCTACAGTATGTGCACCATTTATATTCCCAGTAGCGATGTATGAAGATTCAAATTTCTCCACATCCGAAGAAGCACTTTTTTTTTTTTTTACATCTTTATTGGAGTATAATTGCTTTACAATGGTGTGTTAGTTTCTGCTTTATAACAAAGTGAATCAGTTATACATATACATATGTTCCCATATCTCTTCCCTCTTGCACCTCCCTCCCTCCCACCCTCCCTACCCACCCCTCTAGGTGGTCACAAACCACTGAGCTGATCTCCCTGTGCTATGCGGCTGCTTCCCACTAGCTATCTACCTTACCTTTGGTAGTGTATATATATATGTCCATGCCTCTCTCTCGCTTTGTCACAGCTTACCCTTCCCCCTCCCCATATCCTCAAGTCCATTCTCTAGTAGGTCTGTGTCTTTATTCCTGTCTTACCCCTAGGTTCTTCATGACATTTTTTTTCCCTTAAATTCCATATATATGTGTTACCATACGGTATTTGTCTTTCTCTTTCTGACTTACTTCACTCTGTACGACAGACTCTAGGTCTATCCACCTCATTACAAATAGCTCAATGTCATTTCTTTTTATGGCTGAGTAATATTCCATTGTATATATGTGCCACATCTTCTTTATCCATTCATCCGATGATGGACACTTAGGTTGTTTCCATCTCTGGTCTATTGTAAATAGAGCTGCAATAAACATTTTGATACATGACTCTTTTTGAATTATGGTTTTCTCAGGGTATATGCCCAGTAGTGGGATTGCTGGGTCATATGGTAGTTCTATTTGTAGTTTTTTAAGGAACCTCCATACTGCACTTTCTTATTTTCTGGTTTTTGCTTTTTTTTTTTTTTTATTAATATCCATTGGAGTAGGTGTGAAGTGATGTCTCATGATTTTCATTTGCAATTCTCTAATGACTAATGATGATGGGCATCTTCTCATGTGCTTGAGGGCCATTTGTATTTTTCCTTTGGATAAATATCTATTCAAGTATTTTGCCAATTTTTCAATTGAGTTCGGGGGGGGTTATTGTTGGATGGTAAGAGTTCTTTATATATTCTGGATATTAAACTCTTATCAAATATATGATTTCTACACATTTTCTCTCATTTTATGGGTTGTCTGTTCACTCCCTTGAGAATGTCATTTGAAAAAAAAAGTTTTTAATTTTAATCAAGTCCACCTTATCTGTTTTATACTTTTCTTGCCTATTCTTTTGGTGTCATATTTAAGAAACCATTACTAAATCCAAAGTCATGAAGATTTGTACCTATACATTCTTCATAGAGTTTTACAGTTTTAGCTCTTAAATTTAGTTCTTTGATCCATTCAGAATTAATTTTTGTCGATGGTATAAGGTTAGGGTCCAGTTTCACTCTTTTGCATGTGGACATCTACTTTTCCCAGCACCATTTCTTGAAGAGTGTTCCTTCCCCCAGTGAATGTTCTTGCCACTGTGGTAAAAAAAAAATCAACTGACCACAGATGTGAGGGTTTACTTGTGGACTCCCAATTCTACTCCATTGGTCTATATGTCAATCCTTATGCTAATATTACATGGTTTTATTTACTGTACCTTTGTAGTAAGTTTTAAAATAAAGAAGTATGAATCCTCCAAATTTGTTCTTTGGATTCAAGATTGCTGTGACTCTTCTACGTCCCTTAAAATTCCTTATGAATTTTAGGATGGATTTTCCATTTCTGCAAAAACCACCACTGGAATTTTAATAGGGACTGCATCAAATCTGTAGCCCACTTTGGGTAGTATTATCTTAACAATATTAAGTCTTCCAATTCACAAGCTCAGGATGACTTTACATTTATTTAGGTCCTCTTTCTTTCAAAAATGTTTTGCCATTTTCAGTGTATAAGTCTTGCATTTGCTTGACTAAATTTACTCCTAAATATTTTATTATTATGGATGCCACGATAAATGGAATTATTCATTTATTAGGCCAAACAGTTTTTTTGTGGATTCTTTAGGGTTTACCATATAAAAAACATTATCTGCAAATAGAGATAGTTTTTTGTCTTCCTTTCCAATTAGGAAGCTTTTTATTTCTTTGTCTTTCCTAATTGCTCTGGCTAGAACTTCCAATACAATTTTGAACTGAAGTGGCAAAAGCTGGGCATCCTTGTTTTGTTCCTGAACTTAGGGGAAATGTTTTCAGCTATTCACCACTGCGTGTGATATTAGTTGTAGCTTAGTCACATCTGACCTTTATTATGTTGAGAAAGACCCTTCAATTCCTAGTTTATTGTGTTTTTTTATCATGAAAAGGTGTTGGATTTCACCAAATGCATTTTCTGAGCTAATTAAGATGATTATGTGAGGTCTTTTCCTTCATTCTGGTAATGTGGCGTATTACACTGACTGATTTTTGTACATTGAGTCACCCTTGCATTCATGGGATAAATCATACTTGGCCATAGTATATAACCCTTTCAATATATTGTTGACTTCTGTTTGCTATGTTTTTTGAGGATTTTTGCATCTATAGTCATTAAGGATGTTGGTCTGTAGTTGTCTTCTCTTGTAGTGTCTTTGTCTGGCTTCAGAATCAGGGTAATGCTGGCCTTGTAGGAATCAGCAAGTGTTGCCTTCTTTTAAGTATTTTGAAAGAGTTTGAGAAGGATTGGTATTAATTCTTCTTTATCTGTTAAACCAAATTCAACAGGGAACCCATCTGATTCCTGACTTTGCTTTGTTGGGAGGATTTTTATTACTGATTCCATCTCCTTACTTGTTACAAATCTGTTCAGATTTTCTACTTATCCTGAGTCAGTTTTTGTAGTCTTTACATTTCTAGGAATTTACCCATTCCATCTAGGCGATCCAGTTTGTGGTATACATAGTGGTTCATAATTTTCTTGTATAATCCTTTTTATTTCTATAAAGTTAGTGGTAATATCTACTCTTAAATTTCTGATTTAGTAAGTTGAATCTTCTATTTTTCTTAGTCAATATAGTTAAAGGTTTGTCATTTTTGTTGGTATTTTCAAAGAAACCAGTTTTGGTTTCATTGACTTTATCTATAATTTTCCTGTTTTCTAGTTCATTTATTTCTGCTCTGATCATTATTTCCTTCCTTCTGTTAGCTTTGGGTTTAGTTTGCTCTTCTTTTCCAAGTGCCTCCAGGAGTACAATTAAGTTACTAATTTCAGATTTTTCTTCCTTTGTAAACATAAACTTTTACAGCTATAAATTTCTCTCTAAATATTATTTTTGTTGCCATAATTTTTGCTATACTGTGTCTTCATTTTCATTCATTTCAAGGTATTTTCTAATTTCCCTTGCGATTTCTTCAATGTTCGATTGGTTGTGCAAGAGTATGCTGTTTAACTTCCACATATTTGTGTATTTTCCAGATTTCTTCGTGTTACTGATTCTTAGATTCACGTCATTATAGTCAAAAAAGATACCTGCATGGTTTCAATCTTCCCAGACTTATTAAAAGTTGTTTTGTGGTCCAAAATATCATCTAATCTTAAGAATATTCCATGTGTACTCTTCTGTTGTTGAGTGTAGCCTACTGTATATGCCTGTTAGGTATAACTGGCATACAGCATTGTTCAAGTACTCTAGTTTCTTGTTGATCTTTTCTGGTTGTTCTCTCCATTACCGAAAGTAGATTATTAAAGTCTCCAACTACTAATGTAAAACTGTCTTTTCCTCCCTTCAAGTCTTTCCATTTTTGCTTCATATATTTAGGGGCTGTGTTGTTTGAGTCATATATGTTTATAATTGCTATATCTTCCTGATTAATTGAAACTTTTATCAATACATAATGACCTTCATTGTTTCCTGCAACCTTTTTTCACTTAAAATTGATTTTTTTTCTGGTTATAATACAGATCTTCCTCAATTTACAATGGGCTTACATCCTGATAAACCCATCGTAAATTGAAAATATCGTAAGTCAAAAATGCATTAATACACTTATCCCACTGAACATCATAGCTGAGCCTAGCATACCTTAAATGGGCTCAGAACACTTACATTAGCCTATAGTTGAGCAAAACCGTCTAACATGAAGCCTGTTTTACAATAAAGTGTTGAGTATTTATGTAATTTCACTGAAATTGAAAAAGAGAACAGTTGTATGGGTACAGAATGGTTATAAGTGTATCAGTTGTTTACCCTCATGATTGTGTGGCTGACTGGGAGCTGCAGCTCACTGCTACTGTCCAGCATCGTAAAAGAGTGTCATACCACATATTGCCAGTCTGGGAAAAGATGAAAATTTAAAATCTGAAGTACAGTTTCTACTGAATGCATATGGCTTTCACACCATCATAAAGTCGAAAAATTTTAAGTTGAACCATCATAAGCTGAGGACCATCTGTATAGCCACTCTAGCTCTGTTTGGTTATTAGTATTTGAGTGGAATATCTTTTCCCATTCTTTTACTTTCAACCTCATTGTGTCTGTAACTGAAATGAGTCTCTTTTAGACTTTATATGCATGATTTTTTTTTATGCTGCCAATCTTTGCCTTTTAGAGAATTTAATCTATTTATATTTAAAGTACTGATAAAGAATGATTTATTTCCACCATTTAGCTATTCATTTACTGTATGTTTCATACTTTTTTTATTGTTGTTCCTCAGTTCCTCCATTACTGCACTTTTTGTATTTGGTAGATTTTATGCAGTGTACCATTTGATTCTCTTCTTATTACTTTCATGTATATATTTATTTTCTTAATGGTTATCATGGAGATTACAATTAACATCTGAAACTTATAATAACCTTATTTGAATATTACCATGTTGGTTTCAATAGTATACACCCTATTCCTGTACATCTCTATCCCTCCTACTTTATATGGTTATTACCACAGATGATACATTATGTGCCCATTAACAAAGATTTATAAATACTGTTCTATACGTGTGCCTTTTAAATCATATAGAAAAAAATAGTTAAAAACCAAAAATACAATAAATCTATCTTTTACATTTACCTATGTGGTTACTTATACTCGCATTCTTTTTTTCTTCCTATGGCTTTCAGTTACTATCTAGTGTCTTTTTATTTCAGCCTGAAGAACTCTCTTTACCACTTCTTGTAAGGCAAGTCTACAAACGAACTTCCTCAATTTTTGTTTACCTGGGAATATCTTAATGTCACATTTACTCTTGGAGAACAGTTTTGCCAGATACAGAGTTCTTGGTTGACATTGTTTCTTCAACACTTTAAATATGTTAGCCAACTGCTTTCTGGCTTCCATGGTTTCTGATGAGAAATCAGTTGTTAATCCTATTGAGGATCCCTTGTATGCTATGAATCACTTCTCTGTTGCTTTCAAGATTCTCTTTGGCTCTAGCTTTTGAAAATTAGACTATTATGTGTTTTAATGTAGGTCCCTTTGAAATCATCCTGCTTGGAATTCACTGAGTTTCTTGGATGTATAGATTCATGTCTTTCACAAAATTTGAACAGTTTGGGCCACATCATTTCTTAAAATACTCTTTCTGCCTCTTTCACTCTCCCTTCACTTTATGGTATCCCACAGGTCCCTTAGACTCTGTTCACTTTCCTTCATTCTTTCTTCTTTCTGCTCCTCAGACATGATCATTTCATTTGTCCTATTCAGGTTCACTGAGTCTTTCTTCTGCCTGCTCACATTTGATGCTAAATCCTTCTACTAAATTTTTTATATCAGTAATTATACTTTTCAGCACCAAAATTCCTATTTCATTCCTTTTTATACTTTCTAGCTCTTTATTGCTATTCTCATTTTGTTCATGCATCATTTTCTTGAATTCCTTTAGTTCTCTGTCCATGCTTTCCAAACCTTTCAACTTGCTCTACAGAAGCAACAATTCAATCAACTGCTATGTTTAAGAGTAAAAGAGAAAAAAATACCAGGAAAATTAATCAATTATGAAAGCTCCATACTAGGCCTTTTGAAACTTTATTATACATTTTTAAGTTGTTAATTCACTAAAAGTATAATGTAGTCCACATCAGGGCTTATCAAATATCACTGGGTCATGAAATTAATTTACTGAGTGGATCAAGATCAACATTTATTTAACATAATAGTACAGAATAGAAAATATCAATTGCACTATTCATAAGGCTATATATTACTTCATAAAAGTTTTACTTCTATTTTGTGTATATATGAAAGCCATTCTCTTTCTAGTATACCGTAACACTATCCCAACAGAAGAAAGAGGCTAAAAGAGGACACACCCTACCACAGCACCATCTTAAGCATAGGAAAGGATTACTCATTGTACTGCAATGAAGTTCATATGCAATTACTTTTAAAAATTACTTAGAATGAAAACGATTTATTTTACTACCTTTTATCAGATTATTACTTCATATATAACTAATTCATAATTCAGAAACCATAAAAATCTGAAGCAAACATCTAATCTATCATAAATTAATGGGTTCCAAAATACCTCACATTCTAGGGAAGATTTACATAATTAGTCTCAAAGCTGTAAATATTAGATAAATTCATAATACTTAACTGGCATATTGTCTTGTTCCTTAAAGAACTTTTTAGTTTCCCTCTATTTCAACCATAAATATGACCTTATTTTTACAAGGAACACCCTTGGCACTCTGGTCAACTGGTACCTATTTGTGTTATATCAGATTTAAATATATAGCAAATTTAATCCATTTCTTAATAAATACATAGACTTTTTAAAATGTTTCATTGTGAAGTATAACTTGCTGGGAAATTTCCGTCACAAAAAAATCACGCCATGTCTATAAAATTTATAATTTACCTCAAAGATTAATTTGTTTTAGCAGACTTAAGAACTTCATAAAATGCTTTGCTAGTGAATAATCCTGTACATAGCAGAAATAGATCAGGACAAATATTACAACAGGTAAGACTGTTGTTGCACAATTAGCCTGTGCAGACAAAATAGGCTCCCTTATAAATTGCAGGATTCTTAACACATAAATTGGATTGACACACCTAGTACTATTTAGGATAGTCATTCCAAATTTCTTCTAATACTGAGCTTTCAGTTAATTCATATGCAGTGTTTAAATTTAGGGATCTTCAGGGACTTCCCTCACGGTCCAGTGGTTAAGACTCCACGCTCCCAATGCAGGGGGCCCGGGTTTGATCCCTGGTCAGGGAACTAGATCCCACATGCGGCAACTAAGAGCCTGCATGCCACAACTAAAAGATCCCACATGCTGCAATTAAAAAGATCCTGCGTGCTGCAAATAAAAAGATCCTGCATGCCGCAACTAAAAAGATCCTGCATGCCGCAACAAAGATCTCACACGTGGCAATGAAGATCCCACGTGCTGCAATTAAGACCCAGCACAGCCAAATAAATAAATAAATATTTAAATAAATCAATAAATTTAGGGATCTTCATATTATTTCTGACTTCGTCTCATATCAGACTTAAGTCTAGGACTTTACTGATACTCTGCTTTTCCTGGGAACTATTAGGACTACATCTCAATTCTAAATTTAAAAAATAGTTCTGACAAAGTTCTTGAGTGGAATTATTAATTCTTTCTTTCAACAAATGTTTGCCAAGGGCACTGTGGGTAGAGTGGTACATGTGCATAGCCTCTGCCCTCATGGAACAGGCTCCTTTATTCAAGGTCTAGAAGAGTACAGTCTATTGGCATGGAAAAAACGGAAAGACTGTAGGGCGGTAGGGCTTTGGAGAATCCAAGCTTCAAATCCCAGGTCCACTGTCTACCACACATTAGGCAAGTTTCTTAATCTCTCTAAGCCTTAATCTCTCCCTTTACAAAATGAGTTTAAATCAACTATTTCCACAAAGTTATTTCAAAGGTTAAATAAAAACTACAAAAAGTGCCTAGTACAATAGAGGGAACATTACTAAATATTCAAAATATTCACAAATTCAGGGACTGGCACATAGAATCCATTCAATATCCACTCTGAGACAAGAAACCTTAAATACCATTTCCAAAGAAAGTGAATCAACCAGAAAATACACATGATACTATATTTAATCCAATTATTGTACCTAATATAGGTAATTACCATCTTTTTCTTCATTTTATACTCCTTAACTTGGACTTCCATTTAAAAGATATTTTAAAACATGTAAGCATGTCATCTAGTAACATAAAAGAGGAATTAAAAGTTAATTTTTAAAACCTCATGCTGACCCAAACTGCATACTGTAGTTACCTAAAGCAAAATTTCGCATAAAATTTAAGTAACAAAGGAATAAATTAATAAAATGGCTGGTCAAAGAAGTTCAGGCACTTATTAAAAAACACAAAAAAGTTAATTTATCAATTACAGCCATGGAACTCTAGTTCACTAACCCAAATATTCAGATACATAAAAAGGATGACTTATTTTAGTCTCTGAACATTACAATATGTATGTTGCTATGTATGTTGCTACAACATAGCAATCTTTCAAAGTGTTGCTGCAAGAAAACATGTTGAGTTAATACGAGTAAAACCATTTTATAGATGCTAAAATTTACCTGTTTGAGTCCTTCATCAGTAAGTTTGTCCTGGTTGCCTACATGAACTTTCTGAAGTAAAGGACAGTGAGAAGCTACCGCAATAATAGAGGTGTCAGAAAGCTGTTTACACCTGTAGGCTGTATACCTAAGAAGTCCAGGACACTTAAATGCTAGAACACACACGCCAGTATCCGACATACTGCGACAATCAGAAATGTTGATTTCAATTATATTTTGACTTCTTGATGCAATTTTTTCCAATAATTCATCAGTGACCTATGAGAGAGAAGAAAAGCAATAAATTTAAAAATCTGCTAAAAGTAGAAACTTACATTCTATTCTTTTATTAAATTCTCCCCAATAAATAATAATTAGATTATAGCATGAAAACCACAATCAAAAGAAACCCTTCTTACTTAATATTAAAGCATAATAAGAACTGTGGTATAATAAAAAAATATATTTGGTCTTTGTCTCCAGTTCCTGGAACAGAGCTCCTAAAGTTCTAGGAATTTCCTGAGTGATAGGAATGTCTTTTGTTATTTTTAACAAGCCCCTTTTACCATGCCTGAGTTTATACTAATGAAATGACTTAAGTTGGGGCCCCTAGATAGCTTCAGGATGGGGGCTGGTCACCAGAAAGACCAAACACCATGTGATTAGAGGGTGGAAACTTTCAGCCCCATCCTCCGATTTCCTGGGAGGGAAGGGGAGCTGGAGACTGGATTATAAAAACTCTTGAACACTGAGATTTGAAGGGCTTCTGGGTTGGTGAATACATCAAAGTGCTGGGAGGTCAATGTGAATGTAAACAATATAGAAGCTCCAAACTCTCTCCCCCCATACCTTGCCCTATGCGTATTTTCCATTTGGCTGGTCCTGGTTTACATCCTCTATAATAAATCAGTGAACATAGTATTTTCCTGAGTTGTGATCATTCTAGCAAATTATCACACCTAAGGAGAGGGCTGGGGGAACTTCCAAATTTACAGCTGGTCAGTCTAAAGTACAGGTGGCTCCTAGGACTTGTGACTGGCATATGAAGTGGAGACAGTCTTACGGGACTGAGCCCTTAACCTGTGAGGTCTGCACTAACTCCAGGAGTTAGTGTCATAATTGAACTGAATTGTTGGACACGCATTTGGTGTCAGAGAATTTGTTGTCAGAATGGAAAAAAACACAGATTTGGTGTCAGAAAACACCAAGTGATAATGTATGTGTTAGTTTTCATTAAACACCTAAAAATCTATCCTTATAAGGAAAACATACTTTAAACTTTCAAACTCACCAAAAACTCCCCACAAACAAAACTGTATTGAGATTTGGAGTTGGTTCTGTTTTTAACCCAACAAATAGTATATATCAGCCATCATGATGTATGACTCTTGACTTTTCACACTTATTGTGAGATAATACCTACCAAAGTATATACATTTCAATTGTTTTACTACTTTTATCAGAATACATTACATAGAACTAAATCCATAGCTTAGACAATATATCATTTTGGGTTTCAGCACACTGAAGACTTCATAGAAAAGTCCATTAAAAAAAAGTTTTTCTCGGGCTTCCCTGGTGGCGCAGTGGTTGAGAGTCCGCCTGCCGATGCAGGGGACACGGGTTTGTGCCCCAGTCCGGGAAGATCCCACATGCCGCAGAGCGGCTGGGTCCGTGAGCCATGGCTGCTGAGCCTGCGCGTCCGGAGCCTGTGCTCCGCAACGGGAGAGGCCACAACAGTGAGAGGCCCGTGTACCGCAAAAAAAAAAAAAAAAAAAAGTTTTTCTCGGAAGACTCAAAGCTACCTGTAAGTAACCTTAAAATTCATCTGCTGAAAAATTCATATGGCCATCTCAATTCTTTAAACAAATTTTAAAAACCAACCTCTACACATTCCCTGCCCAATCATATTTCCAAAAAAAGAAAACAGAGTTAACATTATTCAAATCTTTTGTGCAAAAATAATGATGAGAGAAAATGCACATGATGAAATTTAGAAAGGAAAAAGAAGGGCTTCCCTGGTGGCGCAGTGGTTAAGTATCCACCCATCAATGCAGGGGACACAGGTTTGAGCCCTCGTCTGGGAAGATCCCACATGCCACAGAGCAACTAAGCCCATGCACCACAACTACTGAGCCTGCACTCTAGAGCCCACGAGCCACAACTACTGAGCCCGCGTGCCACTACTGAAGCCCGCGCACCTAGAGCCCGTGCTCCGCAACAAGAGAAGCCACTGCAACGAGAAGCCCATGCACTGCAATGAAGAGTAGCCCCCGGCCACCACAACTAGAGAAAGCCCACACACAGCAACGAAGACCCAACGCAGCCAAAAATAAATAAATAAATAAATTTTTTAAAAAAAAAAAAAAAGAAAGGAAAAAGGAAAGAATTGGAGTGTTGAGGGATACAAGGAGTTAAGAGCCAAGGTTGAAAATACCTTTGTTTACGCTTGTTGGAAACAGCACACCTCTCTTTTTTTTTTTTTTCTTTTTTCACCTCCAGATCTAACTACCAGGAGAGGGGAAAAGCTCTTCTTAGTCTGAGTTTGTAACAAATAGCTCAGACAACCAAGACTAATGAAGTAAAGAGCCAATGGATTACTTCACGTTACCTCTCTCCACTGTACCAGCCACAACTAACTAAATATTCACCATTCCCCCTGGACACAAATTTCATGAACCTGGACAGGTAAATGACTAATTCTATAACTGTCTTAACCTCTTACCAATGAGGCAGTAAAACAAAAAGAAAACTCATACACAAATGCTCAGGAACTTGCTTATTTTGTTTAAAGTACATGTGCCTATAAACACACACAAATGCTACCAGTGTTGGAATTGGCTTGTACCAAATCACAAAAGTCTATAGTATATACCACTTTCGAAGTCAGTCATATCACTACATTCAGTGACATCACATTGGTAGCTTGAAATGGGTCATGGTGAAAATATTTGTACAACAAAAACTGGAAAATATAACAAATCAGGGCTTTTTCTTTGCTCATTTGTTTTTGAAAGCCAGCAGTTAAACATTTAGCAGCACATCACTAACAATATCATGGAAGGATTTAGAGCAGGTTTAGTAGTCTAATAAAATCCTATTCTTATTGGATATCTTTTTTATGTTTCCAATGCCAAGCACTGAAAACCAAGTTTAAGGGAAGAATTTAACAAGTCCAACAAATTATTTGTAATAAGCACTATTAACTATCTTCTTTCCTAATTTATGCCACCATATAAACATATTGGCAGTCGGGCAATGGGGAGGATTAGAAAATTCATCAAAATGAAAATTAAAACAAAATGAGTTATCTTATTCCATTTCTTCACACAAAATAACATTATAAGTATACTGTTATGAAAAGCATAATAATAATAAATTAATAGGGATAATGATAGTATCAACTCATAAGATGGTTGATCAAATGAACACATATAAAGCTCACTGAACAGTATGTACGTGGCACATCAGCAGCACTATATAAATGTTTGCCCTATTTTCTACTATTAAACTAATATTCGTAAAATGACCCCTCCAAAAAATGAAAAGTTTAATAACTCTTTTTAAAGGTAGTAAAAACTGGGGGGGGGGGGGGATGAAGAGGACTAAGACAAAGAGGATTAAGAACCAACCCAAAATTACCAATCCAAACTAAAAAATGTATTCTTCATCATAGGAACCTAGCTTCAACTTGAATTTGAAAAAAAATTACTAAAGCACAGAATTATAGATTACAGTCATTTGAACTATCTTGAAAAACAGCGTGAAAGAAGTGATTTCTGAGGAGGAAAAAGATATTTTTTGAATAGGTCAACCTGAGTGTTTCTTTAGAATTAGAATCCATACCTGCTGACGACTACTAAGATCCAGCTGCTTCCAAAACTGGAAATCTAAACAAAGGTCACGCCAGTACTTGCAAACCAATGATGCAGAAAGGCAACGCTCATCCAGGGATAAATTGGAAAATATCTGTGAATAAAAAAGGAACCACATAATATGCGCTAAAAATTTTAAAGGCAATGAAAAGGTCTTCATCAGTTAGAAAAAATTACCCCTTTTTTTTTTTTTAATTTATCCTTTCTGTCGAGGGCTGACTTTAAATAGATCGCAGTGAGGGAGCTGCTCTGCTATGTAAGACACCCTGACCCAGAAGCAGGTCATCTACGAATGGTTTAGCACCAGGTTCCCTATGAAAGTGCGTTGTGTGAAGGGCGAGGGGGCACAACAGGCAAGGGGGTGGCCGCCTTTCCAGCCATGAAAAATCAACTTTAAAAACAGAAAACCATCTTAAGTACAAGTGGCCGTTATTAAAAGAGTCATTGTTATGGACTGTCCTAAAGAGGAAGTATGATATGGGAGAAGCTAAGAACACAACCAAGAGAGGGGGAAAAAAGCAAACACTCAAATTACTAAAACCATGAATAAATAGAGACATTATTACCAGCCTTACAAAAACAGAATTATAAGAGAATATTATGAACACTGTATGCCAACAAATTAGATAACCTAAAGGAAACAGACAAACTTCTAGAAACATAAAAACTACAAAAAACTGACTCAGAAGAAATAGAAAATTTGAATAGACCTATAACAAGTAGAAATATTAAATCAGTAATCTAAAAACTTATAACAAAGAAAGACCAAGGACCAGATGGCCTCAATAGTGATATATTTAAAGAAGAACAAATATAAATTCTTCTTAAATTCTTCCCAAAATTGGAGCATGAGGGAACCCTTGCTAATTCATTCTATGAGGTTAGCATTACCCTCATACCAAAGCCAAAAACATCACAAGAAAACTATAGACCAACATCACAAGAAAACTATAGACCAACATTCCTTATGAATTTAAATGCAAACAATCCTAACAAAATACATTTGACCCTTGAACAATGCAGAGGTTTGGGGTGCTGACCCTCAATGCAGTCGAAAACCCAAGTATCACTTTTGGTTGGCCCTCCCTATATGCGGTTCCTCACCCATGGATTCAACCAACCAAGCATCATGTAGTACTACAGTATTTACTCTTGAAAAGAAATCTGCATGTAAGAAAACCGGCACAGTTCAAATCCATGTTGTTCAAGGGTCAACTGTATTAGCAAACTGAATCCAGCAGCATATTAAAAGGATCATACACCATGGCCAAGTGGGATCTATCCCAGGAATGCAAAGATGGTTCAACATGCAAAAATAAATCCATTTAACATATTAATCCATTTAACCATATTAATAAAATGAAGGTTTAAAAAACCCAACCAACTCAATTAATGCAGAAAAAGCATTTGACAAACTCCAATACCCTTTCTTGACAAAAAATACTCAGAAAACTAGGAATAAAAGGAAACTTCCTTAATGTGATAGATGGCATCTATAAAAGTTCCACAATTATCATTATACCTAATAGTGAAAGACTGAATGTTTTCCCCTGAGATGAGGAACAAGAAAAAGATTTCTACCATCTCCACTCCTATGCAACATCGTATTGGAGATTCTGGCCTGGGCAATTATGTAAGGAAAAGAAATAAAAGGCATCCAGGTTAGAAAGGAAGAATTAAAATGTTCCATAGTCACAGATATCATGATCTTATATACAGAAAAAAAAAATACATACAAAAATTTAGAGCTAATAAGCAAATATTTCTGTATACTAGCAATGAACAAATCAGAAATGAAATAAGAAAGCACTTCTATTTGCAACAGCATCAAAGAATACTTTTTTATACTTTCCACTTCTTCATACTGAGATTTCCCATTTGTTGGGTCAATGTTATCATATTCTTCTATAATTTAAATCATGTTTCCTTCCATTCTTTTAACATGTTTATAATAGCAGTTTAAAGTTTTTATCTGCTAAGTCTAATATCTGTGCCTACTCAGTTTCTATTAACTGCTTTCTTTTCTCTCAGTATAGGTTCCATTTTTTTCTGTCTCTTTACATGTCTCAATTTTTCATTCAAAACCAGACATTTTAGATAACATATTGTAGCAACTCTGGAATTTGATTTACTTTTCAGAATTGTTTTTCAACTTTAATCTCCCTGGCCTTAAATGGTAGGATATGAGTCCCCTGAAGTTTGAATGTCTCTGCTCAAGTTTTAATTCTTATTCATATTTGTTTTTAGCCTGGCTTCCTAGGGAGGTCAACCTGTGTCTAAATTGCTTAGTTTCCAGCTCGTTATTTGGGCAAAGATATGCTCAAACATCTCAAGTCTGCTCTCCAATCTGTGCGTGGGATGGGAAAAGCATATTCAAGGCTTATACTCAAGTCTGCTTTAGCCCTTGCTTTCTGCTAGATACTCTCAAGTCTCCCCTGCACATATGCATAGTTTCAGAGTAAGCCAAGGATATGTTAAGAGCTTATTATCCCTTTATGGTTCTCTCTTTTCCAAGGTCTGCCTGTTAAACTCCTAGCTCATCCCCCACTCATCCCAACTGGCACCACAACATGAGACTTGCAAATATGTAGGTTTTCACCATTTTTTTCCTAACAAGTTCATCACTTTTAGTTGACAAACACAGGTTGTTACCTATTGCCCCAAACTAAGTTACCCTCTTAAGACACCTAAGCTGCTGGTTTTCCAAACTCCTGATTCTTGCCAAACGTACTGGGGTTCGAGGGTACAGTAGGGGCCTCATTCAAGTGTGGTGTAGACCTCCACTATTCTTACCTGAAGCTCTAGTAGTTTTCCTAAGAATAAATGCGTCTCATTTTGTTGTGTGCTTTTGGTCGATTTCCAAAGCCCAAATAGTTTTGGGCAATTCTTCCTAGTTATTTTACATATATATATATATATAATTTATATATATATATATATAAATATATAAAATTTATATATATTTGTTTTGTGTTTGTGGAGAGGATTCACCAAACTCTTCATGCAGCCAAAGCTGGAAGTCCCTCTCTGGTGGATATTTTTAATGCTTGTTCCCCTCATTTTATAGATGAGAGAATTTAGAGAGATTTAGAGAGACTAGATCATTTGTTTAAGGTTAAAGGACTACATGGCTTTAAAGGGCTAATTTGTCCCTTAACAAAGAGAAGATTCGTGGAACATAGTCACTGGAACCAAGAAACATCTTGTTTAAAATATGTCCGACTTTCGATCGTACCTTCTTTGAACCTTAGTTTTCTCCTTTGTAAAAGTGAGAGGATTGTTATCATTAACACAAAATTGACTAATCTAGATAGATCTAGATGGGTCTTATTTATTCAGGTGAAAGGAAATTAATAAGTGAGTAAAGATAAAACCAGTACCAGCAAAGATGGATAAAAGTAAAAAGGCAAAATACTCAGCTAAAATACCAATGCATATTTAATAGATCTTTGCATATGGCTGTGGTAGGCAACCTACAAAATGGCCCTCAATGACCCCACCTGCTGGTACTTACATCTGTGTAATTCTCTCCTCTTGAGGGTAAGCTGGATTTACTGACTCACTTCTAATGAACAGAGTATGGCAGAAGAGATTAGATTAAGAAAACTGTGGCTTCCATTTTGAGTGTTCTCGACTCTGTTGCTCTATGTGATTAGCCCTATGGAGAAGCCCAAATGGCATGGCAAGGAACTTAAGCATCTGGCCAACGGCCAGTAAGGACGTGAGGCCTGCCAAAAACCATGCAAGTAAGCTTGGGTGAAAATTCTCAAGTCCCAGTTGAGTAGCCCCAACAAACACCTGAATATAACCTCATAAGAGACCTTGGATCAGAAGGACCCAGCTAAGCCACAAAGGGATTCTAACCCACAGAAAATATGAGATAATAAATGTTTGTGGTTTTAAACTGCATAATTTGTTAAACAGAAATAATTAACTAACACGTGTTTAAATATTCCCACTTTTCTTTCTGTCATTAAAATGCTATCTCGCCCCTATCCTAACTCCTCAGAAAAAAACTACTATGCACCATGCTATTTTCTTAACTCATTTAACAAACATCTGTGCACATGTACCTAGGTTTCTGTGGAAGACACTAAGACATGAGATTTATTCACTGCTTTCAAGATTATATGGTCAAAGGCATTTCTGAATTATCTTTGGATTTGCATCATCTGAATTATCTTTGGATCAAATTAAGAACATTTCAAAGGTTGCTTTGAAGAAAGAGAACATAGGTCTGTAAAGGACTGGCCTGGAACATTTTTGCTAAATAAGAAAGAGGAAAAAATGACAATGAAAAAACTGAAATGGCACTTGCATCAAGCCAGGAAATTGCTTACTTTAACACAGGCCTGTTAGCAATGTCTTGAGTGTGACAGAAGTCCAAGCCAAGTAGGTACTCTAACGCTGTATTAGATCGAAGGATCTATCATCTTATATCTTGTTGCTCTTTCATCACTGCCCTAATTTATAGGGTTGAAAATGGGTTACTCTTTTAATACAGGTGGTCTAGCCCTGGAAAAGGGAAGAGGAAGCAAAGGACAAGCAGCTGCCTTTTATAGTGTGATCTGGAAGTCATATACATTGCTTCCACTCACATTCTATTATCCAATATTTAGTCACATAGCCACCCCTATATGAGAGGCTAAGAAAGTCTCTCGTTAGGTAATCATGTGCCTAACTAGAACACGATGGGTACTGTTACTAAAAAGAATATAAGGTGAATGGATATTGGGAAACAACAATGACTTCTAGTCAGGACCTGGGTTGAAAACATGCTTAATATTCTTGATCTTTACTGGCAGATCTGGACAATGCAACTAAGCTATTAATTATCAGAAAATGTACAAGCCATATTACTGATATAATCTGAACTAATCACTACCAGGCCAATATCCAAATATTTCTAAAACTTGAAGATTCTATTTTTGACTGAGGCATTGACATAAGGTATCAGAAGATACTTCAGACCAAAAAAACTTCCAGAGAACGTATCACTGCTTAACATTTGGTCATACATATCCCACAGACCTTTACAGTACTTAAAAATCAACCATGCCAACACCTACATTTGGCCATTTCATTTCTTGATGAAGAGATCTTATGTGCTATCAGATATTACTACAAAAAGGAGTTAAGGCTTATGAGCATGCAGACTGTATGCAAGTTATAGAAATATAAGAAGTAAATCTGTGTAGCTATTTTATATTGACTATCTTCTCTATGTCAGTTTAACTTTTTTGGCCTTTTCAATTTTTTTCCTATATACACCATATCTTGCCTCTTTCTTAGATATTCTACTTATATTGCTTGCCAAAAGCTTGAAAGTAAAATTTACTAAACAGTCTGTTGAATAAAGCACCATTTAGAAAAACAGAGACACAAAACATATTTCTGGTACTTTTTTTTTTTTTTTTTGGCCACACGGGGCTTGCAGGGATCTTAGTTCTCCAACCCGGGATTGAACCTGGGCCCCGGCAGTGAAAGCGGTGTGTCCTAACCACTGGACCTCCAGGGAATTCCCTTTCTGGTATTTTTCTAACCGTACAACCATAGGGAAGTCACAGATTCTAAAACTATTTCCTAATCTGTAAAATAATTTCTCACAATTTAATCATTAAAATTTAAAGCACAGCAAACTAATAAAACCCCCAACTGTTACTACATAGAGTGTTAGTCTATAGCAAAGTCAGGTATTTACACAAGAATAAGTTTTATTCGAAAGCCAGTCACAAAATTCAATAAAACAAGACTTTTTTTAAAGTATTTTGGGAGGAGACACTATGAAATAATGTGATCTTTTGACATATCTCCATTATTCTCTGAGCACTTCCTTGCATTCTGGCTCAAAATATTCCAAGCTCATCTTGTGCTTTACTTGTCCCAGTCCTAGAATCAGTCATTTCTCCAAGGAACACTGATTCCTTTTAGCAGAGAATGATATTTAGAAGCTAAGATCTGGACACTAAGTGTACTCACTGTCTTGCGTATTGCTGCTCAAAGATCCTCTCAGAGGGCAGAGCGAGGGAATGCATGCATGTATGTATGTAACCAATCTCCCATCACTGTTGCTAGCTTCTTCCACCACATGGATGCCCTTACCACATCACTTGAACACCAAATTGGCCAAGACTTGGGCAAGATTCTTTATTTCTAATTGAAGTATAGTTGATTCACAATATTATATTAGTTTCAGGTGTACAACATAGTGATTCAATATTTTTACAGTTATACTCCATTTAAAGTCATTACAAAATAACGGCTATATTTCCCAGTGCTGGACAATATATGTTTGTTGCTTCAAGATTCTTGATAAGCATAAAACAGGATATTTAACCAAAGGTAAGTAACTTTTTAAGAAACTATTATTTTAATATTAAATGCTTCCATATTTGCCTTCACATATCTTCCCTTACATTCCCTATCATTTATACAACTTGGTATCTTACGTTGGTAAAGAACAGCTTAAGGTTACTCCCCTTGACAGCTACTCTTTACAAGGCACCAAAATGTATAGCCTTCTCAAAATGAGAAGAAAAAAAATCTCACCTTTTGGTAGCCTGATTTGATTAAATTATCCAAGATTACTAGGCATTCTCCAGCAAAGAACAATCTTGAACCTGACTTCCTAAGGACACTCCATTTTAGCACTGGCTAAACCATCCCTAGAACTCCAGAGCCATACTTCCCAGAATTTATCTGGTACTGGAGCCTTAAGTCAAAGCACTCATGAAAAGCTACATGTAACTTAGCTCCTCTTACCCACTAGTAATCTACATTCAAAGCTTTAAAAAGTCGCATCACTTTTTTTCTTCAACTCCCATTGTCATTGCTTTTATCCTTGTTTTCATATTTGAAAAAAATAGATCAGATACATAAGCTTTCCTCCAAAGCACACTTCTCTTATAAAACTCTTCCTCGATCACTAAAGCAACCTGTTCATAATAAAGCTATAAAAATACAAATTTAACAACTACTGATACATTATCAGAGATGCATTCATGGTGAAGTGGTTTTCTAATGATGGTGATAGATTTTGGGTCTCTCACCTGGTTTCCTTTGGAAAGAAATAGTCTGCTGACAGAGAGCAAGATATCTAAATATATACCATACAAAGCCTCTAAAATTTAAATATAGATTCAAAATACCCAGTTACTCAAATAGCTACTACTTAAAGAAAAATATTCCATTGCTATCATTTGGTAAAACTGTTATAGTAGATCCACTATATAAAAATATAATTGTGATATCAGTAGGTAAGGTTGCTTAAAGTAATAAAGGCAACAGGTAGCAAAGACTGAAGCTAGCTTATGTGATCCAAAACAATCCATTTACCAGTCCAAGATCATATGTAACAGGCTTAAGTACTTTAGAAAATGCTATTCCCACAGTTGACCTTTGAAGAGCCAGTCCCTGCTTCTCAAATTTCTAATATTTAAAGACACAATTCAACCTTACAGACCCAATTATAAAATTAGCCTCTGACTCATAATGGTTAGATGTTGGCTGGTGTAAGCTTCCCCCCACTCCCTAATTCAGGAATCTCTTTCATAAATTTCTGAGAGAAGACTATTTAAGCCCTTTTACACCATATGTTGAAAAGATCTCTAAATCTGGAAACACTGAGCTGGGTTCTAGCCCAGGGTCTGCCATTCACTATCTGAAATGTCTTGGGGTAAGCCATATCACTTCTACAGGCCTGTTTCTTCATGCATAAGAAGTAGGGAGTGACAAGATGACCTCAAAGGTCTCTTCCTGAAGTTACATAACTATGATTTCCAATGAAGTTCACCATTTTAAGAAAAAATTCATTTCATCTTTACAGAGCTCCTACAGTTAGAAAGGACTTTTTAAATTTTCAGAAAATCACATTCTTCAACCCTGAAATTCCACTTCTTGAAATCTACCCTAGAAAAATGACCACATGTGCATAGAAAACATCTATTAGCATTGTTTACAATAGTAATAAATTGAAAACATCCAATTATACCATACTGAAATAAATATAGTATGGCATAATACTATGGGATACTATACAACAGTTAAAAAGAATGAAGGAAACCATATACTCACTAATTAAAAAAAACCCTCCAAATCATACTGTTAATGAAAACAATTGCAGAACATGTACACTTTGATGCCATTTACGAAAGGCTATGAAGTTTTACACAGGGCTCTCTACAAAGAAAAAAATATTCTGGAACTGCACAGTCCAGTACAGTAGCTGCCAGCCACGCATGACTACTGATCCCTGAAATGCAGCTACTGTGACTAAGAAACTGAATTTTAAATTTTATTTCATTTTAACTACTTTAAATTTAAATAGCAACATGTGGCTAGCGGCTACTGTACTCCACAGTACAAGTCTAGAAGAAAAATCTAAACTGATAACAGTGGTTAGTGACCTCTGGAGAGAAAACTAGATAGGAGAGTAGGGGGTGAACCAAGGCCAACTTTTGCTTTACGGGCATTATTTGAATATTTTAAAGCAAGTAATACTACTTACATAAAAGTAAAATTGAAAAAGAAAAAGCCCTATTGATATTGGGCCAAAAAATCTGCCTATGAACCACAGTAGAAAGAATTTAGTTTTCTTTTGCTGTTGCCATACCTGGAAAAAACTGAGCAAGTATGGTAGTTTGAGTCAACTTCCCTAAAAACATCTTTGAATCACATTTCCTCACGTCTCTCTCCCAAACTCTCTCCCCTCCACATCCCCCTTTTCTACAACTGTAGTAACTTCTGGTACAAAGGCCGCAGCAATACAATTATAGAAGTTATCGCCCATTATCAGGGGAGTAGGACATACTTTCTAATGGGGATAATGGATTTGTGCCTCTCTATGCAACAACTCTCTGGTACTGTAAAGAAAATTGTCATAGCTCCCTAAGTCTTCTCTTCTCCACGCCTAAACAGAGCCAGAAACTCTTCACCATCCAATGGCTCTACTGTGGCTCAAAACAACAACTCAGGATAGAAACACTCCTTAGAAACTTCCCTTACTGGCATGGCATATTCACCCAGAGTCTCAGCCCAGACTTCCTAAAAACCTGGTCATTCACTTGTTCATCAATATTTACTGAGTGCTATTAAATGCCAGGCACTGTACTTAGGGGAGAAGATAGAGCAATGAACACTATCTGTGTCACCAGAGCCTCTGCCCCCCAAAGTCTTATCCCCAAAAGTTCTACTTCGGTTGGTAAACACTAAAAAACTTCGATTTCAATTCATTCCAGACAGTCTGACTCACTCTGTGCTGAACACCACCAGGACCATGAAAACCACACAGAGTATCTTTATCCAAGTTTCTAATACAAGTAATGGAAATCTATATAACATGTCTAAATACTCCAACACAATAGGTAAGTCCAATGAGTAATTTCCCCAAATGTCCCTTAGATCAGGTTTTCAACAGTCCCTAGCAAAAATGTGGAAAAGAACAATGTAGCAAATGAAATAAACTTATTCTATATAAGTCTCCTTATTATGAAATCATGTCCTACCACCTTTTTTTTCTTTCTTTTGTTTTTGTATTAATATTCTCTATTTCATGAAATAATAATGGTTTAGGTAGAAAGTGGGAAGTACCTGGTTTTTGTTTTGTTTTTAAACAGTCTTACTTACCAAAAAGACAGCAATCAAACCTCTACACCAAGTATTCGCTGATATTTAATTTGTCCATGTCATCCACTAATTTAAAAGGTTCAAGAATGTTTCCTCCGCCCTAAAATGCACACCCTGAACATACAGAGGTGGCGATTACTCCTCCAAAAATACACCTCTGTAAATTAAACAATTACATTTGGACACAAGGAAAAGGTAAGCTTTCCCACTCCTTTGCTATATTATTTACAAAAATATTAATATCACAATAAAACAGACCCAAACACACAGGATTACAAATATGCAAAAAGTCTAATCAAAGTATATTGTTGACAGTATATAATTATACTGTCAACAATTATAATTGATGACACTTACTTCAGTAACAATAAAAGTAGCCGAATTCTTATCTAGGTTTTTCTATCTAGTCTTAAATATCATCCACACTGAGTAACCAGGTTTATATTTATTAAGCTTCAGAAAGCTGCAGATGTGGGGGTGGGAGAGAAGAGAGAAAATGAGGGAAAAAATAACTTTTTAATAATAGCTTACTACAAACTATCACATAACTACGTGACTAGCACTAGCATTGACAAAATTGCAAATTTTACTTAGTAGTTGCAAGACAAGGCTCCCACAAGACACCTACCTCTTCCCCCACTCATCTATCCCCCAACAAAAAATACATTTGTCCTTACCTTCTGGTAATCTGTATGCTTTTATGTAAGGGTTAAAATGTACAAAGGTAATACAACACAGCATAAATAAAAGGGTTTTCAAGTCAGGCAGGCCTAAATTCCCCAGATCTGCCCCTTACTGTCTGTGTGTGACCTTGGGCAAGTCATTCAACCTCTTCAAGCCCCACTAGACTGTAAGCTCCGTAGGAGCAAAGACCACTTCTGCCTGACTTACTACTGTAGGCACATGGCACTGAAATATCAGTGTCTTCTTGTATAAAGTAAGGATGTTAACAATATTTCTCTCACAACGTTAACTGAAGGATTAAAAGAGATATTATGTATATAAAGCTCTGGCACAGTGCCTGATCATGGTAAATGATCAATAAAATTAACTGTTTTTGACATCAACTAGCAGCTATCAAACCTGAAAATACTGTTTGAAGACTTTCAAACACTAATATACAAAGTCTTCACCCAGTCAGTGTAAACTGCTCAAGTGATAAAACAATATTTCACACAAAACTTACGAATAGTTTCTAAACCACTGGGCTGGGAATCTAATAATAGATGAACCCTGAATTATGCGCAACAGACCCAAGCTATTAAAAGACATTTAGTAGACTCCAAGTTTTTCTACTTCAATAATATGCCATAGGCATCCTCCCCATTGGCTTCCCAATCTCCCCTTCGGACGTCTCCGGCTGTCAGGGAACCCCCTCCTCCGTGCTTAGAGGGAGGAGAGAGAAAACCTCCGAGGCGGGGGCCGGGGTTGGGGGGCAGCGCGCATCCCCGCGCCACTCGCCCGGACCCACCTTGAGCAGGATGGATGGCGGCAGCTGATTGATGTCTGGGGTTTCGGGGGATGGCTCCCTATGACAGTCGCACGGATTTTCGGGGGTCTCCTGACAGTCCGCGTCGCCGCATTCGTGGTGCTGCTGGGCGGGCGAGGGGGCGGTGCCCCCCGCTCGGACGGCGTTCCCACCGGCCTCTGTGGGGGCACCTTCCGAAGTGGGAGAGGAGCGCTGGGAGCAGAGAGGCTGCGGTGGCTGCTCTGGGCCCTGGCAGCAGCCGGCGTCGGGGGGCCGCGGCGGCGAGGCGCCTCCCCCCGCAGGTCCTCCTCCTCCTCCGCTGCCGCCGCCGCCGCCGCAGGCCCCCCCGCCACAGCGGGGCTGCTTACAGGGGGTGCAGGCGGGGACCCCGGCCCCCTTCCGCTTGCACACCATCTCGGGAGGCGTGGGGGGCTCGGCCGGCGGCGGCGGCCCCCGGAAGAGCTGCACGGCGGCAGGCGGCCCCAGGAAGCGCACGGGCCCCAGGCTGGCCAAGAAGAGGCTCCGGCCCTGCTGTTCCCAGGCGGCTGCCGCGGCCAGCCCCAGCTCTTTGCAGCAGGAGGCGGGCGACGAGGCCGAAGCGGCGGCGGCGGCAGCGGCGGCGGCCGAGGATAGCAGGAAGCGGCGGGCGGCGGCGGCGCAGTCCTCGGCGGCCAGGGCCGCGTAGCGCCGCGCCAGGTGCTGCGAGGAGGCGGCCGCGGCGTAGGCCCCGTCCCGCGGCGGCGGCGGCGAGAGCGGCGGCTCCTCCTCTGGGCCGGCGGGGGCGGGCGCGCCGGGGCTGTGCACGATGAAGCAGAGCATGCAGGGCCCGCGGAAGAAGCAGTCCCGGCTCCGGGGCGCCGCCGGCTGGGGGGGCGCCTTGGCCGGGGTCCGGCGGGGCAGCCTGAGGAGAGGGCGGCGGCGGCGGCACCAGCTGCAACAGCGAGGCCTCTTCTGGCTTGGGCGGTTACGCGGCTCCTTCGAGAGAAGGTGGCCCATATAGAAGGCCCCGAGGAGGGGGACCGGGATAGAGAAGTAGGGAGGCCCGGACAGCCGGGCTCCCGGCAGCGAGGCAGGCCCCTCTCTGGCTGGGCCTCGGGCCCGCGGCGGGCGGCGGGGTCGCCCGCCTTGCGCACACACACGCACACACACGCACACACGGGCACACACGCGACGGTGGGGGGGGGTGGGCGTCAGCTGCGGGCCGGTCTGGCGCCGGATGGGGGCTACATGCTTTGCCCCGGGAAGCCGGGAGAACGATGGGCGCGAGCTTTGGGGACGCGACGGAGGGAGCGAGCCTGCCGGCTCAGTCAGTCAGTACGGCTGCAGGGGGAACGCGGGGTCCGGCTCGGACCATTTTAACTGCGGCTCCGCTGGCGGCGCGCGCGCCCGCGACACAGCTCGGAGCCGCAGGAGCGCGCGACCTGCTCGGGGAGGGGGCGGAGCCGCGGCAGCGGCGCGCTCGGGGCGGGGGCGCGGGCGCCCGGGCGCCCGGCTGCTCACCCGGGACGGGTGGGGACTTCTGGGAAGCGGGCCGGCGAGGGTGCGGGGCTCGCGGGGAGCTGCGCGCGCCCTTCCCTCCCGTCGCCCAAGGTTTCGCGTAGCCCACGCCCCTTTTGTGGGGCGGGAGGAGAAGCTTCCGAGCCAGCTGTGTGGCATCCGTTTGCACTGCCGCGCTGACGTCTCTAGGTATAAGTTCAAGGACTGCCATTGGCCGGGAGCCGCTCGACTCTTTCTTTCACCCCCACCTCCCGACTCGGAGACCCGGGCCACGAAGAATAGGTAAACTCGATTCCGCCTGAAGGCCGACTTGGGTCCCCGGCGGCCCCTCGGGTGGAGTGGCAGATGCGCGGCCCTGGGCTGGTGAGGACTCTAGTTCTCACGTAAGGAACTAACAGCAGGTAGTGCGGCACTGCAGTGTTTCTCCACTTGTTTGCATACTTGTTGCTTGTGACAGACTACTGACTTTCCATAACTTTATTTCAGAATGAAAGCATATATCAAATTATTTATACACACCAGAAAGATAAACAGTTTTTTCAACCCAGTTAGTCATCCAACATCCCAGGCTGCAAGCTATGGATGACTTTATCGTCTGCACCCTCCAAGTCCCATCTATCCATCCATCAGGTACAGTACTTTAAAAATGATTATGCAGTGCCTGCTCTAAGATAAAAGGTTCTAGGCAGACTTGGGAGACCCAGATGAAAAAGAGGAAATAGTCTTGGCAGACAACCCTTTAGAAGATTTGCCTACAATGAGACCAGAGGAAGAAGGCAATAACTAGGAGCAGTACCTGGTGTTGAGAGAAGGTTAGTTTTCACAAGGGAGAAATCGGGAGAGGCTTTTGCAAGGAATTGGACATGCTGATGGGAATGAGCCAATATAAAGGAGGAAGTAGGGAAATGAGAAGAGATAATACAACAAGGCCCCTGAGAAGATGGAGTGACGATTACCTTGGGAGGGATACCGTCTTCACTGTGACTGGAAGGAAGGAGGAAAAGATAGATCAAGGTTGAATACAGATAGGTGGACATTTTTGGCAAGAAAGTGAAAGAGTTCCTTTCAAATGGTCTCTACTTTAAGTGGAGCCTGGTTACATACTGAAGGGTGGAAGGTGGCCGATGTTTTTAAAAGCTACTAAGGGTAACTGAGAGAACTGACTGAGGAAGCAGTATTGCAATATTCAAGGCCTGTCAGCGTAGAAACCTTTGTTTGAGCATGCCTGACTTTCCCACCACAGTGGCCAGCCTCACCCCACCTTCACCCAACGTACCATCAAACCTTTGCTAATAGAGGCCTCTTTGTCAGGAATCACTTTTATTTTTGGTCTGCCAGCATTCAGGGATCTCCCTTTCTCAGCTTAAGAACAGTGAGATGGAATTCCAAGAAACCTAGAGGCAAAGATTCATCAAAGGGTTTAACATACATTTCTATCAAGGCACTGCCCAAACTACATTTACCTGCAGGTATTATCCACACAGCTTTCATCCCTCTGACTTTAAAGGATTCTTTCAGGGCCCCAGAGCTTCACTGGTGAGGAAGGGAGGTTAGGAGTGACAGGGTTACCTGAGGCCTTATAACAAATCCTTTGCATCTCTTCCAGGCTACACTTTGAGCAAAAGGAGAGTGTGTTCTAAGCCTTTTTATTACTCTCTCTGTGTCAAAATTGTGGACCCATTAGCTTCATATAAATTAAACACACATTATGACCTAGCAATTCCACTTGTAGGTATTTATCGAAGAAAAATAAAAGCTATACACACAAAAAGACTTGTGCAAAAATGTTCATAGCAGCTTTATTCATGATAATTAAAATCTACAAACAACCTAGATGTCCATCAGTAGAAGAATGGCTAAACTGGTATGCTCGTTCGATAGAACACTACTCAGCAATTAAAAGGAAGGGAGGGAGGGAAACAACATGAAGGAATCTCAAAAAATTTAGGCTGAATTAGACCCTGGAGTTGGAGGCCTAGAATTTTTACCTGATTTTAACAAGCTCCCCATGTGATTACTACACAAACAGCCTGGCACCATGCAGACCTATCAGAACTACACATAAAATCTAACTACAGCTTCTTGTTTTCAGAGGTGAGGCAAGTGACTGAGACTTTTGAAGTGGTTTCTGAAATATACAGCACTGGTTCTTCCAATTCCAGAGCCATTCAGCCACAAGCAGGTGGCTGCTGTACCACAGCATGTAGCAGAGGGTTTCATATGTTTTAATAAGGATTAAGCTACTACTGTTGCCACCAGAGCTATAATGAGTTTTAGAACTCATTACCCTAAGTGATAATACTGATAAGTATTCTAAATATTCAGGAGATAGAATTATGAGTAAGAGTAATAAATTGCAATTTAGAGATAATTATAGCACTGGATGGCCTTTTTAATGAGAAAAAGGAAAGCAGCCTGAACAACCAGGAGCTGGCCTGGAACTATTTGCTAGGCCTTGGTGTTACTGGCATTCTCAACTAGGTTTGAGTGTTCTGTTGTACAAAAACAATCTCACAAAACATCAACATCGAACATGGCCACTCTGTGATCATAACAGACAAGAAAAAAATAAGATGCCTCTGTAATCATGTCTGAACACAACCAACACAAGAACACTCCAAACCACAAAAATGACCAAACATTCTGCCTAATATATGTGATTACTGTTTCTTGACCAATTACAACCTAAGCCTTGCTCCACTCTTCCTACCTTCTAGATAACAATTATTAAAATATCCAATCATAGAATAACCTCTGCTTCCTGACAGCATCCAATCCAGAGCAAAGCCTTAAACCTTCCTCAAAATCACCAAACACAAGTCCAATCCTTTAAGTCTTTTACACCTTTTTATTGAGACTCTCCACAATTCCTCACATGTGCTATGTGCCTTTTTGTAACAAGTCAGTAAACTCAACTTGGTTCAACTATGGGTGTGCTCCTGTTGGTCTTTGGCTGGAGAGCATTAACATTTGTTATAATGAAATGTCACCACCCTGTCTAAAATTACTCCCTCTTTATGCTGTACACCTTAAATTTTATAGTGCTGTATGTCAATTGTATCTCAATTAAACTGAAATAAAATTACACCTTCCTTTACTTTTCCTCTTACAGTGCTTTTATTTTCTTTATATCTCATTAGCACGTGTCTGTTTTGTTATATTTTTCACTTTTAGTCTCCAGTGGAAGAGTGTAAACTCCATGAGCACAGGGACTTTGCTCAGTTTTTAGGAAGATAATCTGGCAACTGTATAGAAAATGGACTAAAGTAGGAAGAGGCTCTTAGCAGGAAGACCAGTTAAGACTGTTTGAAAGATCAATGGATGGGCCTTAAAAGCATGAATTAAGGCCAGCATGGTGGAGATAATGAAGTAGGGGTGGGATTGAGAAACATTTTTTATGTGGAGTTTTCAGGATTTATTTAGTAACTTACTTATGAATTAGGTAGAGAGGAGGGGATGATGGGTAGGGAAGAAATGAAGAACCCCAAAATAGCAACATGTATATTCATATGACTTATTTCAGTGTATAACATTGTGGTGAAATAATGGATTCTACAATATAAAATATTTACATATTTGAATAAAATTCAAACCTGGAGTAGATATGTAGTATAACAGATTCACACTGAAAGCCAGCACATAAATTTAAAATGTTGAAAACAGTTTAAAATAAAAGCCTTTTCTTTCTTCTTTGCTGATACAGAATATATGTACTCACTTTGAAATTCACATTTGCCTATAAAAACACACCCACATATAAAAACTTTTCATGCTTACAGTTGGCTAATGATGGTTGTTATTAATGGCTAAAACATCCTATGGCACCAGTGATGTAAGTAGAGATCAGTTAATGTGCCATTGGTCCCACTGATTGCGGTAGGTGCAGTGGATGACCTAGAAGGACACTCTGGGGGCAGAAGACATTGTTTATGCATCTGGAAATCATGCAAAACCCCAAGTGTTCAATAAATTTAATCCATTATTGAATTGCGTTTTTGCTGCAATACTCAAAGATAAAGATAACTTAGCAGGCTTTCAGAGAATTCCCTTAAGGAACTGATCTGTACTCTTTAATAGTTTGTTTCAGGCACAATATAAAAGTGCAACTGGTACGTCACTGGTTTTCCCTCAGTTCTTCCCATGACTGATTCGTGCTCATCTTCCAGGTCTCAGCCCAGGTACCACCTCCTGTCACAAAAGCTTTTCCCTGGTGTCATACCACCCTGTTCATTTCCTTTACAGCAGTTACCAGAGTCTGCAGCTGTGGTATTTTCTTTTAGTATTAGTTGACTATCACCAGAATTAAGGCCTACTTTGTTTACCCTTGAATCACCAGCACCTAAAGTCGCTAATCAGTTGCACTTTAAAGGGAAATTATTCTGGGTGGGCCTGATGTAGTCATGTGAAATCTTTAAAGACTGTCTGGAAGTCAGAATAAAGGAGATTCAAAGCAGCAGCGGTTGCTTTACCTTTGGCCTTAAAGAAGCAAACTCTCACGTTGAGGAGAGGGCTGCACCTGGCTGATAGCCAGTGAGAAGACCAGCCCTCCATCCTACAGAATTCTGAATTCTGCCAACAAATGCATAAGCATGGAAGAAGAGCCCGAACAACAAGGGAGCACAGCCCCACTGATGCCTTGATTCCAGCCCCATGGGAACCTGATCAGAGACTCCGGCTGAGCCCACGCCAAGATTTCTGACCTACAGAACTATGAAATAATAAAAAGGTGTTGTTTTAAATCACTCCATTTGTGGTACTTTGTTATTGTGGGAATAGAAAATGTATTCATCAAGCAGTCCTGTGAAACTAAGACTTCATGCAATTTAATGGGAGAAAGAGAAAGTGAAATGATCAATTATCCATAACTCTCCGAAGATTAATTTAAGCTCATGAAAGGAAACAATTAACCAAGAGTTAATACAACGAATTCATTGTTCTCCCACTTTTATATAAGTTAATGTGGTAATTGAGGCAAATGTAGGGGTTTATTTTACTTTTTTTTTTTTTTTTTTGCTTAAGATTCACATATTTATCTTTTCCTCTATTTAAACGAAATTAATACAACACAAAGATGTTCTACCATGTTTACATTCCCTCAATTCTGTGCCCAGCTATCTCCTATAACTGGTATTTCCTTATTTTCAACTGGTAAAATAGGGCCTTTAGAAAGAATTAAGTTATGTGTGACTCCCTAACCAATTTAATGTTTTTCCCTCTTAAGTTTAATAACATTTTTGTTTCTTATTGTATAATTTTAGAATAGTTATATATGTGCTCACAATAAACAAAGAAAGGAGAGATAATAATATTTACTTTTAGTGACTCAGAAATGGCAAGCCACAATTCTAAATGTTGACAATTTGTGGTATCAGTATAATAATCAATCAAATGTCTGTACTCCAAATTTGTTTGCTCCACTCCCAAATCTGATCACAAGTATCAGGTTGCCCCTTCCTAACCTGTTCCCTTTATAGTATGGGTTTTATCTCTCCTTCCAGAGATAAAACAGTCATAACCAGGATCCACAAACTACGGGGATTGAAAGAACCATTCAAGGTGTCATCCCTCCTGGGGCAGGTGGGAGACAGAGGAAGAGTGGCTGGAGTGGTGATGTGAAGTAACTCCCACCTCTCCTCTGATCCTCTTTCTGATACGGCTGGCTTCATTAATCCCTGGATTATGGGATTTTTCTTGTTTTATGTTGCCTCCTTAGCCAAGTGATAAGATGTTATTCTTTGTCGCCACTCAGGGAGTAGATACTTCTCTTTGGATATAGAAAGGGATGATAAAGTACTTTTTTCTGTTGCGGAGCACAGGCTCCGGACGCACAGGCTCAGCGGCCATGGCTCACGGGCCCAGCCGCTCCACGGCATGTGGGATCTTCCGGGACCGGGGCACGAACTCGTGTCCCCTGCATCGGCAGGCGGACTCTCAACCACTGCGCCACCAGGGAAGCTCTGATGCATACTTTTTAAAATCAAAAGAATGCCCCCCCCAAATTGAGCAAAATGTCAAAATTTTTAAATGAAGACAGGACCAGTAATACTGTTTTTCCTTTTTCCCTTTTGCCTCGGGCTCCAGTATGGCTTGGCAAGGCTTTGCTACATTTTACTGCACCCTGATCCTGGCCCTGTTGCAAAGCTAAAAATATTTACTACTGGGCTTTTATAGAAAATTTGTGAGCAAGAGTGTTAACCAACCATACAAGCTTCCTTGAGTTTGCTATTCAAACTTAAGCACTAAGCATTGAGGCCACAAATAAACTTCTGACTGGGAAATTTCATAAGGAATCTTGGACTGGAATCTTAAAAGCTACTATTATTTGTTATCCTGAGGCTAAGAAATCAAGTTCCCAAACCTCTCTCCACCAGATTTCTTCTGCAGTACCTATAAATTTAATGACTTCCACTCTTTTAGAGGTCCTCAAAATAGACTGTTTCCTCGCTTACCAGAAAATGACATTTTCTTATCATTTGTAGGCATGGGACCCTGAAAGTCAATTTTCCTAGGTGGGCTTAACAGGTATTGGTCCTGTATGTAAAATCAACCTTCTTTTTCCATAAAAATGACCTGTCATACCTGATTAAAAGGGCATCATTCTCAAATCATAAATTCCAAGTAATTTGTCCAATTGTATCCTGATATAAAGGCAGATAGAGTCTTATTGAATGTATGCAAATAACTACATTATCATGAAAAGCAACAAGACTTAGTAAAAGTTTCTGAATTTGGGAGAGCCAGTAAGAATCAAATACCATGTAAAAATGTTTAATTTAGCTCACAAAAGCAGTCTAATAAGTTGTGTGGGTTATAGATTGCTTAAGAAGAAAGAGAAAGGGCTTCTTCATATATCCAAAAAAATGAAACAGTAACACAGCATCAACAATATTCCAAACAAGGGGGTTTCTGAACAATATTCCAAAAAACTAGCCATAGTAATGTTTCCCCCCTCACTCCATTTGGTCCTCTGTAATTAATTTTTGCTTTGCTGGATTTTGGACAGCAGTCTGCTCTCTGGACTAAAAAGAGTTCTGGAAATTCTGACTCAGTTCGTTGGTAAGGTCTGAAAGTTATCTAAGTGATATCAACTCAGAAGCCTGGGCAAGAGTCTGTTTTTTGAAATGCTAGTATTTTGAAGTACTTGTTATGGTCCTTTCCCACTAGTCTCTAAGACTGTCCTTATTTATTGAAGACACAGACTCTGGGCTGTAACTTATAACAGAGTCCTCAGGCAAGCATCAGATTACAAGAGATAGATAGATGATAGATAGATAGATAGATAGATAGATAGATAGATAGATAGATAGATAGATAGATAAATAGATGGATAGATGGATGGATAGATAGATGGATAGATAGATAGATAGATAGATAGATAGATAGATTAGATAGATAGGTAGATACGAAGATAGAGATAGATTACAAAGACTCAATGGCTGTGGTTCATTTATTACTGTGGCTAATAATAACGGAATGAAAGAAAGTAAAATTCTCTATTGGGATACAATGCATACTATTTCAAATTTTGGTCTGATTTCTCCTGAGAGTAAAATCCTATTATAGATAGCAAGGGCACTGGCAAACTTCTAGGGACATTCAATAAAGAATACAAACTCTGAAAGTTATCTCAATATTTGTCTATACAAACCTATTCTAGAGAAGAGTGAACATCTCTCCTGATATGACAACTCTTCCCATCCAAGTCTCACAATAGGAACATCTCAAACAAACCTAATTATTTTTAGCAGCTCTCTTTTTATAAGGTGAGAAACCAAATCTTTGTGGTTTTCCCAGGAAACTTTTGCAAATCCAAAGACACTTTTAGGTGTATAAGACATCCTGAAATTTTTATTTTAGTTTTTCTAAATTTAGGGTTCTCATTTGGGGAAGGCAATTTCCAAAGAATTGGCAGAGGATAAGTGGACACTTCATTAAGGTAGGATCATGGGTTACTGAGCAACAATACTTGGTTACTTATTTAATCAAAATGACAATAAAAGATTTTAAAAGTAAATATATAAGGTAACATGAATGTAAAGAACATTAGTTCTTTCAAAAGTAAGAAGACTTTGTTCTTTTTTTTTCTTAAATAAACAAGATTATTCTGATAAGCCACAGAATCTCTGCTATGTAGGCAGAAAACCCAAAAGGTAAAGAATGAGCTTTCATATTACAATTGAAGGTTATTAATCAGTGAACCAAGGAAGTAAGCCATTAAAACACAATAATCTTTGCTAAAATTTAACATATCTTATAGCCTCTTTACAAGCTCAGGTATTATAAAACCAAAGAAAATAAAATTCACTTTCCAAGTTTTCCCCATTACACTATTTTATATTCTGGAATAAACTGACCCTTTTCTTAAAGACTGTATTAATCCATTTGGGCTTGATGGGAGAAATTTTCACATATTCAGGTATGGAGAAGTCATTCTGGCTTATGTGAGATTTGGCTTGAACTTTATGCTAACTCAAACAGCCTGTTTTATGGCCTATATCTGCTTTAACCATTGAAGAAAAGAATGCAATTAAAAATCAAAATGGAGTTATTGTGGTTCAGGCATTCAAAATGGAGCCAGGTGGCCATTGTGAGTGTGGTTTCAGACACATTCCTGCATCACTGAGAACTTGAATTTTCTGAACTGCATCAGTCTCAAGGACAGCCTCAGCCATTCTCAAAACAATATGCTAGCAGCTGCCAGATGCAATCTTACAGTCTCAACGTCTCCCCTTGTAACTAGGCAACCATTTTGGATCCTTGCTTAACAAGCACCCTAACTTCCTGTCAGCTCCAATCCTAACACTTGACAAACAACTTATGTAATTCTGTGGGTTTTGTCTTTATAAGCCTCCCCTGTTTTGTAGTCCAGAGGAACACAGTGCAAAATCTCCTTGAATCTGTCTCTCAGGCTACAGTCCTCAGTTTGGCTCAAATAAAACTCTTTTCTATTCCTATTATGGACTGGTTTATTGATTATTTCTGTCTACAGGCTGCTATAACAAAATACCATATACTGGGCAGCTTAAAATATAAACATTTATTTCTCACAAATCTGCAGGCTAAGAAGTCCAAGATCAAGGTCCTGCCAGAATCAGTGTGTGGTGAGAGCCCCGCTTCTTGGTTCATAGATGGCTGAGTCTCATTGTGTCCTCTCATGATTGGAAGCTGGCAAGAGAGCTCTCTGGAGTCTATTTTGTAAGAACGCTAGTCTCATTCATGAAGGCTCTGCCCTCCTGACCTAAGTACCTCCAAAAAGCTCCACCTCATAATACCAACATATTGGGGATTAGGTTCAACATATGAATTTTCAGGGGGACACAAACATTCAGTCTATAGAAAGGACAGAGCCCTAAAGCTCTTTCAGGGGATGCATGAAGTAAAAACTATTCTCATAGTAATATTAAAATGCTATTTGCCTTTTTCATTCTCATTTTCTCACAAGGGTACAGTACAGAAGCTATGGGATGTGTAATATTACAACAGATTACATGCAGAAGTAGATATGAGAATCCAGCTTTTTTCTGGTAAGCCAGACATTTAAGAGATTTCCAAAAACATAAAACAATGCTATTGCCATATTTTTTTGGTTTTAGAAAATATATTGTTCATAAAAATGTTATTATTTTAATATGCAATGGATTCCTTTGATATTGCTGCTTTCCAATGATCAAAAAATAAATTTTTTTGTCTGTTTGTTTGTTTGTTTTGTGGTACGCGGGCTTTTCACTGTTGTGGCCTCTCCCGTTGCGGAGCACAGGCTCCGGACGCACAGGCTCAGCAGCCATGGCTCACGGGCCCAGCCGCTCCACGGCACGTGGGATCTTCCCGGACCGGGGCACGAACCTGTGTCCCCTGCATCGGCAGGCGGACTCTCAACCACTGCGCCACCAGGGAAGCCCAAAAATAAATATTTTTTATATTTCTCATACAAACAAAAGCTCTTTGGAGTCCTCAATAATTTTTAAATGTAAAGGAGCCCAGAGAATAAAAAAATTATTTTATTTTAAAGGAAAAAACCCTACTCTTTTTCTTGAAAAAAAAAAATGCACAATTTTATTTCTCTGTCATTCTTGCTCCTATTATGGTCTCAACTACCCCTAATAATTATAACTTTTAACAAAGTTATTGGGGAGGTGGGATGAATTGGGTGATTGGGATCAACATATATACACTACTGTGTATGAAATAGGTAACTAATGAGAACTTACTGTATAGCACAGGGAACTCTACTCAATGCTCTGTGGTGACTTAAATGGGAAGGAAATCCAAAAAAGAGGGGATAGATGTATATATATAACTGATTCACTTTATTGTACAGCAGAAACTAACACAACATTGTAAAGCAACTATACTCCAATAAAAAATAATTTTAAAATTAAAAGCAATAAAATAGCTTGGAAAAAAATCAAAATCAAAAAAAAAAAAAAAAAAGAGAAAAACAACCAAAGTAATTACCTGCTGTTTCACAGAGAAAAATGATGGCATGGGGGTGAAGGAATTAAAATTTCTTTAAGCTTAAAACACCTGAACAATCAGCTGCCACAGAAAGAAACCTTATCTAAACTTAAGCAGATACTCCTGAAAATACAACTGCCATTGACCCTTTTGTGAGAGATTTTCCTGTTTGGAAGGAGACTGACCCTTAGCACCAGGAAGTGCAAATTCGGCTGCTCATTAGCATCATGACGTCCAATAGAACCTTCCATACTTTCCAGTGAAGCCCTAAACATGCCTCTTTTTTGTTAAGTTGGTATATAAACTTTTACCTCTGGCTAGCCAGTGAGTTACTCATTACTTAGTGACTTCTGTGAGCATGGGTGTAAATAAACCGTGTCTTTTCTTCTGCTTGTCAGTTAATTCACAAACCCACAATGAATTGAACCTAAGTGGATAAAGGAAAAGTTTTCTTCCCAACAGGGATGGATTATTGAATCGGATGTCATACACAAGCACTTGCAAACTAGCCTGTGAACACATTTTATACAACTTTCTACAGCAATGCACATCTCTTTCACAGCTCTTAAGATGGCAAAAGTGAGCACATTCATTAACATGACTGAAAGATATAGCCTTTCTGTAGCATATAAAATAAAATGAAAAGTTGATAAATCTCAAACTTTGTTTCATGATCAGTGGTTCAGTATTCTAATTTACCCAGAAATTATCCTGATATTCAATGATTATCTATTAATTCATTTAATTTAATAACAATCCAAGGTTTTAAATTAACCACAGATCCTGAAAATTATCTTAAAGCTGACATACTTAAAGCTGACATAAAAAAACATAACTGCTGTTGAAATTAAAAGTTTGTTGGAATACCAAGACATGGAAGCAACCTAAGTGCCTTATCAACAGATGATTATATTAAGATGTGGTGTGTGTGTATATATATATATATATAGTACTCAACCATAAAAAAAGAATAAAAAACTACCATTTGCCACAACATGGATGGAGCTAGAGAATATTATGCTTAGTGAAATGTCAGGCAGGGAAAGACAAATATTATATGATGTCACTTATTTGTGGAATCTAAAAAATAATACACTAGTGGGAAGCAGCCGCATAGCACAGGGAGATCAGCTCCGTGCTTTGTGACCACCTGGAGGGGTGGATAGGGAGGGTGGGAGGGAGGGAGACACAAGAGGGAGGAGATATGGGGATATATGTATATGTATAGCTGATTCACTTTGTTATAAAGCAGAAACTAACACACCATTGTAAAGCAATTATACTCCAGTAAAGATGTTAAAAAAATAAAATAAAAAATAATACAAATGAATACATATACAAAACAGAAAGAGATTCACAGATATAGAAAACAAACTTGGGTTACCAAGGGGAGAAGAAAGTGAGGAGGGACAAATTAAGGGTATGGGATTAACAGATACACACTACTGCATACAAGATAGATAAGCAGCAAGGGTATACTCTATAGCACAGGAATTATACCCATTATCTTGTAATAACCTATAATGGAATATAATCTACAAAATACTGAATCACTATGCTGTACACCTAAAACTAACACAATATTGTAAATCTACTATGCTTCAATAAAATAAATAAAATAAAAGCAACTATCAAAAAAAAGTTTGTCAGAATAATGACTCAATTTAATCGAACAAAATTTACATTTTCCACAGTCCTAAATGTTATGTAAGAGTAATGTCAATTTATTTGATCAATAAACCTATAGCTTAGGAAAAACAAATCCAAGTAAAATAAAAGGTTTGTGAAGGGGTCCAGTGGCACAAAAGTTATTTTGAACAGAAGGCATTTGAGTTCCTGAAATCCCTTATCTGCCTAAAGGCAGAGCCTTCCAAAGAACTCAAAAGAATTTTGTTGTTATAACTCCCCTCCCTGGGAGCAACCAGGGAAGATTGACCCATCACCAGAAATGAGAAGACTCTACACCCCACCTAAACAGACATGGCGACAAAACTCTGTCTCCTTTCTATGGCCCATTTATCTATCCAAGAAATCATTTGTTTTCCCATAAATGCCCTTCTGTTTTTGCTCCTGTCCCTTAAGATGGTATATAAGCCTCAAATTCTAATCGCCCCTTTGAGTCACATTTTTCTGTGAAATTCTCAGTTATATATACATAGGTACATGCATAAAAATCTCTTTTCTTGGGGCTTCCCTGGTGTTGCAGTGGCTAAAAATCCGGTTGCCAGTACAGGGGACACGGGTTCAAGCCCTGGTGCCACATGCTGTGGAGAAACTAAGCCCGTGTGCCACAACTACTGAGCCCGCGTGCCACAACCACTGAAGCCCACGTGCCTAGAGCCCATGCTCTGCAACAAGAGAAGCCACTGCGATGAAGAGTAGCTTCCCCCCCCTCACCGCAACTAGAGAAAGCCTGCACTCGAGACCCAACACAGCCAAAAATAAATAAATAAATAAAATCTATCTTTTCTCTTGCTAATCTGTCTTTTGTCAATTTAATTTGAAGGCACCCCAATCCTGAACCTAACAATGTAGAGGAAAAGTTTTTACTCCATGACATACATTTATATTATACTTGACACTGATAAATCAAAGAGAAGACAGAGTTCTCTTTTCTTTTGAACAAAAATTATTTAACTATTCTCATTTATCCAAGATTCACATAAATTACGTAAATCTGAATTCTTAAAATGTTTGATTTAGCTCATTCTGTAGGATAGATTTATTTTTAAGTGCAACACTTTTAAAGTATTAGATATTTGATTTCCTTATTTTCTGGAAGCCTAGAAATATAAAATTTATGTAAATTCTTAGCTGTCTATAAACCAGTCAGAACAGAGTTGTTTAAGAAACTTTATTAACTAGTATATTAATATTCTCCAAAGATAGGGAAACCTTTTACAGTTACAAACCAAGAGGTAAAGGCCTTTCTGAATTATAAACACACATATATATATATATAGACACATTGAACACTTATAACTCCAGTTCTACAGCTTCAGCCATAGGTCAAGACTAAACAAAGAAACAGAAAAACTCAGTGATCTATATGAGTTTGTGCCAATGGGAGGAAAAGTCAACAAAATTAAAGTCCTGGTATTGCTTGGTATTCGCCCCAGCTAAGGTACTGGGGCTCCCTCTGAGGTGTACTTCTCCATGGTGCATATTCCCTGGCTCTGTCAGGTGAAGCCACTGGGCATCTTGGAGGATGGTGTTTTAAATTGTTAAAATTTAAATTTTTAAAAAAGGAAAATCATAGCTGTCAATCAAATGTAAAATGAATCTATGTCAAAGTTTTAAAAACGTGGTATTTAACGGGGGAACCAGGAAGGTTAAAAATGAGGTCAGAGGAGAAGTCAAAGAGCAGAAGAAGATACAGGCAATCAGATAGGCTGAAATGAATTCAGTTACAGATGCCAAACTGGTCAATATTGCCAGGACAATAATCAATTACATCCCCACTAACAAAAATGTATTTGTGTTTCTATGGACAAGAATTATTTGTATTTGTGGGAGACGAAAAAATTTTCCTTGACACTCTTAGAGTCCTTGGATGGGTCTGAAAATTAAACCAACAAAGACAGATGAACAGGAGAGAAGCATATGAGTTTATTTAAGTTTTACCAGACATGAGCGCCTTCATAAGGAAATGAAGACCTAAAGGAATGGTTAAACCTGATTGTTTTTATGCTAGGTCTGATAAAGAGTGGACAGTCATGGAGAAAGACGGTAAGACAAAGGGTATGAGGTAAGTGTAGTAAACTGGAGAAATTTCACAAGACCTGCTTGGATTCTTCTTCGTGTTCTTTCATCTTGGAGATAAGGATGACCCTTCTGGGTATCGGAAGGGCACCTCCCACATGAGGGTCTTATGACTGCTTCGGGGGAGAAGGGCAGGGAGGTGGGGTAGGGAAGGGAAAGTCAGAGATACCTTCTTGCTTCTGTTGATTTCTCAAACTCCTGCAGCTTCAAATATTCAATATTCCAAAGTGCCATATTTTAGGACAGTGTGTCCTGAATCCCACCATATTACTCTCTGTTTCCTGCAGCTAACAGTGATAAGATAGCTCTGAGACAATCCCTGTGGATAACCAGGGAGCTTGGGCTGGATAACACCTAACCTTCCATAGAACACCCAGTAATCTTTTTTCCTACTTTTCAAAGGCTTCCACAATTTTTCCTGACACAATTTTCTCCCACCTCTCAGCATGTCCCTTCCCCCCATCCTCACAAAGGCAGCCTAGTGAGACCCGCCCTTTCCCTTCTCTATCTTTCCCCTCCCTCATCACAAGTCCATTCACCTTTGGCTCCATCTACTTCATCTCCATTAACTTTGAGAAAAAGCACTAATTTACAATAATTTATAATAAGAAGCTCTCAGCCCTTTACACCTTATCTGCCCAAAGGTGTGGGTATGCTAACAGTAACAAGAGTAAAGATGCTTCTTGTCCTAAATGAGATCTCTAATTGAAGGTATTTTTAATGGATATCAAAGTAAAGTAAAAATTCTTTAGACAATATACAGAGAACAAGTTTTTGATGTGGGGCAAACACTTAGGCAGCCCAACTCCTGGCTGTTCTCATTTTTTTTTTTAAAGGGAACTTTTAAAAATTATTTTTATTTATTTATTTTTGGCTGTGTTGCATCTTCGCTGCTGCGCGGGCTTTCTCTAGTTGTGGCGAGCAGGGGCTACTCTTCGTTGCGGTGCACAGGCTTCTCATTGTTGTGGCTTCTCGTTGCAGAGCATAGGCCCTAGGTGTGTGGGCTTCAGTAGTTGTGGTTCATGGGCTCAGTAGTTGTGGCTCGTGGGCTCTAGAGTGCAGGCTCAGTAGTCGTGGCGCACAGGTTTAGTTGCTCCACGGCATGTGGGATCTTCCTGGACCAGGGATTGAACCCGTGTTCCCCGCATTGGCAGGAGGATTCTTAACTACTGCGCCACCAGGGAAGCCCCCTGGCTGTTTGTGATCTGCAGAATTTCTGACTTCATAGACAAGCTCATAGCAAAGTTCCTATGAGCTCCAGTGGTCAGGGAAGTGAAGTGGGGATGTGGTCAGCAACAGCCTGGATATGCAGGTGGGTCTTGTATAAGTGGCATGTTTAAAAATCTGTAACTGTCTGTTTTTTGAAGGGGACAATAATCATTGGGTAAATGACTACGTTCTGCTCATTTAAAATCATTTTGTTTATGTAAGTCAACCTGTGGTGACAAAATGTTGTGAGTAATATGTTTTCCATGTTGCAAAAAGTGGGAGAATTGTTATGAAGTCTTTTATTTACCTAAAAGTAGATACTTCAATGCAGTGATTTAGATCATTTAAATTTGGTAATGTTTCCTATTTTTATTAAGGAGAGTTGAAATAGTTAAAGCTCTAATGTTACAGTCTTTAATATTATTTTTATTTTCACATTTCTTCCATCTCATGTAATTTTTAACATTGTGGAATTTATTGAAACTTACTACACATGTCAATTTTTTTTTTTTTTTTTTTTTTGCGGTACGCGGGCCTCTCACTGTTGTGGCCTCTCCCGTTGTGGAGCACAGGCTCCGGACGCGCAGGTTCAGCGGCCATGGCTCACGGGCCTAGCCGCTCAGCGGCACGTGGGATCTTCCCGGACCGGGGCACGAACCCGTGTCCCCTGCATCAGCAGGCGGACTCTCAACCACTGCGCCACCAGGGAAGCCCCACATGTCTATTTTAAGTTACTGAAATATTTTCTCCCGCAAATAATGATGACAAAGATTCTTTGCCTGACCAAACTTTAGTCAGGCTCCTGAACCTTTTCCAAGGTCCATCCATGAACTTCCCTGTAAAAATCTAATTTTAGCAAGAACCCTGCTAAGTCATTTTAACCAGAGCCCTTCACCCTAGATATCTGATCACCCTGGATATCTGATCACCCTGGATATCTGATCAGGTCGCTCACCCCACCATCCCCCAGGTGATGTCTGTTTACTCTGACCTGTCTTCAGCGAGAATCCTGTTAGGTCAGTTTTTTGCCAGATTCTTCCTGATCCCTGATGTTTTCTCTTAGTAATTTGCCATCCACTGACCCCTCACCCTGCTCCTTGGCTATAAATTTCCCACTTGCCCATGATGTATTCAGATTTGAGCCCATTCTTTCTCTCCCACTGTAAAATCCCACTGCAGTGGTCCCTATACCTAACACAATGGTACTAAATAAAGTTGCCTAACTATCTTTAACAAGCGTCAGTAAAAATTTTTTAACAATGGCTTAGAGAAAAACTCTGTGAGGAAAATTATGTAACTGATTTTGTTAATTTAGAAAATACAAGAAAAGAAAGAAGTGATGCGACGACAGGTGGTATCTTGGACAAGGTTCTTATTATTCTCATTTTGGGGAGAAAACAATCAATAAAAATTTGTGTTCATCTTATCATCTCTTTAATCCCTACTTTTATGATTTACTGTCTCCAAACAGCTAGAATTCAAGTTCTCATTTTCCTTTCTCCAAGCTGAGTTTCTAAGAACATTTTGAGGAAGTACCAAAGGTATATGTCAAAGCGTAGGACAACACATTTTTATCATTTTACACTCCCTTTCCTCTGACCCTGTAAGAAATCAGTTATATCTTAGAAAAACATTGAAAATTTGTGTACTTTCTTTATACATCTGATAGAAATCTTGAGAAGATACATAGCAAATTTTGAAGTTGGATGTAACAAGATTCCCTCACTTGAGGAACTAATGATGCGGGGGGCAGGGAGGAATAAACAATTAGCTATGAAATGAGACAATAAAAGAAGTGCTAAGGGCAGGAGTAATACAAGTCCTTTGGAAGGCCAGAAAAAAGGATAGGCTAATCTCAGGGCAGGAGGTGGAGAGGCCTTTTGGGAAGGCTTCACAGAATAGGGCAGCTGAGTGGGTTTTTAAAGAATGATATGATAATGACAACAATTAACATGTGGTAGTTAGCTGCACTTCAGTGCTGCTTGGTGGTGGTCTGAGGCTGGAACGGGAGATGATTTTGGAAAGGTAATTTGAATCCAGGTTACGTGAAGTCTTCAGTTACACCCAGGGAAACCAGCAGTAGATATGCAAACCTCAGAATGTCCTAACTGGCAAAAAAAAAGACCAGACAAAAATCACTCTTCTCACCCTATATTCCTCTTTCTTCTCAACCTAGTATTTTCATGATCTCTCAGCCATCTCCTACCCATACCTTTCCAGTGAGTTTAGCTGCCCTTCAAAAATCCCGTTTTCACTAGTAACAATCAGAACAAATACACACTACTGCAACTGTATCAACCCCACTCTTTTACAGAAGAGTAGGGAAAGGTGTTTTGGGTTTCTGTGGTGGCTGTTGGTGGTGGCATCAACATTTCTTAGGGGAGATTTCAGTTACTTTTTGGAAAAAATATTACTCTTTAAACCCCAAACTGACTCAGGCTCCTGGTCTTCCAAAATTCCCATTTATATTCCATCTTCAGTCAGTACTTCAGTCAGTGGGTACTTCCCCCAAGACTCCCAAGGCGGCGCGCACGAACACACACATATACACACACACACACACACACACACACACACACACACACACACACACCTCTTTCCGTCAGCTGTTCAAATCCATCAGGTGGAGATAGGATTCATTAACATGTCAATGACTGCTATCTCTTATCTAAACCCTTCCTGCTAAACAACGGAAAAGTCAACTTAAACCCAATAATTCTCTGATAGAGCCTCCTCCAGATCATTTATAAAGATGCTAAGAAAGGTGGATTCTACCACTAAGTCTTAAGAGATCAACTCTTCACACTTCTTATTTATCTCCTCCATCTGCATTCTATCTCCAGGCCAACTTTCAGTTTTGGACAACTCCCACCCATTTCCTTGTCTTATTTCCCATAGCGAATTGTTAGGAAAAACTATGTCAGCATTTTCTGCTTCAAAGAATTCGAATAAGGCATACTTTCATATTGCAAACCACCACCCACATATTGGTTTTCCATTTGGCAATCCTAAAACTTATAGAATCCACTAGCTCAGTTTCACTAGCATAAAGTGAAAGTTAAGGCAAATTACTTCTCTGGGAGTCAATATTCTTACGTGTAAAAAAGTCCACACCACAGGCCACTTACACGGCTAATGAACAATTATGAGAGACCCTAGCACACCAGCCTGCAGGTTCATGATCACTGCTGTTCTGCTCCAGCCCAGCTTGCTGGCACCTCCTCTTTGGTTTACCACTGACTCTGCGACTAGCTTCTGAGTGAGTGTCCACATCTAGCGTAAGTTTACGAAGTCTGACCCACAGCGGTTCAATTTTATCTGCCAATAACTTGAGTTCTCTGGTGTTTTACTTTTTTTTTTTTCTGCCCTAAAGCCTTACATTAATGAAGCAGGATAGTCTATGCGTACTTGCATGTGTTTTGTCAAGTGGAACTTGCAGCATTTTAGATGTGAATCTCTTTTTGATGTAGTAACTCACAAATATCCATTTCAGGGGATCATATATTCATTCCATCAACAAATACTCTTGAGCATCTACTCTGCGCCACATACTTCTAAGATACAGAGTTGAATAAAACTGTCTTAAAGTACCTGCTCTCAGGGGATTTACATTTTTTGCAAATGGAGTATGTGTGTTGGGGGCTGGGGGCTATTTTAGATAAGATGGTTAAGGAAAGCTTCTTGGTGAGGTTAACATTTGAACAGAGTGAAAAATGCAATGAGCAAGTAGGTTATGCTGATATCTGTGGGTGTGTATGTGGGGGTGGGGGGTGGGTCAAGTAAGTGCAAAGGTCCTGAGGTAGGAGTCCCACAACAGCAAAGAGCCAGTGTAACTGAATCAGATTGACTGAAGGCAGAGTGTAGCAGAAGTTACAGAGGTAGGGAGGGGCAATATCAAGAATGACCTTGTTGACCAGGATAAGGACTTTGGATCTCATTCTGAATGACATGGAAAGCTGCTAGACAGAATTCTATTTCAAAATGTGTCTTTCTGGTGTTTAAAAAACAATGTGAAAAGTCAACTCAGTCTGTACACTACTTTATTTTGACTCTGGAGCATACTTTTAATTGTATGATAATTAACTGCTGCAGAGACCACAAACATCTGTACAGGACCAGATAGTAAATATTTTCAACATTTCAGTCTATGCAGTTTCTGTTGCAACTACTCAACCTTGCCATTGTAGTGCATAAGCAGCTGTGGCCAAAAGAATATGACTGTGTTCCAATAAAACTTTATTAATGAACACTGAAATTTGAATTTCATGTAATTTTTCTTTCATAAAATATTGGATTGGCCAAAAAGTTCCTTCGGTTTTCAAGTAAAAATAAAAGACTCAATTTTCACCAACAACTTTATTGAACAACATATTCACCGTTTTGTTCCACTACCTTCTGCCATTTTTCAGGCAGCTGCATAATCCCATCTTCCCCAAACTTTTAATCTTTTTGAGCAAAGAACTCTTCCAGGTGCCTTTTACAGTCTTCCAAGGAATTGAAATTTTTTTCCATTGAGAGAATTTTGTAAAGACCGAAATAAATGGAAATCCAAAGGTGCAACATCTGGTGAATATGGCAGATGAACTTTCCAGCCAAGCTGTAACAGTTTTTGCCTGGTCATCAAAGAAACATGTGGTCTTGCAGTATCCTGATGAAAGATTATGCGTTTTCTGTTGACTAATTTTGGATGCTTTTCATCGAGTGCTGTTTTCAGTTGGTGTAATTGGGAGCAGTACTTGTTGGAATTAATCTTTTGATTTTCCGGACGGAGCTCATAATAGAGGACTCCCTTCCAATCCCACCATATACACAACACCACCTTCTTTGGATGAAGACCGGCCTTTGGCGTGGTTGGTGGTGGTTCATTTCGCTTGCCCCACGATCTCTTCCATCCCATATTATTGTACAGTATCCATTTTTTATCGCCTGTCACAATTCGTTTTAAAAACGAAACATTTTCATTACGTTTAATTTAAGTAGAGAATCGCATGCAGAAATACAGTCAAGAAGGTCTTTTTCGCTTTACTTATGTGGAACCCAGACATCAAAGCGATTAACATAACCAAGCTGGTGCAAATGATTTTCAGTGCTTGATTTGGATATTTTGAGTATGTTGGCTATCTCCTGCGTGGTATAACTTTGATTGTTCTCAGCTAATGTCTCAATTTGATCGCTATCAACTTCAACTGGTCTACCCGACCACGGAGCATCATCCAGCGAGAAATCTCCAACATGAAGCTTCGCAAACCACTTTTGACACGTTCGATCCGTCACAGCACCTTCTCCATATACTGCACGAATCTTTTTTGTGTTTCAGTTGCGTTTTTACCTTTCTTGAAATAATAAAGCATAATATGCCGAAAACGTTGCTGTTTTCTTCCATCTTCAATGTTAAAATGACTACACAAAAATTTTACAAAACCATTCTTAGCTCATGGGCCGTACAAAACATGCGTTGGGCCTGATTTGGCTCATTGGTTATAGTTTGCCAACCTCTATCTAAACCATAACTACTACAAAGTTGGGTTTTTATTTCTAGGCTACTGAAAGAGGAAATGAGAACTTGTGGCAGAAGGAAAAAAATTAATCCCATTTGAAATCTCTCAAGTAATGCATTCATTTATATATTTAAGACAAACACACAACATTTTAAATCAACGATACTCCAATAAAATTTAAAAAAAAAAAAAAGAAGAAGAAGACAGGACTTCCCTGGTGGTGCAGTGGTTAAGAATACTCCTGCCAATGCAGGGGACACGAGTTCGAGCCCTGGTCCAGAAAGATCCCACGTGCCGTGGAGCAACTAAGCCCATGTGCCACAACTACTGAGCCTGCGCTCTAGAGACCACGAGCCATAACTACTGAGCCCATGCGCCACAACTACTGAGCCTGCACTCTAGAGCCCGCAAGCCACATCTACTGAGCCCGCGTGAAACAACTACTGAAACCTGCGTGCCTAGAGCCCATGCTCCGCAACAAGAGAAGCCACTGCAATGAGAAGCCCGCACACCGCAACAAAGAGTAACCCCCACTCATCGCAACTAGAGAAAGCAGTGCACAGCAATGAAGACCCAACACAGCCAAAAATAAAAAAAATTAAAAATTAAAAAAAAGACAAACATATATATGAAAATGTACTGAAATCTTAAGTGAATACAATCTCAAGTCTTTATGATTAGAAAGAAATAAGATTATATGTAAAATAGAGAAGGAAAAAATAGCTTTTGTCAGTAATCTGAAAAAGAAATTACATTTTAATAGCTCAGAAATAAAATAGAAATTATATACAGAAATAAAGATTTAAATGTGGATTTTTCTCAAGAATCTAAAACCAGAGTGCATCTTATGTGCAGGCAAAGGATGATAACCATTAATGAGTAATTTCCAGGGCAATGGGCAAGTACTAGCACCTTCCAAAATACTTCTACTACCAGCTCCATGATACCTGAAGTTTCTTTAAACAGGATGAATCCTTTTAGTCCATTAATATAAGGTTTAAAATAGAGTTAAGTTTTAAAAGATAACAATAGGTATGCACACCCATGGTGATACCTGAAAACTTTCCAAAATGTGCACTTACACGAATCGTTTAAAGTGATGTCAACATCCTTATGTGTCTTTTCCTCAAATTGATCTGTCTAAATATTTGAGTCCCCAGTGGTATGAGAATGGCATACCTGTCTCCCACCCTTAATCCAAATCTCATCACAGTCTCATCACATCCTCTGGGATGTAAATACCTCTGAGGAGGCAAACAAATATCAAAGCTTTTGTTTCAAGGAACCCTCTTGCAATGATTAATTGAGGCATGGGATCTTACATACATTTCTGTTAAAGGAGAAGTTTGGCCTGAGAAATAGGGTGTTTGGCCCATGTTGAGACACTAAATTCACAACAGGATAAGAAGCATAGATAATGATGCTTATTCCTTTAAATGCAAATGGAATGGTTTGTGAGGCTACCAAAATGTTGACATACATTGGATAAAACCCACAGACAAAAATACAACATCACTTCTTTAGGTGGGCTATGCTTATTCAGCAAGGCAGTTGAGACCTATTTCATCAAATTTTATCTTAAAATATTGATTCCAATTATAATCAATCATCCTATTTTATCTTACAATACATTTAATATTTTGTATCCTCTATTAGCAAGAAACTAGCTTATTTAAATGTATGATAAAAATTTTAGTGACTTTAAAAATGAGCAGCAAGGTACACAGATTTTCATACTTATTTTAAGGGATAAGTGAACAAAAATGTTTGAAGACAGTTGCCCTAGAGAACTGAGAGGGGCACTTGGTTCCTGCAGGGAAAACAAGAGGACAGGGAGAGGTGTGAGGCCTTGGGAAATTTGGGGACAACACAAAAAGGTTGTTGAGGAATCCAAACACACACCTCTACTTTGCAATTTTCCCAAAGAGCAGCCCTAGTTCTACCCACTAAATCTATCCCCTTCTCCCTCCCCTCCATTTGAGATTGGTAAGAGGAAAGGGAAGAGGAAGCATCTTTACTGGGGTTTCCATGGGCAAAAGAAGTTGAGGATTAGCTAGTTTGAGTAATTTTAGTGGGATTTGGGCTATAGGATGGTCTCTACTTGTCTGCTACCTGGCCCTAGGATGATGTAAAGCAGGAAAATACTGGTTTGGTGTGTGAGAGTAAGACAAGGAGGTGGTTGGGGTTATAGATTTGGGACTGGTTGGTTTGTCTGTAAAAGATGTGCTCCCAGCTCAGTCTTTGCTATCTCTAGAATTGGCTATCCCTGGGAGAGGCAGTCTCTCCCCAGCCAGCAAGCTTTGTAAGATGTCAAAACATCATAAAATACAAAAAAAAAAATTTTTTTAACAATTAGTACATTAAAAGGAGTGAATATGATCTTTGGTGGCCTCAGCTTGCAGGACCTTGAAGCAGGATTTCAGTTCCCAACTGGTTCCTATTCAGTTCCCAATCCTGCTTGAAGAAGGATTTCGGTTCCCAGACTGAAGTCAGGCCACAGCAGTGAGAGCACTGAATCCTAACCACCAGAAGGCCCTGGCCCATACAGCCTTGCAGAAATGAATTCCCATAAAGGCGGAAAGTAGTGAAACAAGTAAAGTGTTTATTAGGAGGAAAAAGAGTACATGTGGATAGACACATGGGCGGACTCAGAGTCATGCCCTCGTGGTAGTTTGAATCACTTATAGGGGGCATCTTTTCTGGGTTTCCTTTGGCTAATCCTCTTGCTTTGCCTGGTTCTGAATTCATATTTGGTTTATCTCAGGGTCCTCCCACGTGTGACGTGCATTTCTTGGCCAAGATGGATTCTAGCGAAGAGGTCTATGGGTAGGTTGACATCACCTACTATGGTGTGGCACCCCCTCCCTTTCTGACCTTCAAGGAGCCTTTCTATGCACGTGTAGTCAGGAAGGTCTCCTTGACCCTGAGAATGAGAAACATGTGGTCTCTTATCTGGGCAGGGCTTAGCTCCTCCTCCCCTTCATCTTGGAGTATCTGTCCACAGGGGACAAACTCCAGCTGTTCAGTCAGAGGCCCATCAATCTCCTACCTCAAATATATGTATATGTATAACTGGTTCACTTTGCTGTATACCTGAAACTAATACAACATTATAAATTGACTCTACTCCAAAATTTTTTTAATAAATAAATAAAATGATTAATACAAATTATCTGTTCATATCTTTTGTCCACTTTTAAATTGAGTTGTTTGCCTTATTATTGAACTGTAAGAGTTTGTAACCACAGGACCAGCCTAAACTGGACCTACTCTGTTTACTACAAGATACTTAGTTGTTTTCCAGAGATGACAGAACAAAACCACAAGTCATGCAGCTGAGCATAGGCAGAGGAGAAAATTTTGACCTCAAAGTGTCTACCTCCCCTCCCCGGTGACAGCACCAAAGGACCTGGGACATGACTGGAACCTGAACACTGGAACCCTTTCAGAAGCGAAGGGTCCACTGTCCAGGAATATCCAGTGCTGAAACCCCTTTACCGTATTTTACCATAAATGTCCAAGTTCCAAAGCCCTTCACTTGAAACCTGCCTTGCCAGCGTTTCCACATACCAATCTGTTCCCCAAAACCCCTTAAATTTCACCCTGAATCCTGGATTGGGAAGATAGATTTGAGAGCCCCCAGTCTCCTTTCAGGTTGACCTTGCAATAAAGCTTTTTCTTTTCTGAAAAGCCAGTGACATAGTACTGGCTTCTGTGTGTGTCAGGCAGTAAACCCTTGCTCAATAAAAAGTTCTTTGTAAATTTTGGATAGTGGTCCTTTATCAAACCTGTGTTTTCCAAATATTTTCTCCCAATCTATGGCATGTCTTTTTGTTAATAGTTGGAGAGTCGTTCTTAAAAGTGTTACTTTTACTGACACCAGGTTGTGGTGAAAAAAAGTGTGGCATTTATTTGCAGGGTGCCAAGCAAGGAGTGAGGTCAGTTCATGCTCAAAAGACTAGAGTTCCCCAATGGCTTTCAGGGAAAGGTTTTTAAAGGCAACATTTGGGGTGAGGGCTGCAGGGTATGTGACTTGCTTGTGATTGGTTGGTGGCGAGGTAACAGGGTGGTGTTTCAGGTATCTTAATCATCAACCTTCTAGTTCCAACCAGTCTGGGGTCTACATGTTTGTGGTCAGCATGTAGTCAACATCCTCCACCTGGGTGGAGGTGTTCTTTTTTTCTTTTTGCAGTACGCGGGCCTCTCACTGTTGTGGCCTCTCCCGTTGCGGAGCACAGGCTCCGGATGCGCAGGCTCAGCGGCCATGGTTCACGGGCCTAGCCGCTCCGCGGCATGTGGGATCTTCCTGGACTGGGGCACGAACCCGTGTCCCCTGCATCGGCAGGCGGACTCTCAACCACTGCGCCACCAGGGAAGCCCTGGAGGTGTTCTTAATTCCCACAGAACAACTCAAAGATATGTGTCAGAATGGTGTGTATATCCCTTGAGGAGGAATTAGGACTCTGTTTTATAGCTGAACTATTGTTTCTTAATCGTTTTTCCTTTGTTTCTGCATTCCCTCACTTCCCGAATTAGTAACTGCTTGTGCCTGCTCTTTGGAACCCAGGGAAGGCCTAGAAGACCAAAGCCGTTTTCCTACAAACAAGAAACAGGAGAACCAGAGAGGCTTTTGTACCCGGGAAGGCCCTGCAGGTTCTGCTCGGTTTCCCTTTTCTTTGATACTCCTCAATCCTGAGAACAGGGGCAGGACAAGACAGGGAATAAAGTCTTGGATTGAGAAGTTAATCATAAACTTGGCAGGAAACTTGGTTTTAGGGGGGCTAGACTTCACAAGTTATGATAATATCTTTCCTTAGCATAAAATGACTCAGGTCAGTGATTCTCAATCATGACTTATACATTAGAACCACCAGAAAAACATGTATCTTTGCCTGCCCCCTCCAAAGATTCTGATTTCATTCCTCACTGCTCCCTCTCCTTCAATATTTTTTAAGGTTACCTAAGTGACCCTAATGTGTAGCCGGGATTGAAAACCACCATATTAGGGAAAGCGTATAACAAGACTGTTAAAGGCATAGTCAAGGATAATCAAAGAGTGGGGCTTGTTTGATATTCTCTATTCCTACCAATAAGCAGCCCAGCCCCCTGGCCAGCTTTCTTGGATATCAGGACTTGGTTGCCTCTCCTCTGAATGCCTCCCTATGTGCCAAGTCATGTTTGGCACTTTTATGTATATTATCAAATTTAACTCTCCCAACAAACCTTTGGGAGTAGATATGATTCCCTCTTTAGCAGATACAGGAAATGAGATTGAGAAAGGCCAAGCAAATCAATTACAAATATGCAGTTATTAGGTGGTAGTGACACAAAACTTGAAATTTGTGTTCTGACTCTAAAAACCACATTCTTTCATCTACACCTCAATTTCACAACTGGGAGGCAGTACCAGCTTGAGTCAACACTTACTGCATGATGTCATTCTTCATCAGAGAACACCATCTCATGTCCTGAGGCTTTCAGAAAGAATGGGGTATTTGAAGCAGACAGGAAGACCACAGCTTCATGCAAAACTTCCTCAATAATTAATTCCCCAGTGCCTTTAAGATTTTCTGAAGCAGATTTCTTACAAAAAGTCAGAGACTTTTAAAGGTGTAAGAGAAGAAATTAGCTCCAGAAAATTTTCATGTTTAAGAAATTCACCCTTGCTTTAAAACTAGGGCACTAGGAGGAGGAAAATCTTCATTAAAACAAAAACCCTCCCTGGGCTTCCCTGGTGGCGCAGTGGTTGAGAGTCCGCCTGCCGATGCAGGGGACACAGGTTCGTGCCCCGGTCCGGGAAGATCCCACATGCCGCGGAGTGGCTGGGCCCGTGAGCCATGGCCGCTGAACCTGCGCGTCCGGAGCCTGTGCTCCGCAACGGGAGAGGACACAACAGTGAGAGGCCCGTGTACCGCAAAAAAAAAAAAAAAAACAAAAAACAAACAAAAAAACCCCCTCCCTAGCCCAGAGCAGGGGTTGGAGGGTAACCTCTGTTAAGTAGAAGAGAAAGAAGTAGATTTAGGGTTAGCCTCCTAAACTACTCCCCAGAGTCTCATCTGGAATTTTCAGCTTCTGTCTCTATGGTCAGGTTGTCAGGAAAGAAAACAGGGAGAAAGAAAAAAATCAAATTACTTGGAAGCTTCTCATTTAGAAAAATCCACTAAGTTCTTTAAGAATCTAAAGTTGGCAAAGAAAGAATAACTTTTTTAAAAATTCTCCTTAAAAATTGTCCAGAACCCCTAAAATCTTCACAAAGTCTCTTTAGGGCCTTTAAAATGAAAATGAAGAAAATGGTAGAACTTATTTAAAATCAAAGACTGTGAGGAATTAAGAATATCTGTGGGGGAAAATAAGCTCCATGAAAACTCTTAACAAAAGAAAATTAAAAGTGCCAAGTGCAGGACTTCCCTGGTGGCACAGTGGTTAAGAATCTGCCTGCCAATGCAGGGTAAAGGAGTTCAAGCCCTAGTCCGGGAAGATCCCACGTGCCTCAGAGCAACTGAGCCCGTGCGCCGCAACTACAGAGCCTGTGCTTTAGAGCCCGCGAGCCACAACTACTGAAGCCCGCGCGCCTAGAGCCCGTGCTCCGCAGCAAGTGAAGCCACCAGAGTTAGAAGCCTGCACACCCCAACAAAGACCCAATGCAGCCAAAAATAAATAAATAAATTTATTAAATAGAAAAATTGCCAAGTGCAAAATAAAGAAATACAGATGACACAAAGAGAATTTTAGTGGAGAAAATGAGTACATTTATGTAAAAATCTTCTGAGATATTTGAGAATATGTGTTAGAGCAATCTGAATATGTTTGGGATAGCCTGCTGGAATGGTAAGAGGAATCAGATTTGGCATGACGAGAGAAAAAAACTTCACAGAATTACTTTAGGTACGAGAAAGAAAGAGAGAGAGAGAGAAAGAGAGAGAGAGAGAAAGGAAGGAAGGAAGGAAAGAAGGGAGGGAGGGAGGGAAGGAATGAAGGAAGGAAGGAAGGAAGGAAGGAAAGAAGGAAGATCTCATGCAATATTTTTAAAATAATTAATTCCCCAGTGCCTTCCATAATTAAGATAAACTACTTCAGAGGGTAAAAAAAGAAATATTGGAGAAAGAAAAAGAGTATTGAAGAAATTACTTTTGCAAAATTTTAGGGTTTCTAAATATTTAAAGCTCCTGTCTGATGCCCCCTGCACACCCCTATCTGGTTGTATTATCTGCTCCCTCTTTTTATTCTTCAAGCGCAGGGACTGCAACTGCTCTCCGCTTTCCCTAAACCCCTACCCACATCTTAAATTCTCATCAAACTATCCAGTTTAAGGAGGCCATCTGTTTCAAACAGGACACTGGAAAACATCATCTCCACATTTTAGTGCTTAAAAACAAAACAAACACCATACATTTCCTGCTTACCTTATTTGCAGGAATGCAAACATGAATTAGAGTCCACCAGTCAGATGCAACCTCCTGAGATTTGTGGTCGTCCCGGAATTATCCAGGGAAGCATCCACTTTGCAGTCATGGATTACTGCGGAGGGAGTGTTTCAGTGAAGTTCATTCAGGGAAGCAGAGCCACTACAAGTATATGGAATAAGGATTTATTACAGCAACTGGAAGCTTGGTGCGTTTGTGGGTTTTTTTGGCTGCACCCTGTGATATGTGGGATCTTAGTTCGCCCACTGGGGATCAAACCCGTGCCCCCTGCAGTTGAAGCATGCAGTATTAACCACTGGACTGCCAGGGAAGTCCCTATGATAGGAATTGGACAGTACACTAGTGGGAGAAGGGCTGGGGCAGTAAAGTTTGGAAAAGGGAGTTGGGGGGCCAGGGAAAAGGGCAGTTGTTCTGGACTATGGGCACAGGTGGACAAGTCCGAGCGTGAGCGTGGAGGAAGCCAGGCACATCCACTACTAGCGTGGGACCCTGAAGGGCTGGCGTCAGCGTCTAGGGAAGGCCGCTCCCTCCTCTTGGCTGCCGCCTCTGAGTTACAGAGGAGCATTTGGTGGTGGGTGTGGGGTTGCTTTGCTGCTGCTCAGAACAGCCAGCTGTTGGGAAGAGCTGGGAGCGCCGGAACCCGCCGGCACCTCTGTGTCTGGCTCTCACACCGTCTCTAACCACAGTGACCTTCAGAGAGCACTGACTGCAGCTTCACTTCTGTTTTCCAGATCTCCCCCTAATTTCCCTTTCGGCCAGCTCTAACCCGGAACCAGACTGCTACAGTCTTTCAGGGAGTTTGGGGGTCTGCATTTCCACTAATGATCACTAGATGGCAGAAGAAGACCCTGGTCTTCTTCAGACTTCAAAGTGACGCTAAATCCACATGTCCAGGAGCAGCCGTGGTCTTTTGTTTTTGTTTTTTAATATCTCCGTCCAATATTTGAAGAGGAGGTTATTTGAAACTGTAGTCTTTTAAAGCTTTTTTTTAAAAAAAATATTTATTTATTTTTTGCCTGCATTGGGTCTTAGTTGCAGCACACAGGATCTTTCATTGCTCTGCGTGGGTTTCTCTCTAGCTGTGGCCCCGGGGCTTAGTTGTCCCGCAGCATGTCGGATCTTAGTTCCCTGACCAGGGATTGAACCAGCGTTCCCTGCATTGCAAGATGGACTTTTAACCACTGGACCACCAAGGAAGGCCCCAGCCCCAGTCTTTGCTGGCTCTCCTGACAGGTGCTGTGTTGGCTTCAGTGAGGTCATCTGCACACAGGGTGTTTGCGGAATTTCTGTAAAGTTTTCTCCTGTGGTCCTAGGGTTGTTCTAAGTTGTCGCAGCCATTTTGATCATCACCTGAACTGTCATGTAACTCCACCTGGCCTTGCTGGACAGACCAGAGCAAGAGAGTTTTTTAGCATGAGCCAGGTCATATTTGACATGGTATGGAGAAGACCTTAGAATATGGTGACGTGGTGTGGTCAGCAAGCTTTCCTAAAGGGATGTCATGTTCATTTTATCAATGCTACCTTGCAATTAAATTCTTGCCTCGACTGAAGGTCCCTGGGAACAGGCACCTGAAGATATAGCCCTTCTAATCTGTTACCAACTAAGAATGATTATTTTTTTTCAGAAGAAAAAGAAATTCTCTGTTTGAGGAACAAAGCATGGGTTGCATCAATTGTAAATGGGAAGGTTTGACTGTGTAATCTACGTAGTAAAGAGATTTGTAACAGAAATAAATTTTGTGTTTTCACCTCTGCATTTTCTTTTTATGTAAAATATTTGATAATTAACATTAAACATATACAAGAATATATAACATGTATAAAGTATAAAGAATAAAATAAAAGGCTCACTCTTTTAAAAGAGTCATTCATTCATTCAGCAAATGTAGGAAATCTGCATAAAGATGGAAATGCATAAAAATATACTTATTCATTGGTCTGTCCACTTTTTTTCTGTCTGCCAGCCATTTTTTTTACACTACTCTTTTTTCCAGCTTAAATTAGGTTTATTGTTTCAACAATGCCTTTGCCAATTCTCTAAATTCCTATGCTCTTTTATCTTTTGTCCCATGTCTGGTAAAACCTTTCCCTGGATTAACCCAACTATCTGCTGTTCATGTCTGCACCAGCTCAGCTGGACATTGATGATGAAAGTCACACAGCAGAGAAGATCACCCTCACTGAAAATTCATGATCATTGACCCTAATCCCGCTGGATTTATCTAAGCAAGTTCACTGTCTTGTCATTACAAAGCAATTCCGCCCCCTCCCAACACTGCAGGTTATACTTGCTGGCCAGGACTAAGATCCCTCAGTGCCTCTTCACTTCCCTCAAGCAAAGAAGTGAAGAGACACTGGAGGTGAGAACCTCAACATACTGGAAACTGCCTATAGCAGGAACACGTGAACTCATGGGGTCAGGGGAGGTGGGATGGAACCAATTATGTCTGCTACATCTGGGGTGAATGAGGTAGTCGGAGAATAGCTTAGGGAAGAGGTAATAATCTGACCTATCATATTTTAAGAACTAAAAATAAAAACTCTGCTCTGTGGATTATTTTCTGTGGTGAAAGGCAGACATAGTTTTGACATCACGTGGAGGCCAAAACAAGAAACCAGTCCCACTCCAGAACTTCTGACCCAACAGAGACCCAGAGATGTGCCTGTGTATAAAAAATGGAAAGAGCTGAGCACAAAAAGCTACTCTCCAAGGACCCAAGGGTGGGACAAACTTGGCTGGGACAGCACTGAGGATCACTCCCGTTCAAAGGACAATGTGCCCCTGACAGGTATCTGTGTCAGGATTAAATGAATTATATGGACTTAAAAAAACCTTTCTATTTTGAAATAATTCTAGACTTGTAGAAAAGTTGCAAAAACTGTACAGAAAATTCCCATTGGCCCTCCACCCAGCTTCCCCAATGTTAACAACAGATTGCAAATCACAATAGAATTATCAAAACCAGGAAATTAACATTGAAACAATGATATTGACTAAACTACAGATCTTACTCAAATCTTTTCAGTTTTCTCATAGTGTCCTTTTTCTAGTCCAGTATCCTATTTGGGATCCCACATTGCATTTAGTTCATGCTTCCTTTACCTCCTCTATCTGTCACATTTCCTCAGTCTTACTTTGTCTGTTAGGCTCTTGATGCTTTTGAAGAGCACTTACTGGTCAGTTATTTTTTTAGAAAGTCCCTCAGTTTGGGTTTGTCCAGTATTTTATTATGCATGATTAGATGCAAGTTATGCATTTTGGCAAAAAAACACAGAAGTGAAGATGCTCTTATCAGTGCATCCTTTCAGGAGGTAAATGATGTCATTATGTCACATTACTGGGGATGACATTAGCCTTGATCACCTGGTTAAAGTGGTGTTGGCAGCATTTTTCCAATGTGATGTTTTCATTTTTCCTTTTCAATTAATAAATATCGTGGAGGGAGATTCTTTGAGACTACCCTATTTCTCATTATACTTGGCCCACTCATTCCTGGCATCCATTGAGTGTTCTTGCCTGCCACATTATTACTATGCTATTTGCCTGATGATGATTTGCTATTTCCCTCATTTATATGAACTGATTTTCAGTAACCTGTTGGGTTGCAGTGGGAGTTAATGATGGAAATGGACTGATCGTGGTGCAGTTCTATTCCTGCACAGATGTGGAGGCCGGAGTAGCCTCCTTTTGACATTTTGGAGATTGTAATGGCCACAAGGATTCTTGTATAGATCTGTAAGAGGATGGAGATGCAACAGGGAGATAATTGGACTTCCTGCTAATAAAGCAGTTAGGAAACTGAATAATTAAATAAAACGAATGAGACATTAATCATATTTATACATGATTTTGTGGAGCAGTTTATTTCAGTTAATTAATTTTTATCTGTAATACAATGATCCCTTTAAATCTGTAGATTTAGGTAAGCCTCCATTTATTGAAAAATTTTAAAAATTGTTAGTGTTCCATAGGGCCTGCCCTTTTATTTGTACCAATTATTTATATTTTGGCTTTCTGTTGTCTTTCTTCTATATCTAATTATCTTTTTTCTAAATTATCTTTATCCTTTTTTTCCTCTTCATTGTGTGGATATCTTAAACATATCTCAATGTCACTTTTTCATTTCTCTGTAGGGTAAATTTTGCTCGTAATGAACTTGAGGTCCAACAATATTATCTTCCTCCTAAAATACTGAACTCTGTTCTGTTTTTATGCAATTCTCTTATGTCAACTTTTCTCTGACATTATTAAACGTTGTTTTCTAAATTTTTTTCTATTTGCAAGAGTAAACTTTGTCCAGAGTATTCTCTTTGATGCTGGTGTTTGGTTTCTTTTTCTCTTTTATAGATATTATTAAAGATTGTCTCTCTTATTCTCAACTTTGAGTCAGAATAGTTTATTCAGAATTATTATTTGTGTAGCAATAACATCTATGGCTTCTTATTGGCTTATTTTCCTATTTCTCTGGGCACTATTTGAGTCTTCACTGGAGCTAGAAGATGAAATGTTCTATCCTCTGTTCATTTATGTAGCTTCATGAGCTGGATAGGGAGGAAGCCATGTCTATGGGTAACTATATTCAGAGAAATTTATCTCCGCTTTCCCATTCTTCATAATTCTGTTAAAACTCCTGCACCTGAGACTAGATGAATTGAGATAGTGATATTTCCTAACCAATTGTGAGGACATATTATTTTCAATGTGTTTTTCTCTTATCTTTAGGATGAATGAACCACTTTGGGGAACAGTCATCATATGTTTTGTCATGTGTGTGTGTGTGTGTGTGTGTGTGTGTGTGTGTGTGTGTGTGCACCTACATCTCCACACTTATCTGCTTTTCCTTGCCACTATCACTCAAGATTGAGTTAGTGGTCCCAGGAATTATCCCCATCCCCTCCCCACTTTGTGATGGGTCGAGGAAAACACTTCTCCTTCTTGGTATTTCTTCTAGCTTCTGCTTTGGAATGTGGGCTGAAGGGCCCCAAAGACTAGATTCCAAGTCTTTTTCCCAGTATGCTCCTGTCATCAGTTCTAGTACTTCCAAATTGGGCAACATGAAAGAAGGTTTTTACAATGTCTTGCCCTGCCAACTTGTCCTTTACTCTTTACTCCTGGCGTTTATATTTACCCTGCTCTAAATTGAATTATTCTTCATTGATGACTTGTGAAGTTTATAGACAAGATTAGACATATCCCCTTAGTTCAGTGTTGATAATATTGTCTTTATACATTTTTGTTGTTCTTGTTGCAGTATCTTTTTTTTTTTTTTTGCTTTTGATGTCTTTTAAATTGATTTGTAGGAGGAATCTTCTGCAAAGTCCCCATATATTTTCAGAAGAATCAATATACTTTTTGCAACCTAAAAACATGAAACAAGATAAATCTAGTTGCCATTTTTTTGTGTGTACTTTTGGAATTCAAAATGTCCACTAATTGATTTTCATTGCATACAAATCCCTTATTACTTTTGTAATCTTCTACAAATTTTACCTCAAAAAAACTTTTTTTTCGGCTGCGTTGGGTCTTCGTTGCTGCCCGCGGGCTTTCTCTAGTTGCGGTGAGCGGGGGCTACTCTTCGTTGCGGTGCGTGGGAGGCTTCTCACTGTGGTGGTTTCTCTCCTTGTGGAGCACGGGCTCTAGGCGCACAGCTTCGGTAGTTGCAGCACGCAGCCTCAGTCGTTGTGGCGCACGGGCTTAGTTGCTCCACGGCATGTGGGATCTTCCAAGACCAGGGCTCGAACCCGTGTCTCCTGCATTGGCAGGCTGATTCTTCACCACTGCGCCACCAGGGAAGTCCCTCAAAACAACTTTTGAAGTTCACAAAATATGAAAGTACTCACTGAAAAGTTTTTAATTTTATTTTTGTTTGTTTCTTTGTTTAATAAAAAGGAGCCTTAAAACCCAAACGAAATATTTCCAAAGGCATAACTGTATGTAATGAACACATATGACCACCAGATGCCAGTCTTGCTTCATGCTAGATTTCAACCAGCGGCTAGAAAAGAGATAATGCAAAGCTGGTTTTCAAGTGGTAAAATATTTTTATCACTAGGGAAGACATATCCTCTAATTAAGCAACAAGGCCTAAAAGGGAGTTCGTTTTAATAGTAGAAAGACAAAAAATTTGCTTGGCTTTAATTACCAAAAGAAAGAGGTAATTCTTTAAACAGCGTGTCACCTAAAGAATGAAGGAGTTATCTAACACATGGAGCTTAGCTTGCTCTTAATTATATACTGGCTTTATTAAGTTGACATACACAATGGCTGCTTCATACTTTTAATTTATGTAAGTACAATTACAACAAAATTTAAAGGATTATTTTCTCCTAAGTTTTAGCAGAACGGATGAAGTTTAAGTAGGTACAAACTAAAAATTATTATATTATGTTTTGAATTTTTCTTTTAAAGAAACAGAAGTGTTAACTTTTTCAAAAGTCACTCTTTTTTAAGATTGGTAAGGCCATTTAATTCATAAGTACTATACAAAATTATCTTAAGGATTTGCACACTTAAAACAACGTAATGTCAATACCTTAAATTGCATTTCACTTCTAATTCCTAACATTTATTGTGTACTTACTAGATACCAGGCACTATTCAAAGCACTTTATATGTTTTAACTCATTTCATCCTCTCAATAAACCTATTAGGTCAATACACATCATTTCTTTTTTAGAGTTGAACAAACTAAGTCTCAAAGGAATTCAGTAAACTACCCAAGGTCTTGTTTCGAAACACATGAAGTCTGGTTCCAGGATCCACTGCTATGCCATCCAATAAAATTTTACACACCAGTAAACTTAAAAGTCTGTAGAAGTTAAACTACCAAAGAATATACAGTAGTTAGTCATTTCATAGTAATTTTAGCAGCTTGGTTATATAACAGAAAGTTATAGCCCCTTCACTTAGAGACTAGATTATTTTTGTGTCAGTCTTCTTTACTCACTTTCAGAGGCTAACATTTCCAGTGGGGAACAAACTTAAACACTGTTCAGCAGCTAGAAGAATATATACATCATAAATATATATATATTTATATATATAGAAAACAAAACTACTAAGAATGTAGGTTAAGTTGCTGACTGGGATAAAATAATGCATATAATCTCATTCCTTTCCCAAAACATGCTAAAACTTCAGCCAAAGTTTCTTTTCCCCCCTCCCGAAGTTATTGATATAGTTGACATACAACATTGTATTAGTTTAAGCTGTGCAACATAATGATTTGATATGTGTATATATTGCAAAATGATCACCACAACAACTTTAGTTAACATCAATTACCTCACACAGTTACAATTTTTTTCTTGTGATGAGAACTTTTAAGATCTACTCTCTTAGCAACTTTCAAATACTGCGGTATTGTTAACCATAGTCACTATGCTGTACATTGCATTGCACCCCCAGTACGTATTTATCTTATAACTGCGAGTTTTTACCTTTTGACCAGAGACAAGGTATAATTTAAGATGTCAGAAACTCTCAACATAGTGACAAGTTGAGAGGAGAAAACAGCAACACAATTTTGTAAGGTGGAAAGTGGATCGTGGAGGGTAAACTGACTAGAAGACCAGATCTTCAACTAAGAGCTGAGAAAGCTGAGAATGAACACAATTCACAATTTACTCCAGAGTCTGGAGAAGGCTCAGGAACCATTAGTTCCAGGTGCCTTTGGAAATGGATGTGAAGTGTGTTCATGTATGGGTGTGTGTGTTGGGGTCAAACTATAAAAAGTAGTACAGGGTTAATATTGTTTTATATATGATTATATTTTTAAATTACCTCTTGCTTTCCACACCTCTGGGCAACTGCCAGAGGTTTATCTCCAGAGAGAGTAAATCAGAATCTCTGTACAGGGGGTGATAGGGAAGGGAATTCATGCACAGCCGAGGAAACATGGGTACAATGACAGAAACAGAGGGAATAAGTGACCATACACTTTACTGAATGCTGAATGCAGAGAACTTCATCCTTCATTGAGCATCTGGAACAGTCAGCCAGACTCTTTCTCTCCAGTCAGTGTCAGAAGACTCTTAGAAACCTAACAAGGCCAAGAGGAAATACCTAAATATATCAACATCAAATGAAGTTTATCCAGATAAACTTAAAGAGAAGCTCAGAGTTGATAGCCCTCAATCACACACCCATTTCTAATTAGCTTTTAAAATTTAATTTAATTTAATTTTTATACAGCAGGTTCTTATTAGTTATCCATTTTATACATATTAGTGTATATATGTCAATCCCAATCTCCCAATTCATCCAAACACCACCCCCACTTTCCCCACTTGGTGTCCATACATTTTTTCTCTACATCTGTGTCTCTACTTCTGCCTTAAAAACTGGTTCATCTATACCATGTTTCTAGATTCCACATGTATGCATTAATATACGATATTTGTTTTCCTCTTTCTGACTTACTTCACTCTTCATGACAGTCTCTAGGCCCATCCACGTCTCTACAAATGACCCAATTTCGTTCTTTTTCATGGCTGAGTAATATTCCACTGTATATATGTACCACATCTTCTTTATTCATTCACCTATTGATGGGCATTTAGGTTGCTTCCATGACCTGGCTATTGTAAATAGTGCTGCAAAGAACATTGAGGTGCATGTGTCTTTTGAATTATGGTTTTCTCTGGGCATATGCCCACTAGTGAGGTTGCTGGATCATATGGTAATTCTATTTTTAGTTTTTTTAGGGAACTTCCATACTGTTCTCCATAGTGGCTGTATCAATTTACATTCCCACCAACAGTGCAAGAGGGTTCCCTTTTCTCCACACCCTCTCCAGCATTTGTTGTTTGTAGATTTTCTGATGATGCCCATTCTAACTGGTGCAACATGATACCTCATTGTAGTTTTGTTTTGCATTTCTCTAATAATTAGATGTTGAGCAGCTTTTCTTGTGCCTCTTGGCCATCTGTATGTCTTCTTTGGAGAAATGTCTATTTAGGTTTTCTGCCCATTTTTTGTTTGGGTTGTTTGTTTTTTAATATTGAGCTGCATGACTTGTTTATATATTTTGGAGATTAATCCTTTGTCCATTGATTCGTTTGCAAATATTTTCTCTTATTCTGAGTGTTGTCTTTTCATCTTGCTTATAGTTTCCTTTGCTGTGCAAAAGCTTTTAAGTTTCATTAGGTCTCATTTGTTTATTTTTGTTTTTATTTCCATTACTCTAGGTGGTGAGTCAAAAAAGATGTTCTGATTTATATCGAAGATTGTTCTTCCTATGTTTTACTCTAAGAGTTTTATAGTGTCTGGTCTTACATCTAGGTCTTTAATCAATTTTGAGTTTATTTTTGTGTATGGTGGTAGGGAATGTTCTAATATCATTCTTTTACATGTAGCTGTCCAGTTTTCTCAACACCATTTATTGAAGAGACTGTCTTTTCTCCATTGCATATCCTTGCCTCCTTTGTCATAGATTAGTTGACCATAGGTGCGTGGGTTTATCACTGGGCTTTCTATCCTGTTCCATTGATCTATATTTCTGTTTTTGTGCCAGTATCATATTGTCTTGATTACCATAGCTTTGTATTATAGTCTGAAGCCAGGGAGTCTGATACCTCCAGCTCCATTTTTTCCCCTCAAGATTGCTTTGGCTATTCGGGGTCTTTTGTGTCTCCATACAAATTTTAAGATTTTTTTGTTCTAGTTCTGTAAAAAATGCCATTGGTAATTTGATAGGGATTGCATTCAGTCTGTAGATTGTTTTGGGTAGTATAGTTATTTTCACAATATTGATTCTTCCAATCCAAGAACATGGTATATCTCTCCATCTGTTTGTGTCACCTTTGATTTCTTTCATCACTGTCTTATACTTTTCTGAGTACAGGTCTTTTACCTCCTTAGGTAGGTTTATTCCTAGGTATTTTATTCTTTTTGTTGCAATGGTGAATGGGATTGTTTCTTTAATTTCTCTTTCTGATCTTTCATTGTTAGTGTATAGGAATTCAAGATATTTCTGTGCATTAATTTTGTATCCTGCAACTTTACCAAATTCATTGATTAGCTCTAGCAGTTTTCTGGTGGCATCTTTAGGACTTTCTATGTATAGTATCAAGTCATCTGCAAACAGTGACAGTTTTACTTCTTTTCCAATTTGGATTCTTTTTATTTCTTTTTCTTCTCTGATTGCTCTGGCTAGGACTTCCAAAACTATTTTGAATAAGAGTGGCGAGAGTGGACATCCTTGTCTTTTTCCTGATCTTAGAGGAAACGCTTTCAGTTTTTCACCATTGAGAATGATATTTGCTGTGGGTTTGTCTTATATGGCCTTTATTATGTTGAGGTAGGTTCCCTGTATGCCCACTTTCTGGAGAGTTTTTATCATAAATTTGTGTTGAATTGTGTCAAAAGCTTTTTCTGCATCTATTGAGATGATCACATGGTTTTTATTTTTCAATTTGTTAATATGGTGTGTCACATTGATTGATTTGCATATATTGAAGAATCCTTGCATCCCTGGGGTAAATCCCACTTGATCATGGTGTATGATTCTTTTAATATGTTGTTGGATTCTGTTTGCTAGTATTTTGTTAAGGAATTTTGCATCTATGTTCATCAGTGATATTGGTCTGTAATTTTCTTTTTTTGTAGTATCTGTCTGGTTTTGGCATCAGAGTGATGGTGGCCTTTTTTTTTTTTTTTTTTTTTTGTGGTACGTAGGCCTCTCCCATTACGGAGCACAGGCTCCAGACACACAGGCTCAGTGGCCATGGCTCATGGGCCCAGCCGTTCCACGGCATGTGGGACCTTCCCGGACCGGGGCACGAACCCATGTCTCCTGTACTGGCAGGCAGACTCTCAACCACTGAGCCACCAGGGAAGCCTGATGGTGGCCTTTTGAATGAGTTTGGGAGTGTTCTTTCTTCTGCAATTTTTTGGAAGAGCTTGAGAAGAATGGGTGTTAGCTCTTCTCTAAATGTTTGATAGAATTCTCTTAGCTTTTGCTTGTCTGTAAAGCTTTTGATTTCTCCGTCAAATCTGAATGAGATCCTTGCTGGTAGAGTAATCTTGGTTGTATGTTCTTCCCTTTCATTACTTTGAGTATATCATCCCACTCGCTTCTGGCTTCTAGAGTCTCTGCTGAAAAATCAGCTGTTTACCTTATGAGAGTTCCCTTGTATGTTACATGTTGTTTTCCTTCATTGCTTTTAATAATTTTTCTTTGTCTTTAATTTTTGTCAATTTGATTATTATGTGTCTCGGCATGTTTCTCCTTGGGTTTATCCTACCTGGGACTCTCTGTGCTTCCTGGACCTGGGTGACTATTTCCTTTCCTATGTTAGGGAACTTTTAGACTATAATCCCTTCATATATTTTCTTGGGTCTTTCTCTCTCTTGTCTCATCCTGGGACCCCTATAATGCAAATGTTGGTGCGTTTAATGTTGTCCCAGAGGTCTCTTAGGCTGTCTTCATTTCTTTTCATTCTTTTATCTTTATTCTGTTCTGCAGCAGTGAATTCTACCATTCTGTCTTCCACATCACTTATCCGTTCTTCTGCCTCAGTTATTCTGCTATTGATTCCTTCTAGTGTATTTTTCATTTCAGTTATTCTATTGTTCCTCTCTGTTTGTTCTTTAATTCTTCTAGGTCTCTGTTAAACATTTCTTGCATCTTCTTGATCTCTGCCTCCATTCTTTTTCCGAGGTCCTGGATCATCTTCACTATCATTATTCTGAATTCTTTTTCTAGAAGTTTGCCTATCTCCACTTCGTTTAGTTGTTTATCTGGGGTTTTACCTTGTTCCTTCATCTGATACATAGTCCTCTGCCTTTTCATTTTATCTATCTTTCTGTGAATGTGGTTTTCGTTCCACAGGCTGCAGGATTGCAGTTCTTGCTTCTGCAGTCTGCCTTGTGGTGGATGAGGCTATCTAAGAGACTTGTGCAAGCTTCCTGATGGGAGGGACTGGGCGTGGGTAGAGCTGGCTGTTGCTCTGGTGGGCTCAGTAAAACTTTAATCCACTTGTCTGCTGATGGGTGGGGCTGAGTTCCCTCCCTGGGGGTTGTTTGGTCTGAGGTGACCAGCACTGGAGACTACAGGCTCTTTGGTGGGGCTAATGGTGGACTCCGAGAGGGCTCATGCCAAGGAGTACTTCCCAGAACTTCTGCTGCCAGTGTCCTTGTCCCTGCAGTGAGCCACAGCCATGCCCTGCCTCTGCAGGAGACCCTCCAACACTAGCAGGTTAGTCTGGTTCACTCTCCTATGGGGGTCACTACTCCTTCCCCCTGGGTCCTGATGCATACACTACTTTGTGTTTGCCCTCCAAGCATGGAGTCTCTCTTTCCCCCAGTCCTGTCAAAGTCCTGCAATCAAATCCCACTAGCCTTCAAAGTCTGATTCTCTGGGAATTCCTCCTCCTGTTGCCGACCCCCAGGTTGGGAAGCCTGATGTAGGGCTCAGAACCTTCAGTCCAGTGGGTGGACTTCTGTGGTATAATTGTTCTCCTGTTTGTGAGTCACCCACCCAGAGGTTATGGGATTTGATTTTATTGTGATTGCACCCCTCCTGCCATCTCACTGCAGCTTCTCCTTTGTCTTTGGATGTGGGGTATTTTTTTGGTGAGTTCCAGTGTCTTCCTGTCTATGATTGTTCAGCAGTTAGTTGTGATTTCAGTGCTCTCTCAAGAGGGAGTCATCTATTTAGTTTTTTAATTCTTTACACTTAAGGGCAAAAAGCCAAGGATTTCCAGGCACACGAGGAAAGCTAACACAAAAAACAGGGCTTCCAAAGAAGATGTAGAAATGGCCACTAACCACAGGAAAAGATGCTCAACATCATTGGTCGTTAGGGAAATGCTAACCAAAACCACAATGAGATACCACTTCACACTGACTAGAATGGCTGTACTAATTTATTTTTTAAAAAGACAGTAAACAGCAAGTGTTGGTGAGAATGTCTGACCCCTGAGAGAGGAGGAGCTATACTTTCCCACAGATCCTGTGATCTCCTGGTGCACACAGCTAGTATTCTTGTACAACTCCTATAAAAGCCAGCACCTCAGGACTTCCCTGGCAGTCCAGTGGTTAAGACTTTGCCTTCCAGTGCAGGGGGTGTGGGTTTGATACCTGGTTGGGGAGCTAAGATTCCACATGCCTCACAGCCAAAACACCAAAACATAAAATAGAAGCAATATTGTAACAAATTCAATAATGACTTAAAAAATGGTCCACATCAAAAAAAATCTTTAAAAAAGTAAAACAGAAAAACGCCAGCATCTCCAAACCAGACTAGGTAGTTCCCTCCCCTTGAATCTAGGCTGGCTTAAGAGACTTGCTTAACTAATAGAATGCAAATAGACATGATATTATGGAACTCCCAAGTCTAAATCCTAAGAAGCCTTACAGCTTCCACCCAAGTCTTTTGGAACACTTGCTCTTGGAACCCAGCTGCATGCTGTAGAGAAGCCCAAGCAGCCTGCAGAAAGGAACTGAGCCTCCCCTAAACATCCCAGCTGAGCTTCTAGACAATAGCTGGTACCAACCTGCTTGTAAGTGAGCTATCTTAGAAGTTGAATTACAAACCCCAATCAAGCCACTCCAACCAAAGCTGTGTGGAGCAGAGGTGGATAATCTCTACCAAGTCCTGTCCAAATTACAAGTTCTTGAGCAAAATAAATAGTGGGTGTTGCTATGTTTTTCCTTTTTAATCTGTTAATATGATCAATTGCATTAGTAGATTTTCTGATGTTAAATTCCCTGTGTTCTTGGAATATACTTTTTTAATCTTGATGTAGTTCCACAATTTTGACACTGTACTGAGCATAACCATCGCTGTTTATGGAAAAGTAGATTTGCCAAGCAAATTAATAATGCTAAAAAATGCAAAAAAATGTTTCACCTATTTCAGAAAACTTCAGACATATGGGTAGAACATCATTAAGTAGTCCAGAAGAACTCCTGGCTGGCAACACTGTAAAAGCCAGTTTTCCTTATTTTACACAATTAGACTTTTCTTTAATTTGGAATCCTTAATCCAAATGAGCTATATATATATTTTTACCTATTTTGAAGGTTGCATTTGAAGTTTAGTTTTTCTTTTTTCTTTTTTTGTTTTTTTGGTGTGTGTGTGTGTGTGTGTGTGTGTGTGTGTGTGTGTGTGTGTGTTTATGATTCAAATTACAGACTTGATTAATGGTATTCCATTTAGGAAATAACCAAGGCTTCACTAATCTGAAGTACTCAGAGGCGGAATTTTCTCTCTCTCACTCTTTCTCTCTTTGTCTTATCTCACTGAGTGTTTTACTTAATGCATATAATCAGCTGTTTACATAAAAGTGGAGAAACACAAATGAGCCTTGAAAGTCTTTGAAAATGAAAAATTAAAAGAAGGAAAGTAACAAGGCAGACTAGAGGCTTGGGATTGCTCTAGTCTGAAAATTTATCAGGTGAAAAGATGTTTTTCTGCTTTTTCAGATACAACAATATTTAGGAGAGGCCGTCCCAGCCACCCCTCACTCTCCAGCTTCTACCCCAGGCACACACACACACAGACACACACACACACACACACACCCTGTCTCTGTCTCTCTCTCTCTCCTATACTTCCCCACCACCTCTTCAGTGACTCTCTTTTAACCAGTTCTCCAAAGCAATCTTTCTAGTGTGGAACCAGTTCTCCAAAGCAGATTTTCTCCCCTCCTTCTACCATCCTACCACCACCACCTTAAGAAACCTATTTTCTAGGAAAAAGAAAGAGAGAGACAGAGAGAACTTGAAGCCAAAGCAAATTCCATTTCTAAAATTTTTCAATAAAAATGTCCTCTAAAAGATACCTGCTCAGAAAAAGTTACTGAAGTGTCAAACAGTGACAGACCAGCATTTATTGCCAGAAGTGACACAAGCTGAGAGCAGAGCTCCCAGCGGGAAGCTGTCATTATGTAAATGTGCCCGTGTGACAGCCCTCCAAGGAGGACAAATGACTCGTCAGTGACTTCTTAATCAGCCTGTCTCTAGCAATAATAACCTAACCACTGGTCACCTAATTAAAAATGAAAGAAATCAGTGTCTTTTCCAAACACTGAGTTTCTAGAGTCTCAGGTTGCAGACTGTCATGAAGCAGAGAGCTGTCAGCTGTTTGCACTTCATGTCACAGACAAGCAGACCCTTGTGAGGGGCCTCAAGCTCATGTCTGTGATTTGATTATGTTGCCATCATTCAGTTAATGCATTGATCTGGATGATTTGCTGCTATGGGCCCTTAGTCATTTATTCATTCATTCACCAGTTTCACAAGTATTTATTCATTCACAACTATTTATTACAAGCTTACTGTATGCCAGGGGATATATCTTGGGGATATAAAGATGAATAGGACACTTATGCAGCATTTGGCGGATCTCTCTGTCGGGGAAACAGATATAAAAATATTTAACTATGATACAATTTGATCTAGCTGTAATACAGAAAACAAATATATATGTGTATTGCATATTATGGAAAATGCAAAATGGTGGCCCACTGGACAGAACTATTCTACAGGATTTTTTAAAATTAATTAATTAATTATTGTCTGCTTTGGGTCTTCATTGCTGTGTGCGGGCTTTCTCTAGTTGTGGCAGTCAGGAGCTACTCTTCGTTGCGGTGCGCAGGCTTCTCATTGCGGTGGCTTCTCCTGTTACAGAGCACGGGCTCTAGGTGCGCAGGCTTCAGTAGTTGTGGCTCGCGGGCTCTAGAGCACAGGCTCAGTAGTTGGGGTGCACGGGCTTAGTTGCTCTGCAGCATGTGGGATATTCCTGGACCAGGGCTTGAACCTGTGTTCCCTGCATTAGCAGGCGGATTCTTAACCACTGTGCCACCAGGGAAGTCCCCATTCTATGGAATTTGAGATGCTTTTATTTGGGACATGTGCCCCTCAGGTTACCAAAGACTCTGACATATCCTATTCTTTTAAACTTAATCCACTTCATTCATTTATGTTACCTTCTTGGTCCTTGTTAAGCACTTGAGTTTCAGATGCTGGTGTAGAGATAGGTCTAACAAGCAGACACCTGCCATGAAATGTGATATTAAAATTTAAGTATTGCTCTTTTAAATGAGTTTTAAAGAAAATTGTGTGTGATGTGTTAAAAAATTCCTAATCACACTTCTCTCAGGTATGGAAAAAAAAAAATACCTCACCAGCCACCTGTGCTGTGTAGCAGGGAAAATAACCAAATATTTAAAACTAGCCAATCAATAGTATCTCAGTCTGTTTCCATTTTAGTTGTCTTCGTCGCCGTCATCGAAGGGGAGGTGCATTCTCTCTGGGTTCAATGCTCACTCTTTTACTTCTCTTCTCTACGAGCTGCTTCTCTTCAGATAGTGTTGGGGTGTCTTTCTTGACTCTGGAAGGGTGTGAGAAGTATCCTTGGAGCATTGCTGGCCCTCCTGTCCAGTGGCTGCTTGGATACCTCTGGACCAGTGACTGGGGCAGGACAGCGAGTCCCTGGCCATTTGTGCACTATTCAGGTACAGGCACCACTGGTTAGTCCACGGTCACAGTCACTTGTTCCTGGCTCCAGAGTGTCCTCTCCTGGCAGCCTCCTTTTCCTCACCTCAGCACCTGCTCATGTATAGCCAACACTCTCAGCACTTCTAGGCTACACTAAGGCACTGAAAACTTCTAGATTTCCCAAAACTCATGAATAGATTATTGTGTTAATTGTACCGAGATCAAAGAATGTAGTTTATGCCCTAAGACCTTGTTTGTGATCAATTTAATAAATATTCAATTTGTGGTTGAGAAGAGTATGCTTCTCTAATGCTTGAGTCTATATTGGTGTTCTATTCCTGTGTAACAAACTAACACAAATTTAGAGGCTTAAAACAACATCCTTTTTTTTTCTTTACAACATCCATTTTTAACATCTCACAGTTTCTGTAAGTCAGAAGTCCGGGCATGAGTTCTCTGCTTAGGGTTTCACAAGTCTGAAATCGAACTATCCACCAGCAGTGTTCTCATCTGCAACTCAGGGGCTTCTTCCAAACTCATGTGGGTTGTTGGTAGAATTTAGTTCCTTGCAGTTATAGAACTGCATTTCTCAGCTGACAACAGCAGGCCTCATTTTCTTACTGGCTCTTGGCCTGGGGTTGCTCTTAGCTCCTTGAGCCCACTCTGCTCCTAGCCATGTGGTTTCACACATGGTAGGTTATTTATTAAAGCCAGCAGAAGGGTATCTCTCTCCAATATGATAAGATGGAGTCATGTATGACATAATGTAATCAAGGAAGTGACTATCCCATCATATTCAAGGGCCCTGCACCCGCTTGAGGGGAAGGATTATATAAGATGTTTACCTCAGAGGTGGGAATTTGGGGACCACCTTAGGAGTCATCCTACCACAGAATATGAGTTTTTATAAATGTTGATTAAATCCCACTTTTTAACCGTTATTCAAATCTCCCTTATACTTACATGTTTTGGGTCTGCTTTACCTATTTTAATCACTAATACAGTTGTGTTAATTGTGAATTTATTTCTACTTGTAGCTCCATCTTTTTCTTTTTTTCTACTTTATCTATTCTGAGAACATTTATTAGGTGTAGGCAGTTTAGAATTATATTGACCCTCTTTAACTCTAATAATGGCTTTTGTCTTAAAATCCATTCTGTTTGGTATTAATACGTAATGTTGAATTTTCATCTTGCTAGGATTTGCCATGTATATATATTTTTAATCTCCACTCTGTACCTTATATGTTAGGTGTATATCAGTTATCTATTGCTGCTTATTATACTGCTCCAAAATTTAGCAACTTCTTACAGCAACCATTTGACTTGCTCATGATTCAGTCATTTAGGAAAGTGAGTTAGATACAGGGGGTTCTTCTGCATTATTAGCATTATTCTTGCCTAGTGCTATTCACGTGGTTGCAAGTCATCTGGCCATTTGACTAGAGCTCAATGGTTTAAGATGTCCTCACAGGCCTGGCAGTTAGTGTCAGCTGTTGATTAAGCTACTCTCTTTACACAGTCTCTTATCCTCAAGGAGGACGCTTGGGCTTCATCATATAGTGTTGACAGGGGAAGACAGAGAGCAGAAGCTGCAAAGTCTCTTGAGGACCAGGCTTGGAAATCCACATGTTCCTTCTCTAGTACCCCTGCTGTGCTCAGTCATTGGCTGTGAGAAGTCAGAGGGTGTGTTGCCTCAATGTGAAACTTTTGAAGGTCCAGAGACGTGTCAGTCAATGACGCTCCTCAGAGCAGGTCCTTTGAGGTATGAGTCTGAGCAGTGTTCCTTCATGGTCACCACATAGATATGGTTTAATATCATAATTTAAAATATTTCAGACTTTTGCTATTAATGAGAAATCTTGTTATGGACTTCTGTTTTCAGTGGTTGTGTTTTCCTCTCACATGTATCATATAAAGCATTCAAAGCATGAAAGAATGAAGATATAGCTATTGGATATAGATTCACCATTTAAAAACCAATTGCTTGAACTATTGGTCAATTAACTCACACAGAAAAAGATAAATTTGTTTCCTGATTTTTGGTAAAATTCAAGCACACTTTTCTTCTAAACTATCATTAAGACAATGTAATTATGTAGTAAAGATCTTAAAAGACATTAAACCAACAATTAACTTCTGCATATTAACTTTGTTTTTCAGCTTAAGGGTGTAGTCTACAGAGTAATGCTCATCCCGATTCTCCCCTTTCTGAAGCACAGCCCATGGCCTCTCAGTATTTGTCTTCCCTTCTTCAATTTTTTTTTGCTGGGCATATGGCTGCTACTAATGAAGACTAGTTGTAGTTGTGTAACTCAGTTCTGGAAAATGGGATATTGATGAAAAGTGATATACATGACTTCCTCATGAACGCTCTTCTCCTCCTGCTTTTCTTCTTCCTACTGGCTTAATGTTGACAAGAGAGTGGAGCTGGAGCAGCCATTCTGGATCATCAAATGATACCTGCATGACGTGGTTGACAGAGCAGCGAGATAAAAGAAGCCTTGTGCTCGCATTCCAACTCTAGGTCATAGGTGTGGGCATTTAGATGAGAGAAAAACAAAATTCTATCATGTCTAGGCTATAGTTATTTGGGGATTTCTGTTATTAATTGCTAAAGTTAATCCTAAACATCTTTCATATGTTTGTTTGGTTTGCTCCGCATTTTATCCCCAGCATCTGTTATGGTACCTGAAGAGAGCAGAACTACGGGATGCAGCCACCCAGCAAGAGAAATATGATGGACCTTCCCCAGCTGTAATAATATGAGTTGAAATTAAGGAGAAAACCCTTATCTGGCATACAACATGCACTCAATAAATATTTGTTGAATGAATTAATGAATTCATTAATTAATGAATTCATTAATGGCAGGGGGCTGCCATGTTTTAGAACCCAACATCATACCCGTCTAGAAGATCTCCTCCTTCTTACATTAGTTAGCCAACTGCTACCAATCTTCCAAGATCCAGCTTAATTGTGACTTTTCTGTCAAGCTCCCCCAGCTTTTCCTGGCATTGGGTAGTGCCTGCCTTCCTGGTAGTAAATATCTCTGCCTCTCTTACATTTACCTCCCTTACCTCCCATCATATTGAAACTTCAAACTTTGTTCTTCGTGTTCTTAACAGCCAACGTGATGTTTGGAAGAATGGAGGAGAAGCAAGGAAGTAATACTTCTAAACATGCAAAAAGTCATATAGGACTTTCCTCTGAAGATTTAGGAACTGGATTAATCAGTGTTCTCTAGAGAAACAGAACCAATAGGATGTGTGTGTGTGTGTGTGTGTGTGTGTGTGTGTGTGTATAAAGGGAGAGATTTGTTTTAAGGAACTGGCTTATGCAATTGCAGGGGCTGGCAAGTCTAAGATCTGCAAGACAGGCTGGCAGGCTGCAGACCCAAAGAAGAGTGGATGTTGCAGTCTCAAGTGTGAAGCAGAATTCCTTCTTCCTTAGGGGATCTCAGTCTTTTCTCTTAAGGCCTTCGACTCACTGGATGAGGCCCACCCACGTGATGGAAGGTAATCTGCTTTACTCGAAGTCTAATGATTTAACTGTTAATCATACCTAAAAAATATCTTCACTGCAACATCTAGATTGGTGTTTGGCCAACAACTGAGGTACCATGGCCTAGCTAATTTGACATAAAAAGTTAACTATCACAGGAACCAGAAATAGAAGTGGGTTTATTCCATAATTTTAAGTTCCAATACTACTATTTAGATGACAACTGCCAGGAAAGTTGCATGTATTACCAAGTGTCGTAGCAGGTCATCATGAAGCCAGAAAAAACGACTGATTATGACAATGAGAGAGAAGATCCTACAGAAAACAATTAGAAATATAATCAGATGTGTTTAGTAACTTCAAATTCATTATTACTGTTTGCATGGTTAAAGAAAGTTCACTCTCAGAGAGCATTTGCTATGTAACAAAATTAAGCGAAGCTTATGTGAAAAAAGATCCCTGGGGGGAAAACTTCCTGCTTCTTTAAAATTAATTTTATACATATATATAATTTAATTATGATACTTATATATTTTTTTCCCAAATTGAAATAGGTTTTTTGTTTTATGTATTATTTTTTTACTCTGGAAACCTCAAGATGGCAACGTTTTACTTTGGAAGAAGGTGTTCAGTGCCAGCGGTAGAGTCCTGCTTTTCAATTCATAACAGCACCCAGGAGTCAGGCTGTCAATAGGGGGAGGGGAATGGAGATAAGCTGGTAGATGTGTTTCGAAAATTTCTGACCTCTTACACTCTTCCCTAATTTCCCATCCACAAAGACCTCTGTAAACTGGCAGTTCAGGTAAATAGTTTCTCTACAGCAGCTGGTCCCCAACCTTTTTGGCACCAGGGACTGGTTTCATGGAAGACAATTTTTCCACAGACGGGCGTGGGTGGGCAGGAATGGTTCGGGCGGTAATGCGAGAGATGGGGAATGGCAGATGAAGTTTCGATGGCTTGCCGTCTGCTCACCTCCTGCTGTGCGGCCCGCTTCCTAACAGGGCCACGGACCACTACCAGTCCGCGGCCCAGGGGTTGGGGACCCCTGCTCTACAGTCATTATAGAAACCAGTATTTTATTCTAGCTGCATTTGTACTGCTCCAGCTAAATAGCTGATTTTTCTGTTCCCAACACACCACTTATGCAGAAACAATTTTTATTTTTCATCTAGGAATTAGGCAGTAAAGAGTCAATATTATAATAGTGCATTAGTGTCAGCCCTTGCTTGGGCTACTGAAACGGCCTTCTTCTTGTCTCCTTAGGGCCTCTTTTCCAAACTTCACATCATGTCCCTCTCCTATCCCCAACCATCCAGTGGCTTCCCATTGCAACTAAAGTAAAACCAAACTCCTTGTTGTGACCTGCATGCTCTACAGGGTCTGGCCCTCCCCACTTCTGTGGCCTCATTGTCTATCATTCTCCCTCTTGCCTGCTCACTTTGTTCTAGCCACCATGGTGTTGCTGTTCCCTGAACACTGTGAGCTTGTTCTACCTCAGGGCCTTTGCCCTTCCTGGTAGTCTGATTTTTACATGACTCACTTCCTCCTTCTAGTTCCTTCTCAAGTGTCACTTTCTTCAGATAGGACTTCCCTGATCACTCTCCCTCTCTCCCTCACCTTAGCCTTCCCCTGCTTTATTTTCCTTCAGTGGAAGAATAATACCACCTAATAATTGATTATCTGTCCTCCTCAAGCAGAATATAAGTTCTATGGAGGGTTGGGACTTTGTCTTGTTTACTCCTGTTTCCCTAGAACCTAGTCTGATTCATATTAGGTGCTCAATAACTAGTTGTTGAATGAATGAAAGAATAAAGCAAAATTCAGCCAATCTGGTGTCTTTATTCCATCTCTTTTATATGTGGCAGTGTGCCAGACACCTAGAAAGTAGCAGTATAAACCCTAATGAGGCAGTCTTATTGACACTAACACATTGGGTTTTTTTGACATACATGATTCTCTATTTTTTAAATAGATATTTGATTTTAAAAAGTCTCCCCCAAATTGTCACTAAAACAAAAATGATCAGATAAATGATAGCAGTTAGATGTCTTTAGTATTTACATAATTTTTAAAAAACAAAAAATTAGCATCAGATTTTCCTATAATAGATCTGTGAAATTAATTCCTTTTTAATATATATTTTTAATTGAAGTATAGTTGATTTACAGTGTTGTGTTATTTTCTGCTGTACAGCAAGGTGATTCAGTTATACATATACATACTTCTATTTTTTTTTTTTTTTGCCGTATGAGGGCCTCTCACTGTTGTGGCCTCGCCCGTTGCGGAGCACAGGCTCTGGACGCGCAGGCTCAGCGGCCATGGCTCACGGGCCCAGCTGCTCCGTGGTATGTGGGATCTTCCCGGACCGGGGCACGAACCCGTGTCTGCATCGGCAGGCAAACCCAATATACATACTTCTTAATATTCTTTTCCATTATGGTTTCATCATACCATATTGACTATAGTTCTCTGTATTATACAGTAGGACCTTGTGTTTATCTATTCTATATATAAAAGCTTACATCTGCTAACCCCAACCTTCTACCCCATCCCCCACACCAACCCCCTCCCTCTTGGCAACCACCAGTCTGTCCTCTATGTCTGTTTCTGTTTTGTAGATAAATTCATTTGTGACATATTTTAGATTCCACATGTAAGTGATATCATATGGTATTTTTCTTTCTCTTTCTGACTTACTTCACTTAGTATGATAATCTCTAGTTGCATCCATGTTGCTGCAAATGGCATTATTTCATTCTTTTTTATGGCTGAATAATATTCCATTGTATATATGGATCTTCTTTATCCATTCATCTGTTGATGGACATTTAGATTGTTTCCATGTTTTAGCTATAGTGAATAGTGCTGCTATGAACATAGGGGTGCATGTATCTTTTTGAATTATAGTTTTGTCTGGATATATGTCCAGGAGTGAGATTGCTGGATTGTTGGCAGCTCTATTTTTAGTTTTTTGAGGAAACTCCATACTGTTTCCATAGTGGCTGCACCAACTTACATTCTCACCAACAATGTAGGAGGGTTCCCTTTCTGTGGAATTAATTTTTTTTTAAATTATTGGAGTATAATTACTTTACAATGTTGTGGTAGTTTCTGCTGTACAATGAAGTGAATCAGCTATATGTATACATATATCCCCTCCCTCTTGGACCTCCCTCTCACCACCCTGCTCCATCCCACCCATCTAGGTCATCACAGAGCACCGAGCTGAGCTTCCTGTGCTATACAGCAGGTTCCCTCTAGCTATCTATTTTATACATGATAGTGTATATATGTCAAACCTCATCTCCCAATTCGTCCCACTCTCCCCTTCGCTCCCTGTGTCCACATGTCTATCCTCTACGTCTATGTCTCTATTCCTGCCCTACAAATATGTTCATCTGTACCATTTTTCTAGACTACATATATGGGTTAATATACAATATTTGTTTTTCTCTTTCTGGCTTACTTCACTCTGTATGACAGGCTCTAGGTCCATCCACATCTCGACAAATGATCCAATTTCGTTCCTTTTTATGGCGGAGTAATATTCCATTGTTTATATGTACCACATCTTCTTTATCCATTCATCTATCGTTGGACATTTAGGTTGTTTCCATGTCCCAGCTATTGTAAATAGTGCTGCAGTAAACATTGGGGTACATGTGTCCTTTTGAATTGTCATTTTCTCAGGGTATCTGCCCAGTAGTGGGATTGCTCGGTCATATGGTAGTTCTGTTTTTAGTCTTTTAAGGAACCTCCATACTGTTCTCCACAGTGGCTGTATCAATTTACATTCCCACCAACAGTGCAAAAGATTTCCCTTTTCTCCACACCCTCTCCAGAATTTACTGTTTGTAGATTTTTTGATAATGGCCATTTTGTCTGATGTGAGGTTGTATCTCATTGCAGTTTTGATTTGCATTTCTCTGATAATTAATGATGCTGAACATCTTTTCATGTATATATAGGCCATCTGTATGCCCTCTATGGAGAAATGTCTATTTAGGTCTTCTGCCCATTTTTTGATTGGGTCGTTTTTTTTTTGTTACTGAGTGAAGTCAGACAGAAAGACAAATATCATATGGTATCAGTTGTATGTGGAATTGAAAATATGATACAAATGAACTGTTTCCCTAGTGGCTGCACCAACTTACATTCCCACCAACAGAGTAGGAGGGTTCCCTTTTTGTGGAATTAATTCTTAAATGAGGCTAAATTTACTGAGAAGTTATTCAAGTTACCAAAAAGAACTTGTCACCTATGTCAAAAGAGGATCTGCATTACTAATCATGGGTGATATTTTGTCTGCAAAACAACTCTAAGGCATAGAATATTTAGGCTGCAAAAAGAAGAGTGTAAATAATTAAGATGTAAATCCAATTATGGCTGTCCCCATTACAGTTCTTTTTTTTAGTAATAAAAATATACTGTCTCCTCAGTTTATAAATGAAATTGCATCCAGATGCAAGCAGGTGGAAGAAGTTCTGAAAAATTCTTGGTAAATAAAAAGCAATTCATTAAACATTATTCCTAGTAATACAATATTTGATTCAGTTTTGCAACTACATAGAATCCCCAAATTCAAAATATAATAATATAAAGATATTCTATTTTGAAAAATATTAAGATAACTCCCTAAATTGTTTTAGTAACAATAAATAATCTTTAAGCTAAAATATATTAAATACCTTCTTCTTTGAATTGGAATTAGGAATTAAAAGAAGTAGGGCTTGTTTTTTTCATAGTAACTTAATGAGTCTTCCTGTCTGTTATTTTTCTAAATGCTCATTAGCTTAATTCTTATTTATTATTTTAAAAAATCATTTTGATTTGATCATTTTTTTCACATTATTATATTATAATCAATGATAATCTATATCTATTGCTATATCTATTAAGTGTTTACAATGTGCTAGGCACTATACCTAGCATATTCGAATTACTTAATTAATACTTATGGGCTAGCCTTGGAACTCAGTCCCCATTTTTATTACATTTTCAATGGAAAAATGGATTCCAACTTTAAAAGCACTGACTTACAAATGAAGTTTTTTAATACGACATATTTATAAGTGACTGAATCGGGTGACTGCAACTTCTAATGAATGGAAATCTATGCAGCCTGACAAAGTGAGTTAAATCAGAATAACCTTTGTGTGCAGGAAAATGTAGAAGCTCTTTCACATTTTATTTCCAAATAGAATTCTTGGCATTTGAAGATATTACGGCTGTCAACATTGTCTTCTGCGTATATGCAAAGCTACAAAGTCTGATACATGCACGACTTGCAGTTACTTTCACAGTAAGCATCATCCATGTGAATTCAACCTGTTGACTGTAATGTGGCAAAGTGCTTTACTAGCAATGCCCCTCTACCCTCGGTGCTAAAGGTTGCCTTTGCTCAAATAGTCACACCATCTCAGATTGCCACAGCTGCCTGGGTATTCTGCTGCTGCTCTGTGTACACATCTGCGTCGGTATGATTCAGTGAAACCTTGTTGGTGTTCTTCCGCTCACTCTTGCCTTGACTCACCACAGGCTAGCTCACTGTAGGAAAGTCATTTTGATGGAGAACCCCAAATGTCCTCAAAGTGATATGGTAAGATGGAAACTTATTCTTCTGGCATGCCAGGCTGAATATACTGGACATCTGTGGTTTATACTGTTCAGCATCTATTTCCCTATATCGAGGTAAAACCATGCTCCTTTAGGGGAACCACACTCTTCTATTGATGTAGCTGAGGCCCGTGATTCTGCTGGGGCTGAACCTTCTTCTGGAGTCAGTGGTTGGTATATGACATATGAGAGCAATATGCCCTGGCCAGAGAGACTAGTTCAGAGGTAGACCTGAGGCCCAAGCAGGCCAGTCACAGCCATAAATATCAGTTTAGGACTTTCTGCCAGAACCACTGTGAAAGAGAAACTGTCGTTGTTTTCTGGGGTTGCTAAGCCTAGACCTTCTAATAGCTATTCTGCCACCACTTGAGATCAGCCTGAGAATGAAAGCAACTTGGGGGTAAGCCAATTGGGAGGTGGAAAATATACAAACTACATTGTTTGAGTACCTAGATCTAGCTTCACCTGAAGCCAGCAGTGAACCCTAAATACTACACTAGCTTAAGTTACATTAGCTTAAGTTAATTGAATTGGTTTCTGCCCTTTGCAACCAAAAAAATCCCGAATAACACAATGGGAATGACCACAGACTGAATCTCAAGAGCAGTTTTATGGCTGTATTTGCCTTCCCAAAGAGGTAAACAGTCATTTTGAGGACTTCAGCTAACATGGAGGAGGCCGCAAAATCAACTGTTGACATGTTCCTGAAGATCAGCAAGTGTGTTGCATGTTCCTGGTGCTGTGTTTTGGAATTCTGCTTTGCTGTCCTTTATACTTTTCATAAAACTGGAGAGGCAGAGAGCAATAATCTGGGAAGTGCTGGTGCTATATCATCTTGCCAACTCTATAATCTTGAAACAAATCTTAGTATTTGGTTGAAAAATATAGTAATTAATAAACAGAAGAGTTCCCATGTGATGGACATGCTTTTGAATTTAGGTTTTGCTCCCCAGATCATGGTCAAGTCACTAACCTCTCAGCCATAGCTGCCTCATATTTAAAATAGGAACAATAATAGTCCCGCCTAATAGGGCTTTTTAAAATAAAATTAAATGGGTTAATTTAGGTAATAAGCTTGGAACAGTGCTTGGGTATAATAAGTACTCAAGGACTTCCCTGGTGGTTAAGAATCCGCCTGCCAATGCAGGGCACAGGGGTTCGAGCCCTGGTCTGGGAAGATCCCACATGCCATGGAGTAACTAAGCCCATGTGCCACAACTACTGAGCCTGCGCTCTACAGCCTGTGCTCCGCAACAAGAAAAGCCACTGCAAAAAGAAGCCCGCACACCTCAATGAAAAGTAGCCCCCGCTCACCTCAACTAGAGAAAGCCTGAGCACAGCAGCAAAGACCCAAAGCAGCCAGAAATTAATTAATTAATTAATTATTTTTAAAAAGTACTCAAAATACTTTAATATTAGGCATCACAACATATGGCCCCAGAATGGAACCCTGAATTCTCACATCATGACACCATCCTCATCATTTTCTTCAGCCACATCTGGACATGGTCTGACAGCCCAAGGTACAAACACAAGACCCTAGGCTAGACCTTACCATGTTTTCAGTTTCTTGTAGGTTAATGCTTAATACAGAAAAGCAACAAACTATGACTACTGTATCAGGATTGTATTCAGCCTTGAAGAAATTTCCATTTTTCTATGTTCACTTAGACCAGTTTGTATGATATGAAATCAAATTGGCAAGAACTCTGCCTAGTAAAAAAAGACATTTTCTTAGACCACATATGCCTTTAAACATTGTTATTTAAAAATTTGTTATTTCCTGGCAAAGATATGATTACAGCATTACAAGGAAGATATTGTAGTTGCACAATAGGCTTCGTTCAGCTCTCTTGAAGCAAATATAATAGATGTCTAGTGTAAGTACAACCACATGTTATAATGGGAAATTAAGTAAAGTATGTAACATCTGAAATTGGTCAGAAAATCAGAGAAAGTTTGGCTTTTTGTGCACATTTTTAAACCATTCTTTTTTGGTTTGTATTGCACAATATGAGCTTCTATTACAGAAACGAAATTATTAGAGAATGAAAATAAAGCATTAAAATAATTTAGTGAAGACTTTTTTACTGAGGTAATTCATCTCAGTTTCAAGTAAATAATTACCACATCTCTCACTTTATGGCTGCTTTTAATACTTTTTCTGCCTCTTTCTTTATTTTCAGATGGTCAGCTATCAAATGTTACAACGGTCAGAATGCTTGAGTCTAGAAGCTACCTCTTTCAATTTCTTGCTTCTATTCTGCAGTGGAGAGAGGAGTTAGATTTTCTCTAAATTAACAGTGAATAGCCTCTGAGAGTCAATTTTCTCATGGTGAATTGGATGATCTTAGCATAAAGTGTTTACGATTTCCCCCCCCCCCCCCGGATATTCAAAGGCTGCTTGTTGCTTACTTCTTGTTTTCTCAACCATGTCCAGATGAGGATGTGACCTTTGGTTAAATGAAGTACTTTTATAACTAATTTTAAATTTCAGGGACTTTTTATACAGCTAAGCTCTGCACTTATGCATAATTTATTTTCCCTTGCTCACTACCTTGTTCGTGACCTTTCAGTGAGGGTGTTCAGTGTCAAGAGGAACAAATCCATATTCTATATTTTGTATTAGTTGTTCTAAACTGACCCCCTCTTCCTTCTCTAGCCAATCCAAGACAATCATTGGCCTTACCATTGGTTCCTAAATATACCCTGCTTGCTCTTGCCCTTATGCAATGTTTATACAGTTGAGTTACATTTTCCAACATGTCTCAACCCTCTCATGTTCCCAAGCCATCTCACAGCCTAATGTTTCCATGACGCTAACTCTGGTCCATGTGAATCACTCCACATTCTAATTGTCTATAACTGCATAGTCATTCCCATGCATTGGGGAGCTGATCAAATACTACCACTTATTTTTCTCTATTTGGGAGAATACATGTTTATTATCTCTAAGTATGTTATTACCTGCTTTGAGCAATTGTACATTCCTTATTCAGTACAGAGAAGAAAAGAATATTATTGTCTCTTTTTACATTCTTCCCATCATCTTGTCTTATGTCTGGTAGAAAGGATATGACATTATTCAGTGAGGGATGATGGAGAAGCACAGGAAGGCTGGTGATTTGAGCAAACTTGTCGACCTTTCTTTGTTCATATCTTTGTTTCTCCTGGCACAAGCTTTCTTTGTTTAAAGGTGTCTGGATGTTGTCATGCTACCTCGAAGTGGGTAGGAAAAAGTGATTCCTTGATCAGTCACATACACCTGTGAAGGGATTTAAAGGAAACTTGGCCTCCAAGATCTAGTTGAATACACAGAAGTTGAGAGATAAGGTCCATCCGTACACAAAAGGTGGTTTCAGGCATTTTTTTTTTCAGATAGAGGATTTCTTGTTTCAAACATATGGTCCAGATATATGACTAATATAGTTCTCTAATCATGAAGGCTTCATATTTCCAACTACAAAAGAACATCTTTTTATAATTCTGTTATTCCCACCTCAATCTTTATGTTTTATCAAAGGGAATCTTTTCCAATATGTTTCTTCTCTGTTCTGAAACCACTTTGTTGGAAAATTTGCTCTATTTATTTTTGTACATTCCAGAGGAAGGTTATTTTACTCTTATTCTAACCACTTCAATGAGTCACATAAATCCCTTGGGTTTTCCTGACCCAAATTCCAAGTGGTTTTTTAAAATCTCATAAAATGGTAAACACTTATTAGAGATGAACAAAATCCTTCCTGGAAGTAAAATTTATGTCATTAATTGGATAACCCAACAGAGTCCCCACTTAATAATTCATGGAACCCAGCAAAAGATTCAAAGGTATCTGGGTTGTTTGGTTACAACTGGATGCTAATTACATAAGGTCAGAAGAGCCTCATTTCAGCCCAGTTAGTTTATGCTGATGAAATTTCTGTTCTAAACATGTACACTATTTTTTTTGCTGTAGGCAGTGACCTCAATGAGCCACCTGCTCTGTCAGGAAGGAAGAAAACTCAGTGGCAACCTCACCACTGTGAGTGAAGTTTCAAAGTGAAGAGCTTACATTTCTGTAGATGCAGGGTCAGTGTATGTCAAACCATAGTCATTTATTTCTAAATAATCTCAGAAATTAAATATCTCTATAATGGTGTGTTCCAGTTTATGTTGACCCATGACCTTTCTCTTCCTGGTGCTATAGCTAGTTTACAAAATGACACAAGGCATCAACCTGCCATATTTCATTACCTATACTCCCACACACTTCCCCAAAGCTTCTTATAAAGGAGAGTTAATTACAGATCTAACTAACTACACGAAGCTGACACATATAACATATAAAAAGCTTTTTGTTGCCAGATAAATGCTTTCTCAGCTGTAGTCATATTGAATGGCAAGTGGTGATACCCAAGAATGGCTAATTACAGGTCTGATTCCCAGTGGCTTATGGTGAAGCTGTGTTCTGGACTCACCTCATATTTCAATGCAGAGACATAAATTTGAATTAGATAAAACTTCTTACATACCTATTACAGCTAAAAACTTACATTTCATGACTCAAAAGGGCAAATGATTAGTATAAACTGCATTTTATATTTAAAATACATTAAATAACAGGATAACACTGGCATTTGACATTCTTGAAATTTTATACAAAGAGATATCTGATATTTTCTCACTTACTTCCCACCACTTTCTTGTGAATAACGTGTTCCTTCACAAGTTTTTGGTGGAGACTTGAAAGTTTGAAGGAAAAATGTCATATAAGAGGAAAGTTTTAAAAAATAACCCAAATCTTTATTCTGTTCTGGTTAAAGAAACTTTTAGGATCCTATTATTCTGTGGATGTCTGGTGGAGAATTACTGTTTCTAACTATAGTGTTTAGATTGTTTATGTTTTCACTTCCTACTCTCCAGTGTCATCACTTCCTACTCTACTTGTCCAAGTGTTCATTTATTCTTTGGTTGTAGAGGATTGCGATTCAACAATCATAAAGTAGGCCAAGCTTCTCATAATATTAATTTTCAGTGGGGCCACATGTGAAAGCTCTCCCATGGAAAATGTGTATGCCTTGTTAAGAAGAGGATCTAATTGCAAAAGCTTGTTCTATCACCAATTTCGGTGTTTTTTTTTTTTTTGTATAAAAAACCTGCATCATCTTTATTTTGCATACTTTAATTTCAGAACAAAACAAACAAAAAAACACAATACACAACATTCAAACCCCATGTCAAATGTGGAAAGGGATAGGGCTTGAGGCCCTTATATCCTGCTTTAGACAGAAGGACAGAAAGAAAATCATTAGACATCAGCAGAAGGAACAAAGTAGGCCAAGGCCACTGGGGCTGCTGCTGGGGGAGCCATGGGGACATTATACAGAGGGAACAAAGTCTGCAGGTAGAAATTCCTAATCTACTTCTTCCATGCAAGAGGCATCCTCATCACCCTCAAGGTGGGGGCGGATCTCATCAGGAACAGCAGTACTGGGCTCCTCTGCTGTCACTTCATCTTCATCAATGCCCAAGCCTAGCTTGATTACGCGGTAAATGCTGTTGGAGTGGGTCTGGGGATCCTCAAGCGAGAAGCCGAAAGAGAGCAGTGCAGTTTCAAACAGCAGCACCACCAGGTCCTTGACGGCCTTGTCATTCTTGTCTGCCTCTGCTTTCTGCCGCAGGGTCTCCACAATGGGGGGGTCAGGATTGATCTCCAGGTGCTTTTTGGCCATCATGTAGCCCATGGTCGAGTTGTCCTGAAGTGCCTGGGCTTTCATGATGCTCTCCATGTTGGCAGTCCAGCCGTAGGTACTCGTCACGATACAGCAGGTTGAAGACACAAGCCTATTGGAGATTGTCACCTTCTTCACCTTCTTATCCAAGATCTCTTTCATGAATTTGCAGAGGTTCTCAAACTTGGCCTTGTTCTCCTCCATCTTCTTCTTCTCCTCCTCATCCTCAGGAAGCTCCAGGCCCTCCTTGGTAACCGAGACCAGACTCTTCCCATCAAATTCCTTGAGCTGCTGCACACATTACTCATCGATCAGCTCTGTCATGTACACCACCTCGAAGCCCTGCTTCCGCATTCACTCTACAAATGCAGAGTTGGCAACCTGCTCTTTGCTCTCACCAGTGATGTAATAGATGGACTTCTGGGTCTCCTTCATGCGAGACACGTATTCTGAGAGAGAAGTCATCTCATCTCCAGACTGGGAGATGTGATAGCGCAGCAGCTCAGAAAGGTGTCGCCAGTTAGTGGAGTCCTCATGGATTCCAAGCGTTAGATTTTTAGAGAACGCCTCATGGAATTTCTTGTAGTTCTCCTTGTCTTCTGCCAGCTCCGAGAAGAGCTCAAGGCACTTCTTAAAAATGTTTTTATGAATGACCTTCAAGATTTTGCTCTGCTGGAGCATTTCTTGGGAGGTGTTCAGGGGAAGGTCTTCAAAATCAACCACACCACGGATGAAGTTGAGATATTCTGGTATTAACTCATCACAGCTGTCCATGATGAACACATGGCAGACATAGAGTTTGATGTTGTTCTTTTTCTTTTTGTTCTCAAAGAGGTCAAAAGTAGCCCGACGAGGGATGAACAGCAATGCTCTGAATTCCAACTGACCTTCTACAGAGAAGTGCTTCACTGCCAAGTGAACTTCCCAGTCATTTGTAAGGCTCTTACAGAACTCTCCATATTCTTCCTGGGTGATGCCATCAGGGTTTCTGGTCCAAATGGGCTTGGTCTTGTCCAGTTCTTCCTGATCAATATATTTCTCCTTGATCTTCTTTGTCTTCTTTTTCTTATCCTTGCCACTATCATCCTCCTCATCTGAGCCCACATCTTCAATCTTAGGCTTCTCCTCCTCATCTTTATCTTCCTTGTCTTTCTCACCTTTCTCTTCCTCTGCCTCATCATCACTGATTTCCTTCTCACTTTCCTTCTCCAGATAGAGTGTGATGGGATAACCTATGAACTGTGAGTGCTTCTTCACCACTTCTTTGACCTGCCTTTCTTCTAAGTACTCTGTCTGGTCTTCCTTAAGGTGGAGAATCACTTTGGTACCCCACCCAAGGGGCTAACCATGGTCAGCACGTACAGTGAAGGAACCCCAGCAGAAGACTCCCAGGCATACTGTCCATCATCATTTTGCTTTGTGATCACAACCACCTTCTCTGCCACTAGGTAGGCAGAATAGAAGCCAACACCAAATTGCCCAATCATGGAAATGTCCGCACCAGCCTGAAGAGCCTCCATAAATGCTTTAGTACCAGACGTGACAATGGTTCCCAAATTATTTACAAGATCAGCTTTTGTCATGCCAAAGCCTGTGTCTACCAGAGTCAGGGTGCGCTCCTGGGGGTTAGGAATGATGTCAATTTTCAGCTCTTTACCACTGCCCAATTTGGAAGGGTCTGTCAGGCTCTCATAGCAAATCTTGTCCAAGGCATCGGAAACATTACTGATCAACTCCCGAAGGAATATTTCCTTGTTGGAATAGAAGGTATTGATAATAAGAGACATGAGTTGGGCAATTTCTGCCTGGAAAGCAAAAGTCTCCACCTCCTCCTCTCCATGGTGTACTTCCTCAGGCATCTTAAAGAATAAGAATCGCAGATACTAGAGAGCTGAGCAGGCAAGGACTTACTCAACCTCACTCGCCACAACAGGGGTGGACGGGGGTGACTCAAGAGCTCGAGTGTCTTTTTGACATTAATTATTCCATTAAATTTTTTCAAACCAATTTTTCAATAAGCAATACATGCACATAGAGTTTTAAGAGTTATAAAAATTACATACAGTGAAAAGTAAGCCTCCTTCTTACTCATCTTTAGGGCAACCACTGATACTAACATTCTTTGTATCCTGCTAGAGATATCCTATGCATATATACACACATAAAAAGTCCATCCACTTTTATATACAAACTTCAGCATAATATATTTACATATTTACACCTTGCCTTTTCATATAACAATATACCTTGGAGATCTCTATATTTAGCTATTTTATTGGCTTTTATGGTGGTATAATATTCTATTACAATTCTTAAATACACAAAGGACCTATGACTTTTTAAAACATATTTAAAATGACAAAACATTGCCTTTCCTGGTAATCAGAATACATGGTGGTTTATTTTTCTATTCTTATTTCGAGTATTTTTGTGCAAGAACCTCAATGGAACATGTTTTCTTATGCAAATGGCACACAAATAGAATGTGGTTTCCAGCACTGACACTTTTAGGGAAGTGACTTTGATGTGTTATTTAAACTCTCTGAATATGAGTTTTTTCATTCATAAAATGGGTAGTACATCTCAAAGGATTGTTGGGAAAATTAAATAAACTAGTGAGTATGACACACTTTAGCTCATTATGTGGCACATAGTGCTGTATCTAGAACATTTACATTTATCTGTATATCTATACCTGTATCTATGTTTACACCTATACATGTCTATGTCATGTCTACAAGAATGCCCATATCTTTACTGTATGGAATTGAAATTAAGATGACTGCCTCATCTGTAACCACCCCCATGACTCTCTATCCTTTTTCTATTCTCTATTTTTCTTCATAGCACTTATTGACATGAGTGATGTAGCACACGTGACATTATATTATATATTTACCTACTATCTGTCTGTTTCCACTAGAATATAAGTTCCACGGGAGCAAAGACCTTATCTATTTTATTTACCACTGTGTCCTACAGAGTCTAGAATTGTGCCTGAAACACATAATAGGTACTCAGTAAATATTTGCTGAATGAACGAATAAATTTTATAAATATTTGTTCATTATCTATATTAAATCATACATTGAGCTTGACTCTTACAATTAAAGTTTACATTGAATATTCAGTTTTTATCCTATTAAATATGGTGCATGCTATGTGATAGAATCTTAGAAAAAAGCAATATGATGTGCATTATCATAACTTCTTGTCAAATAGATAAAATAATTAGTATTGCTAGAATCAGACTGCAGCAGGTGAAGGGGATCTGAGTGATCATGGGTCCAGGTTCCTCAATTCACAGATATAGAGAATTTAGCCAGAGGAGTAAAACTTGAATTTAAAAAAAATGAGTTTTCCCAACTCAGGTACCTTCTACCACATTAATTTGCCTCTCAAGCACCTATTCTGTGTTCAATACTCTACAAACCACTGTGGGAATCTAGGGGTATAAAACAAGGTCTCTGTCCTCAAGGACCTTATTTGAAAACGTAAGTCTATCACACGTGAACTATTAGAGAAGACCAGGAGATAACACAGTTCTAGAGACCAAAATATGCAGTAAAATAATTCAGAGATAGTCAAGGAAAGGCATCATGGGAGCCACAGATCTTCAGCCAGACTGTGAAAAATGACTTAATTTGGAAGGGAAGTTTGGGAGAAATATTACAGATGAGGAAAATATGTGGAAATGGGCATGAGTGTTTATGAATCGGAGAGAAGGGAAGCAGATGACATATCGCAGAAGTACATGATAGGTAAGTGATGGGAAATACTATTGGACAGGGAGCGAGGGGAAAGGAAAACAAAAGGCCTTCACAACATTCATTTCTCTCTGATGTAAGAGTTGAGGTTTCTTATTTTAATGGTGAAGGAACTAGAAAGAAATGGAAGGATTTAAAGAGGAAATTGAAGTGTTGAAAGTGGTACTTAAGGCCAGTAGTTGAGGCAATGATGTGCTGAATGGTTTAGGTGGGATTTAGGACAGCTAGAGATATTGGAGGGGAGATATTTTCCTCTTGTACTCTTTTGGTGCTTGCAACTCTCACTCGGAAGTCATGAGACTGGATGCCGTCAACTCCTCTTCATCACTGTCATGTGTCTATTTCCTAATATTACCCTGCCTTGAGTAACTCTGGCAAGCACTACCTTCTCCAAAAAGTCTTCTCTGAACTTGCCAAGTTATTGACTATAATTTCTCCTTTGTATGCCTACTATAATTGGGCATTTCATCTCAATTATTATTTATCACATACTAAATGGGATATTTACCAGTTTTATTCTGAACTCTTTTAGTTCTTATAAGGTCTGATTCATGACTTAATACAGTACCTGACACCAAGAGAGGCTTTATAGGAGTTCATTGAACTGTTGCATTCTTCCTCACCTGAAGTCCTCCCATTCAGTCACCTGCTCCATGGCTGATCCTTCAACCAGGTTAGATCCAGATGAAATCTTAGACCCCTGCATGTTACTACATGAGTAAAACATCATACCATGTTGGTTCTCATACTGCCTTACTCCCTGGTATCCTGTCTCCTAATCCCTCCATCATCTCTCAGGTTATCAGCCTTGTCCTGGCTTCACTTCCTTCCTTCTGGCAGAGATCTACGACACATAAACAATGTTTACCTTGGTCCCTTGTTTTCACTCTACCATCCATGGAGGAGAATCACACAACCAGGTTGATATGGAACCTCTACAGATTCATGGCCTCCAATGTATGCTGATCTTTTATGCTAACTGGAATTTATCCTAATTCTCCTAATCAGCTGTCTTTCTCCATCATTTTGGTGACTATTTCAAGCATTTATTACTCTCCTCATATCTTTTAACCACCATGACTCTCAAGAAAGAATCTCAAATCCTGCTTTGTAGACAAAATAGAATTAATCAGGCAGAAACCTCTTCAATTTCCCCCAAGATACCTGCTGATTCAATTGCAGTCTATGTGCAGAGCTAATTGCTCTACCCCTGGTCATTGTTTTCACATCTCCAGTCCATGTGAAATAGCACCTCTTACCACTGGTGTTTCAGCATTTAGCCTGCTACATCTGTCACCTCCTTGAAGGCAGACTTTGAGATTTTTTCTGTCTGTAGCACATCACCTACAGTAGAAGCTCAATAAATATTTAATGTTAATAAATGAATTAATATATGTGATGGATGAAACTAGTGACACTATTGTCGGGGGCATTTATTGAGAAGTAGAAACTGCTATTAGAAGAGGTGTTTTCAGCTATAAAAGAGGATAATTTTAATTTTTCATTATAGGTAGCTTTCTGGAAAGGATAGATGGGACCACATACTTCTGAATGAGAAAAGATTTGAATTCAAGTAGAACATTGGAGAATATGAAGAGGAGCCAGGCCACATTCAGGGAGAGTGGGAAGCCCTGAAGCAAGGCTAGGCCCTGAGATCTTGTTTTGTCCCATAAGACCTGGTCACACTCTGCTTTGCAAGAGGGCTGAAGGACAGATCTACAAAAAGTAACATCAGAAGGTATGACATCTAGTGTTAGTTCAATTCTAGTGTAGCTAAAATGCTCTAAAGAGACACATTTTATTTTATTTTATTATTATTAATTTTTTTTGCGGTACACAGGCCTCTCACTGTTGTGGCCTCTCCCGTTGCGGAGCACAGGCTCTGGACGCACAGGCTCAGTGGCCATGGCTCACAGGCCCAGCCACTCCGCGGCATGTGGGATCCTCCCGGACCGGGGCATGAACCCGTGTCCGCCTGCATTGGCAGGTGGACTCTCAACCACTGCGCCACCAGGGAAGCCCTAAGAGACACATTTTGAGTAATGAAATTGGTAAAATCTTGTGGAAGACTCAGGGGAGAAGGGAAGCTTACCTGAATCATGAATTATTCATGCTTCACTAGAGAACAATGAGGCAGAACTTTGGCTTTTATTACTGCTTCTGATACAAAGTGATGAGTTTTAATTTTAGATGATTGCACATGCTTATGTAACACACGAAATTCTATATGGATATTAACTTTTTTTTTTTTGACTATTCCAATTTGAAACGATTTATGTTAGGTTATGGAATTGTTTCTTCCTAATGAATGCATTAGACTTGAATATCACGACGTATGGAAGAATTCTTCCCAGACCTCAGTTAATCAAATAAAGTAATTTTTGCCTCTGATGCAGAACCAGAGACAAATGGATCTATGAACTAAAATTAGATTAAACCAACACAGTCATCTGAAGAATGGAAATATACATACACTTTGCTAATATTTATTATAAGAAAACATTCTTGTTTTCTGCTGTTGATTGTAGAGGTGCTGGCTGTACCATGACTGAAGTCACAAGTTGAGTCTCTAAAGTTGGCAAGGTGGTTCAGCTGTTTCCCCACAACCAAGAATATTGGTTATGTAGTGATAAACAGAAACAATTTAATAGCAGATTGTGCACCATAATAATCACATGAATTTAGCCATAGATTTTCCTGTTCGATTTTTGCTGATCAATAGTTACCACAGGGGTTTTAAATCCAGAATTTCTTTGGTCATCTTGCATATTCTGCATCTCTTCAGGTTAGAGGGAGGAGTAGTTATGGGTCCCTCCTAAAGCTTGTTTTAAAACTCTTGATGCTTTTATGTATTTTAAAGTAGACTTATTTATATTATCATCATCCAGTCCTAAAAAGAGTGACTGAAGCAGAGAAAATGACCATTCTTCCTGTGATATCATAAATTCTACTGCTATAGGGAAAGTCAAGAGAATGGCTGCAATAATTTAAAAAACAATGGGTGAATTAGTCTTTCAGTTAACCAAAAGGTATCAATAGAACTTTAACATTAAAAATCCTGGTTTTAGTATTAAGGAGATGATAACTTTTAATCTTATGATCAACACTTAATTTAGATTATCAGACAGAAAACAACAACCCTAAATACATTTAAACCTCTAGTCATCACAGACTGTGTCAACCTGCCTCAGAAATAAATGAGGGAACTTCTCCAGTAGCACAGTGGTTAAAAGCCCTGGTCCAGGAATATCCCACATGCCACGGAGCAACTAAGCCCGTGTGCCACAACTACTGAGCCTGCGCTCTAGAACCCGCGAGCCACAACTACTGAGCCTGGGCGTCTAGAGCCCGTGCTGCACAACAAGAGAAGCCACTGCAATGAGAAGCCCATGCACCGCAACAAAGAGTAGCCCCCACTCGCTGCAACTAGAGAAAGCTCGTGCAGCAACAAAGACCCAACGCAGCCAAAAATAAAGAAAGAAAGAAGGAAAGAAGGAAAGAAAGAAAGAAGAAAGAAAGAAAGAAAGAAAGAAAGAAAGAAAGAAAAAAGACAGAAAGGGAGGGAGGGAAGGAGGGAGGAAGGAAGGAAGAAAGAAAGAAAGAAAAAGAAAGAAAGAAAGAGAGTCTCCTGAAGTGTGTTTTTTTAAGAATTCTTGTGATGGACTGAATTTGAGAAAAGTTTTAGCTTCTACATTTTGAAATGTGGAAAGATTGAAAATATCTTAGATTTCAGAAAATATGTAAAAAGATGTACATACATGCAGAAGGATGACTTATAGAGTAAAAAACTCGTTTAGGTAAAAGGAGAAGGATAAGGAACTGTAGGGGTGATGAGAGTTTGTTTAGTTTCAATACAAAGTCCTCTACACAAAGATAAATAAAACCCCCATTTATGACAGCAACAAATATTTAAGAATAAAGTTAAGAAATGTCCAAAACCTATATGTGGTAAACCTTAAAACACTCCTGAAAGACACAAACATGAACTTGAACAAATGCAAAATATATACTCTATTCTTGAACAAGAACACTCATTACATTCTCTTTAAGTGAATTTGTTTATATTATGCAAACCCAATAAAAACACCAACAAGCTTTAATATAGAGTTAGAAAGTTGGTCCTAAATTTTGTATGGAAAAACAAGCATGCCTGTATTGTCAGGAAAAAACAAAACAAAAATATGAGGAGTACTCTTATTAGGCATGAAAACATAGTACAAAGACACTATAATCAAAGCAGTGTGGTACTGGTGCATGACTAGACAGACAGACAAGTAGAACAGAATAGAAAGCCCAGACAGATATCCAAGCTCATGAAGAAATTCAGTGTATGATAAGGGTGGCATCTCAAATCACTGAGTCAAAGATGGACTTGGGTAGCCATTTGGGAAAAGGTAAAATTAGATCTCACAATATACACAAGAATAAATTTCATATTAATCAGAGATCTAACTGTAAAATTCTAACAATTTAAGTACCAAAGGAAATATGGGTAATGCCTCTTTAATCTTAGTGTGGAGAATGCTTTGTAATTATGACTCAAAATCCAGAGACAATTAAAAAAGACAGCAATAAATTTAACCACAGAAATAAAAGAATTTTCCCATTACTTCTGTGATGTTTTTGCCAAAGACACTTGCTGAATCTGAATCTCATCACAGGGAAACATTAGACAAACCTAAATTAAGGTACGTTCTACCAAATAAGTTGTCTATAATGCTTTAAAGTGCCAAGATCATGAAAGTCACTGAAAGACAAATTTCCTTCCACACTGAAGGAGACTAAAGGGATGTGACAACTCATGGAACACATGATTCTGAACTACACATTTTTGTTGTAAAGCAGGGGTCCCCAAACCCTGGGCCGCAGACCACTACCAGTCCATGGCCTGTTAGGAACCAGGCCTCACAGCAGGAGGTGAGTCGTAGGCAAGTGAGTGAAGCTTCATCTGCTGCTCCCCATTGCTCCCCATCACTCACATTACCACCTGAACCATCTCCCACCCCCATCCATGGAAAAATTGTCTTCCACAAAATTGGTCCCTGGTGCCAAATAGTTGGGGACTGCTGCTATAAAGAACATTGTTGGTACAGTTGACAAAACCTATATGGGGTTTGATGATTTGATGGTAGTAATATATCAATATTAGTTTCCTGAATTCCTTGTATTTGGGTTATAAAGGAGATTTTCCTTGTTTGTAGAAAAGTTATCCTAATGTTAGGAGATAATAGTGCATCAGGTCAATGAGTCACTCTCAGAGGGTTTGGGGGGAAAAAAAACTTCTTTGCACAGTATTTGCAACTTTTCTGTAAGTTTGAGATTATATATATTGGATGTATATATATGTAATATGAGATATAATATGATCTTGTATATATAATATACATCTATCCTGGTAATGTGAGTAATTGCATAAGAAAAATTAAATTACAAAAACTGATCTCAGAAGACATTTGAAAATACAAACAGCCATTACCAGAGAAGAAATACGAAATGTTGTCAAAAAGCAACGCCCAAAACATCATCAGGTCCAGATGTTCTCACAGGAGAATTCTATTTAGCTCCTAAAAGACAGATAGTTCCAGTGTTATCTAAATTGTTACAGAACATATGAAACAAATTAAGCCTCCAAACTCTTCATAAAATGAGAAAACAGCAATACCCAGATCCCAAATACGGCAGCGAAAAGAAAAAGAAAAAAAAGAAAATGACAGATCAATCTTTCTTATGAATATCTATGTAATAAATCTAAATAAAACATTAACAAACAAAATTCAGCAGCATATTAAAAAGATAATAAACCATGACCAAGTGACATTTTATCTAGAAGTTCAGGAATAATTCAACATCAGAAAAAGCTATTAATATAATTTATCATATTAATAAATCCAAATGGAAAAATTACATGATCATCTTCGTAGATGCTGAAAACGTGTTAATAATGCTCAACATTCATTTTTCATAAAGAATGTATAAATAAAACAGGAACCAATAGGTATGTTTTATTATGTTAAAGATGAATCCATTTCCACTCTCAAGTGACACCACTCTCAAGTAATTTAAGATTGTACTGGAACTGGTTCATAAAGTGATGAGCAAGATGAAAATGTGAGGGCTACTTCATATTGTTCCAGAAGTTCTGGTCAACACAATTAGACAAGACCAAGAAACAAAATGAATACACGTTGGTAAAGAGGAGGTAAAAATATTGTTATTTCTAGATGATATAATTATATACATGGGTAACATAAGAGAATCAACTAAAAAACTATGTAAACACTGAGAGAATTCAGTAAGTTATCAGAGTACAAAATTATATAGAAATAGATATCCTTCATAGATATATAAAACAGGCAACATTGAGAAATCCAACTACTGGTATAGGTTGGAAATACTCAACATTTCCAGTAATACCAACTGGGAATTTTCTGTATTACGTGGATACACCTCAGAGGTGAGTTACCCAAGGCCATCATTGTTCTTTTGTAGGTAATCAGAATTTCTCTCTGGTAACTTTTAGAATTTTCTCTGTGATTTTCATATTCTCGGCTTCACTATAATGTGGTTAGATGTGAACTGGTTTTACTCTCCTCAGGACCTGGCGTGCCCCTTTCATTTGTGACCTCATGTCTCCTTACAATTGGAGAATCTAAGGCATTTTTAATTTAAATATTGCCTCTTCCCATTCTCTCTATTCTTTACTCCTGAAACTTCATAGATATATATTGGACCTGATCTTTCTATCCTCCATGTCTCAATATCTCTTTCATATTTTCTATCTTTTTATCTTGCTTTGGAATTCTCAATGTGTTTCCTAGATCTGTTTCCCAATTCGATACTTCTTTTTTGGCTGTATTTAAGCCACTGTTCAACTTGGGCATTGAGGCTTAAAATGTTTTAAATTGATCTTACTTATAGATTTAAAAAATTTAAGTGAAATTTTAATGTACTTGAGGTGGAGGAGAAATATCAAACTGTCATACTGGCCAAAAGCCTATAAACAGGTTTTTTATGTATGAATAAATATTCATGACTGCATTAATTTATGGCTAATATGCCATTTGTTTAACATCTTCCTATTCTTGACTACTGAGGTTGCTTCAAATTTTTGCTAATGTAAATAATTTTGAAGTGACTATCTTTATGCACAAGAGATTTTATTTTTTTCATTTTAGATTATTTTCTTAAGAAGGATGGAACCAAAAGTATGCATGCTTTTAGTGTTCTCAGTGCATATTGTCCAAATATCCTTTAAAGCAATGAGCCAGTAAAATGGCACACTATAGCAGAGTGACAGACTCTGCCAGTTCAGCTTCATTGGGTATTTGAATTTTGTTTAATTTTTTGCCAATTTAAAGGATGTAAACAATATCTTTTAAAAAATATTTGCATTTATTGGATTACTGGTAGGGACTGAACACTTCTCCAAGTTTGTTTACTGGCTATATTTATTCTTTTGAGTATTGTCTCTTTGTGCACTTTGCATTTCATTTATTAGAGTCTTACTATTTTTCTTGCTGATGTGTTTTACTCCATTTATGATACCAGTATAAACCTGTTGTCATATTTGTGGCCGTTTTCTCCCTAGCCTATGGCTTAATTAATCTACAAATTGAATACATCTATTCTCATGCATTCTATTGAAGCAGAACCAATCCTTCGATTATTTTAGTCAGCTTAATACTGAGAGACACATTTTCTTCATGGAAATATAGAAACCGAAGCTCTGATTTCAGCTTCACATGATTCAAAATGGTCTGTAATGCTGTCCCTCTAATGAGTGAAGGTTACAGTTGTGATGGCCCCTCGATAAAGCTACACTGCTGCAGGTTGGGACAAATAGGGGCTGTCTACCTGAAAGAACTATGGCCAATATATTATGAAGTTACTACAAGATCAGCACACAAATCCATGCTAGCTTGAATAACTCACTTCTGAAGTGTATTCACATAACCAAGAAAAATTCCCAAAGGAATTATTAGACATAATAATATATGAATAACCTGCTCATAGTTAGGTTTCAAAATGTAAACCATGGAAATGCATATATATTGTGGCTGAGTCATTGCCCCTTTTCAAGTAATATGAGCTGAATTATGAACTAAGCAGTTAGTTTAGTTCTGTTTTAAGCGTGGCCGCGTAGACTCACAGATATGGGAGATATATTCAAGCAGGTGTTATAAAATTTGTGAATACAATCTTGCCATTTGCAACCACAGGGATGGACCTTGAGGATATTATGCTAAGCAAAATCAGTCAGATGGAGAAAGACAAATACCGTATGATTTCACTGGTATGTGGCACATAAGACAAACAAAGCAAAACAAAAACAAACACATAGATACAGAGAACAGACTGGTTGTTACCAGAGGGGAAAGGGGGGACCGGGAGGAAGGCTAAATGGGTAAAGGGAGTCAATTGTATGGTGACAGATGGAAACTAGACTTTTGGTGGTGAACACGCTATAACATATACAGAAGTCAAATTATGTTATACATATGAAACATAATAAGTCAAAGTTACCTCAGGAAAAGAAAAAGTTGTAATTATATATAGTGTTAGAGATTAAACAGGTGATGTAATTAGGAAGAATTTATCATATGTAATAATCAGCATTATTCAAATTGGAGATAATTGGCCCCAAAAGAGCCAAACCTGAATCAGTGTCAAAAGACTGAAATTGAACTGGCTGTGGCCAACATAGCTAATACTATCAGTAAATCCAAAAGTGGAAGAGTGCTCTCCCTGAATGGAGATAAAAATTGCATCTTTAAATGCAGGTTCCACTCCCCCAGTCCCGGTAGAATTGCTTAGGTTTAGCCTCAAGGGCAGGGTTTTTTAAAAACTGTAAATGTAAATCCAATTGTCTTTGGGGTTCCTAGCCTTTCTGCCGAGAGCAGAGTGATTCAGAACTAGTCTTTCACTACTGCACAAGAGGCTCTGCTGTCTGGAGGTCCCTCCCTCCGCCCAGAAACTCCCAGTGATCCTCTCCATACCCCGCAGAGCCCCCCGTCTGATTTCATGGACAATCATAATCGAAAGAACCAGAGGCCCAACCTCATCCCTTTTATTTCTGGAAGCTAACTGAAGCAATGAATTATATTTCAGACATCCTACATAGAGCTACAGGATTTATTTTCCACTACTTGGTTTCCACTTCTCAATAAAAGCAGTTATGCTAACCACGGCAATCAGTTCTTTTCACAAGCAATAAAGCACAAATATCACAGGTTTGAGTTCTTTCTTAAAAGAAGCACAGTTTAAAAACCTTTAGAACTTTGATGCCTGGAGCTGGATGGTGTAATAACCTCTCCTTTCAAATCAACATTAGACCCAGATTGTATTTCCAAGTGAAAAGGCTGCTGGGCCAGAGAAATTGACCTTTGGCTGAGAGACTACTTGTTACCTCCTCAGCTTCAGTGCTGCCTGCCATTAGGAAGAACTACCAAGTAATAAACTATTTACAGCCCGCACTTATCTATCCCCTACTGTGCCCCTTCTGGGGAGGAAAGTAAGGCAATTGATTTTTTCTATTCGATAGTGATCATCTGATTCTTAGATCATCTAACTGCCCAGCATTACTTATGTTCAATTCTCAGCATACCTTATATAACAAGGGCGATGTTTTTTTGTTTGTTTGTTTGTTTTTGACAGATTTTAAAAGCCTAGAGCTTTTGTACAACATAAAATAATACCTAGAGCCATAGACAAAAAAGGTACACAGACAAGGAACACAGAAAGAGGTTTTCCTGTCCTAAAGGATCTCATTTGAACCAAGCTATAAAAGGAAGGACTAAATTCTCTCCCCATCTCATCTCTAAACATTTTTATTCTGATGAATTAAGAATCATCAGATTCTTAATTTCTGGAAATTTCTTTTTGAAAATGTTTTTTAAAAAAGCGAATTCACTTACTCTCTCCAAATCTTGGTTTTCACATCTGAAAAATATGGAAGTTCTTTTTACCTCTGTGATTGTATAATTTTAAGTAGATTTGCACATACCTGCAACTCCAACCTGCAATTGGGAGTTCCAGCACACTATAGCCACAGGCAAAGTGCTTGATACCAAGTTGTTCAGAACAGTCCAGTATTGACCCAACTATAAGGTTTATTGACCTGAAGACTACAAGACAAACTCTTCAATAATGAAATATACTAGAGCTCATGTCCTCTGTAATGCTACTGTGCCTTGGAATAACTATTCTTGTGGAAGTATCCGGCACACCTAAAATCATGTATATTATGTTCACGTATATTATGTTTGAATAAACACAACCATGAATATATTTGAGGCAAACATACTGAGTTTGTGATTAAAAAAAAAAAAAAAGGTGACACTAGTCTATGTTTGCTAGAAAAATTGCCTAACGCTATGTCTTGACTGCCCGGTTAATGTCCTGACTTTGGTAAATTGTAGTAGTTTGCACCACTTTTACCTTTAGAAAGTCCATGTTGCCAAAGATGCAGTATAGCACAGTGGTTTGCATTGGAAAGTTGGTTCTGCCAGTTATTTAGCTGTGAGATGAAGGTAAGTTACTGAACTTCTCTAAGTGTGTTTCCTCATTTGTAAAATGGATAAAATAATAGTTCCTAGCTCATAGGTTATTGATAGGATTAAATAAGGTAATGTGTTTACAATGCTTAGCTCAGTGACTGTCTCATGGTTAATGCTTAATAAATATTAACTATTATTGTAACAGTTATTTAAAAGACTTTTGAATGGCCTCTCATACCTATTACCCCCCATTCTACTGGGAGTAGGAGCTTTGTCCCATGTGCTGGAAGTCTTGCCTCAGTGGCAGTCTTTCACCATCCGTGAACCAGGAGTGTCAGGCATCAGGGTTGGGGTTTACTCTCCCAGGAAGAACTCTTCTCTCTGGCTCATGTTTACCACCTCTGGTCTGCAGACCAGTGGTACAGAGGGCAATAAAAGGAGCCTGGGTGAGACAGTGCAAGATCCCACTTGGCTGATGTACAGCAAATACACCTATCCTCTTCACCCCCACTCTAGGGAATGGTGACCTTCCTTTCACTGGTCAGGGAGAAGTCTGGCATAGCTTATTTTCTCCTCTCAGTGAAAGAGAAAGTGAAATACTCTGAGGGAAGGCCAGGAACTGATAGAGAGCCAGGGGCTTGAGAGGAAAAGTCTACTTTACTGAAGTGCTATTATATGACAGGCACTATTGTTAAGTTCCGGGGATGTAAGTAAAATACACACTGTTCCTGCCATCAGAAAACTTAGGAGATTGATGTGGAAGGAAAAGCACAAGAAGTGATAAAAATAGGACCTGACCTAATCAAGCAAGTTCTCCCTGAGGAAGTGACATTTGAAATGAGATCTCAAGTTTCAAGAAAATACAGCCTGCTTACAGGGATGGCATACAAAGCAGTCAGCAGATGCCAGAAACCTGGGGCAGGAGAAAGACTAGGGTCCTCAGGCCTGAAAGAAAGCCATTGTGAATGGAGTAGAGAAGACAAAGGTGAGAGTGTGCAACACGAGCCTGGAGAGGCCGGCAGGTCCAGACCCTGCAGGACATCTTTGGCCAAGCTAATTATTGTTGTACTTATCTTAAGAGCACTGGGACATCACTGGATGGCTCTAATTTAGGGAGAGATTGACATGCTTTAACTTGCATTTTTACATGCTGCAGTGTAGAGTATAATGAGAGTGGATACTGAAGGCGATGGAGGGGTCCCTGCAAACGATGAGAGCACTGTGAACTAGGGTGGTCGTCCTCAGGAGGCATTAGATGCATTAGCTGTCATGGACAGTAAGGGGCTCTTATCAAGGATGACTCCAAGCTTCCTGGCTTGTACCAAGCCTGTGTGCTTGTGCCATTTACTCATGTTGGGAGTGCTGAAAGGGGACGGGTTTGAAGGAAAGGATAGTCTAATTTGGAGCATATTGAGTTAAAAACACCTTTAAGACATTGAACGAGAAGCCTTGCACTGAGTGTAGGTTCTACCCCAGTGCCTTTTCACTTGCTGTTTCCCTGTCTGGACTTTCCTTCCTTCAGGTACCTTCATGGCTCTCTCCCTCGTTTTGATCAGGTTCAAATGTCAGCTTATCTGATGAAGGGTTCCTGACCACATTGTCTAGAACAGCAGATCTCACTTTTGCTTTCTATTACCTAATCCAAAGCGAGGCCCCTGCCTTTTCTGGCCTCTGGTGCCCTTGAGTGGGCAGTCCCGCCTAGTGGTTTCCTGACGCCCACTCATCCATGATGGCCATTGCCCTCCCAGGTTTCCCAGCCTCAGCAACGACCTCATCTTGTTCTGAAGCAGAGGCTGTATTTTCTTCCAAACCCCCATAGTTGTCTTGACATAATTTTTTGGTTTGTTTTTTAACCTTTCTTCAAGTCCTAAGGTCATGTTTGTTCTACTTGGAGGTTAGGGACAAGACCTAATGAATGTGTCAGGTTGTATTATTTTCCCCCAGTTTAACTGACCACTTAATGTTCACATGAATGAGAAGATGATGGTTCAAATCTAGTATTTCCTTCTTTGACTTTCAAAAAAAATTGGGGTTTAATACTTTTATCAAAGCAACATATTACGTAGAAACAAGAATACCAAAAAAAAATTGATATGAAAGGTTATAAAGAAAAAGGGTATAATCTCCTAGGCATTTTTTTCCCCACAGATGCAGCCAACTAAAATCTTTTTTAAAACTTTTTCTGGTGATTATCTCCATACTACTAAATATGCTCATAATGCTGTTTTTGGTTTGATCAGTTAAGCTCCTGTCTTTTACTCCCTGCCTTGAAAGATGGATTTTTTTTTTTTTTTTTTTTTTTGCGGTATGCGGTCCTCTCACTGTTGTGGCCTCTCCCGTTGCAAAGCACAGGCTCAGCGGCCATGGCTCACGGGCCCAGCCGCTCCGTGGCATGTGGGATCTTCCCGGACCGGGGCACGAACCCGTGTCCTCTGCATCGGCAGGCGGACTCTCAACCACTGCGCCACCAGGGAAGCCCAAAAGATGGATCTTTTCCTCATCTTTTGATGACTTCTGTTCCTTAGCTCATTTCCCACTTCTAATTTTTAGTAGTTATTATTTTAGGTCTTCTATTAGTTACATTTGAATATTTAAGCATTTATTTATTTAAATTCTATCTCTTGGCTATTCCTCTTTTAAGGTATTTGTTTATTCAAAGAGTTTTTCTTGACTCCTGCTTTGCTGGATGAGAATATTTGCATTACTATCATTATGTAAGTATGGTCCGTTGGAGAGGAAAGGAGCGTGCTGGGTCCAATGTCATGACCCCTGAGCCACTAGAAGGCTAATATTCCTGTCACGAATATTCCTACATGAATTCTCTTTTCATGTTTTGCGTCAAGTCCAGTCATAATTTAGTTTGCTTATTCGGAGCATGAATTTTATACTCTTTTTCCCCTAAAGTTTCTCATTTTTCTTCTTCAGGGAGAAAACATTTGCTTTTTTTTTTTTTTAAAAAAAAAAAACATATCATGAACAGCTATTCCCCTTTTGCTATTTACTGTCTTGGATCCATTCTATTTTGCCCAAGAACACTTCTGATGGTTCTTTTTTTTAAGAGGATTTTTGTTTTGTCTGTATGATGTCTTTCTCTATCTCCTCCATGCTGATGTTTTTCTTTATATGTCTATGATCTTGTTTGACTATGTTGGTTGCTCCTGGTAGCTGGTCTGGAGTGTCTGTACTGTTTTGCTCATCTGACCTCTGGCACAATCAGGATGGCTAACCAGTAGTTCTGCACACCTGAGGTGTGGGGACAGGGAGGGAGCTGGCCAGGAGACAGGGGTGGCTCCAAATGTCAAAATGGTAGTGGCTGCAGGCACCTACCCTAATAACTAACTCTCCTCAGGCAGAGCACTACATGTTTAAGAGAAGAATCCCCTGATTTTTTATTTATTTATTTTTTTAAACATCTTTATTGGAGTATAATTGCTTTACAATGTTGTGTTAGTTTCTGGTCTATAACAAAGTGAATCAGCTATACATAACCATATATCCCCATATCCCCTCCCTCTTGCATCTCCATCACACCCTCCCTATCCCACCCCTCTAAGTGGTCACAAAGCACTGAGCTGATGTCCCTGTGCCGTGCGGCTGCTTCCCACTAGCTCTCTATTTCACCCTCGGTAGTGTGTATATGTCAATGCTATTCTCTCACTTCGTCCCAGCTTACCCTTCCCCCTCCCTGTGTCCTCAAGTCCATTCTCTACATCTGCATCTTTATTCCTGTCCTGCCCCAGGTTCATCAGAACCATCCCTCTCTTTAGATTCTATATATATGTGCTAGCACACGGTATTTGTTTTTCTCTTTCTGACTTACTTCACTCTGTATGACAGACTCTAGGTCCATCCACCTCACTACAAATAACTCAATTTCGTTTCTTTTTATGGCTGAGTAATATTCCATTGTATATATGTACCACATCTTCTTTATCCATTCATCTGTCGATGGACACTTAGGTCGCTTCAATGTCCTGGCTATTGTAAATAGAGCTGCAATGAACATTTTGGTACATGACTCTTTTTGAATTATGGTTTTCTCAGGGTCATATGGTAATTTTATGTCTAACTTTTTGAAGAACTACCAAACTGTTTTCCACAGTGGCTGCACCATTTTATATTCACATCTGCAACATATGCAGGTTCCAGTTTCTCTGCATCCTCACCAACACTTCTTATTATCATCAAAAAATTATAGACATCCTAGTATGTGTGAATTGGTGTTCTATTTCAACTTTTGGAGAAGATGTCAGACTGTTTTCCAAAGTGGCTGCACCACTTTACATTCCCAGCAATTTATTAAGATTCTGATTTTTTTCATATCTTCACTAACACTTGTTATTATGTGCATTTTTGATTCTAGCCATCTTAGTGGGGTTGAAGTGGTAACTCATTGTAACTTGAATTTACATTTTCTTCATGACTAATGATATTGAGCATCTTTTTATGTGCTTATTAGTCATTTGTAGGTCTTCTTTGGAGAAATATCTATTCAGATCCTTTGCCCATTTTTTAATTGGTTTATTTATTTTCTAATTATTGAGTCGTAAGTGTTCTAACAACAATAAATTTAATTCCAAACTACTGGTCAATTTTGAAAAGGAGCTCTTCTTCATTTCAGTAGTAAAAGATTCCGGTCTATAAATCTTGGGATGTTTTTATGAGTTGTCCAGTAATGCAAGGATTTATGGAGGGTAGTTATTCCTTGATTTGATTCCTTTAAGGTTTTCACATGAAGTCAAAAGATCATTTCTAAAAAGAAGAGAATCTCACTTTAATTCAAAACAATAGTCAAATAGCTAAATCTTATTATTATGCTCTACAATTTTACTATTTTCCTATATAATAACTTACCTTGGATTTTTTTTTTTTTTTTGGCTGCATTGGGTCTTCGTTGACATGCGTGGGTTTTCTCTAGCTGTGGCGAGCAGGGCCTACTCTTCGTTGCTGTGTGGTTGCTTCTCAATGCTGTGGCTTCTCTTGTTGCGGAACACAGTCTCTAGGCGTGCAGGCTTCAGTAGTTGCAGCACGTGGGTTCAGTAGTTGTGGCCCACGGGTTTAGCCGTGGCATGTGGGATCTTCCCGGACCAGGGCTCGAACCCGTGTCCCCTGCATTGGCAAGTGGATTTTTAACCACTGTGCCACAAGGGAAGTCCCTTCCTTGTATTTTTAAAACTGTTTTGGGTTAGTGTTTAACTATATCTATTTCCACTTTTTACTCCTTTGAATTTGGTTAGACTCATTGAGTTTTATAATTATACAATTTATACCACTCCCGGGTCATGGGCAATTTTGATTCATGTCAAATTAACTCACATTTGATTAATGTCAAATTCATTTAAGGTTATTAATGAGAACTCATACTTGGGATTTATAAAGCAAGTGTAAAGAGTGTACTACATACACTCTTCAGATAGTAACTAATTATACTTTACAATACACCTGAAAGATAGATTTATTATTAATAATATTTGTCCTGATGTCAAACTCCATGAAGCACCCGCTTGACATAAATGTCTAATGTGATATAAGTTAATTGGGAAGAACCTTTGCTTTTCAACTAGGAGGCAACTGTTTATCCAGATATTACATTACTAATCTCTTGGCAAATGTTTTTTTCAAAAGCAATACATAAAAATGTTACTAAAGCTTGAAAAATTATACCTTGTCTTAGTAGAGGGACTGTGAATAAAAATCTTTCCTGTGGTATCTTATTTCAAGATAAAGGGAAGGGAAAATGATTCAAATTTTTTAGTTTGAAGAGTAAATGTCTCGAGAAATGATTAACCTATTTAAAGCATTTTGAATTTCAAGTGGATTATTTGACTACTTAACAGTGGAACAAATTTCAGTGAATACTTAGGGTAAAGGGAGTGCGAGAGACAACAAGAATAGAGTTCTAATCCAAACCCTGACACAAGTACTTTCATGATGCTCAGGCAGGTCTCCTAACCTATTATTTTACTTATACAGTCATGGGATCACAGTAAGTCAGTTACATAAACTGATAGGCAGTAGTCTGAATACAGTCCCAATTTTCAATTGTTTGGCCAACACATTTTTCAAAATATTTGAGCTAGTTTGCAACGTTTTTTAAAATGACAGATTACACATACAAATGCAAATTTCTAACTTCCCTTGAAAAAATCAGGTGATCTGGCGACAGTGGTCCACATCCTTGAGTGACATTTGTTTGGGGGCGAGTAGCTGCCCCTCCTGCTAAACAGAGCAAGACTGTGTCATTTACCAAACCTGGCTCAGGTTGCTCGTTTATGTCACCTGCCTATCTTCGGTAGCCACTTCAGTGTGCTCCCAAAAAACGTAGGGTATTTTGGGGGTTTTTTCCTAAAACATCTGTGATATCTGTGGCAGAATTCCAAGATGGCCCTAAGTTTACTACCCCTGGTGTACAACCCCTGTATAATCCCACGTCTTCAGTGTGGTCTGAACCTGTGAATATGATGGATGTCACTCTCAGGATTATGTTATGTTATATGGCAAGAGATATTATAGACACAATTAAGATCCCTAAAATTTGACTGTGACTTAATCAAAAGGGAGATTACCCTGGGTGGGCTAGACCTAATCAGGTGAACCCTGAAAGACTCAAGAAGCAACAACAAATACTTTCCTGTGGATCTTAAAGAAGAAGAAATCAGTCATGTTGTGAACTGCCTATAGAGAGTGGTGTCTCTAGAAGCTAAGGTTCTCGGACCCACAACTGCAAGAAACTGAATTCTGTCAACAACCTGAATGAACTTGGGAAGAGGCCCCCATCACCGGTCGCCATCTTAATTTCAGACTTGGTGAGACCCTTAACAGAGGATCCAGCTAATTCATATCCAGAGTCTTGACCCAGAGAAACTGAGAAAATAAAGGTGTTTTTTTTTTTAATTTATTTTTTATTAAAATTTTTTTTTTTTTTTTTGGCTGCGTTGGGTTTTCATTGTTGCACGCAGGCTTTCTCTAGCTGCAGTGAGCGGAGGCTACTCTTCGTTGTGGTGCATGGGCTTTGCATTGTGGTGGTTTCTCTTGTTGTGGAGCGCAGGCTCTAGGTGTGAGGGCTCAGTAGTTGTGGCATGTGGGCTCAGTAGTTGTGGCTCATGGGCTCTAGAGCGCAGGCTCAGTAGTTGTGGTGCACAGGCTTAGTGGCCCCGTGGCATGTGGGATCTTCCCGGACCAGGGCTCGAACCCAAGTCCCCTGCATTGGCAGGATAACTCCTAACCACTGCGCCACCAGGGAAGCCCAAGGTGTTTTATTTTAAGCTGTTAATTTTGTGGTAATTTTTTATGCAACAATAGAAAAGTAATATGGTATCTATGAAGGAATAATAAAAAGGATACATATTTAAAAATCAAGGAATATGCCAAGAAATTGAATTATTTAATGTATGATATATATTTCATTTAAAAAGAAGGTTATGACTATAAAGGGGGAGCATGTGAGAGAGGTGGACTCTCACAGTTCTGAAACAACTTTGAATGTATAATAGAATTAAGCAAATGAATTAATATGTTGATGTTGGGCACAAGGGTTTTCAGTAGGAAGAAGGGACATACGCATGTGGAATATAGGGAGGGATTGGAGTTGGAGATATGAATGTGAAAATGTATATATGCATATATCAGTTATCTCTTGCAGCTTAACAAATTATCTTAAAATTTAGCAGCTTGAGACAACAAACATTTGTTATCTTACAGTTTCTGTGGGTTAGAAATCAGGGAATGACTTGGCAGGGTGGTCTGACTCGTTGTCTTTCATGATGTTGCCATCAAGCTGTTGACTAAGGCTACAGTCATCTTAATGGTTGGTAGAGGCTGGGGGACCATTTCCAAACTCACTGATATGGTTGTTGGCAGAAAGCTTCAGTTCTTTACCCTGTTGGCCTCTCCAAACACTGCTCATGGCAGCTGACTTCCCCCAGAGAAAGGAAGGAGAGGAAGAAATGGAAAGCCAGAGAAACCAAAATGGAAGCCACAGTACCTTTAATGACCTGAACTCAAAAGTAGACATGTCATCACTTCTGCCATGTCTGGTTGGTCACTCAGACCAAACCTTATACAATGTTGTATGTACATCAGGGTGTGAATGCCAAGAGGCAGGGATCATTGGGGGCCATCTTGGAGGCTGGCATGGCTACTATAATGCATGTGTATATGTACGTGTATATATGTGTGTGTGTATATTTATTTGTGTGTATGTTTGTTTGTGTGTATGTATATGTAGATATACATACATGTATTTCCTAGCTCTGTCTGTTGAAAGGGCCAAGAAGCAAAGACACGGTGGCAGCAATCAGTGTACCTAGCATCCAGATTTTTATCTTTAATATCATTTTCACTAAAAACAACTAAGGTTTCTCAGAGAAATAACTGATTCCAGGGTTGGGGCAGGGTAGGTACAAGATGATACAGGAACATCATGTTATCTAGAGAGTAAAGAAGTACTCAAAAAACATGATAGGGACGTGTCACAAAGACATAGAAGCCAGCTGAATGAATTTCCACTTGCCAAATAAGTAAAATAATGAGTTTTAAATCACTGAAAAAATATGTACTCATGAATTTTTACTGGTGATGTATAGATAGGTGACTTCTCTTGCTTAAAGTGGAATGACTGGGCCTTTCTGGTAAATGTAGAGGGAGTGCTCGATTTTGGGAATCATCATTTGCAACCATAATGGTAAAGACTGGATTATACAAGAATCAATGCATGGTAAACCTAGAAGTGAAGAATAGGATATTTGCATAGTCTTAAAGTAGCTCCCCACACACTGCTTATTGGTTGCAACTGAGGAAAACAACCCAGTAATTAAGGAGTACAGAAACTGGGCAACACTTTAACCAGGTGATCAAAATTAACATCGTCCATAAGGGACAGATGCACATTGTGTGCTTCCAAATGATATACTGTAAGAACAGCACAGCATCTCCGTCCTATGCAATACTCCACCCAAGAATGCAAAACCTTAATCTAAGTAAGAGAAAACATCAGACAAACACAAAAGGAAGAAACTTCTATTTTAAAAAATTATGTAGAGGGACAGCATTCTTTAAAAATGTCAATGTTGTAAAAAAAAAAAAAAAAGGCTAAGGAGATGTTCCAGATTAAAAGAGGCTAAAGAGGCATGACAATTACATGCAATTATCCAACACTAGATTCAGTCCCGTACTGGAGGAGGAAAAAGTGCTATAAGTCATCTGGCAAAATGAAATATGGGCAATAGCTTACATAAAAGTATTGTGGAGGGAAAAGACTGGTCTTTTGTGTTGGCTAGAGATTGGTTTGAATGCTATATTCACCACTCCTCAATGTATGATTTCTGTGCCGTGTAGAAAACCAAATGTGATCACTACAAAACTACCTGTCTCCCCTAATGCTGTGAAAGATTTAAATAATTTCCCTAGGGATATATCTTACCACCGTGGGGTAATTAAGGCCATTGTTACATGTTGTCTGATTTTTTTCAGCTACTTTAATTTTAATGGTTGGTGTTGGCACAGTCAATCAGACTGGATGTACAGCCTTGCCATTTGATTATTAACTGCCAAAACCAGTTTTGATTATTTTCAGAGTGTTAGATGCCTGCTGAACACAAAATAAGACATGACACCAACCCAACAAGCTGGTTGTCTTAATGCCAAGACTGTATTTTCTCGTGTCCTATAGCTTCTATTTCGGGCATTCTATCAAGGGCATTCTTCAGAAAGGTAAGTGATATTTCAATAAATATAGAGTTGAATTAGAACAACCACATGCTTTAAGTAATTACTGGAATTTCTTAGAGTAATAGAACTAATATTGAAAGAGACTGTATAATTCTCTAGCACAATTTTTACCTTTTTAGTAGTCTTTTAGCAATTACCTTTTTAGTAACAAAGGCAACTCATTAGGAACACTAATAGTCACCAAAAATCAACACACAGCACAAAACAAAAGAAAACAAGAGTCTCTGGAACTCTCACATAACTGTACACCACACATTGACTGTCTCTCCTACTGACACCTTAAAGGTGGATAAGATCACCCTTTGCACCCAAGGTGATTTTGATCTATTCCAATCTGCAAGGATTACCTGAAAATACAGAAATTCATAGGCATATTTTTTAATGTCTTCTTTTATTTTGGAAACAATTAATACCTTCACTCTAATATTCAAAGGGTGCAAAAAACCATATGGTGAAAAGTCCTCCTTGAACCTTTGTTCCCAAGTCACCCAGTTGCCCTCACTGGGCAATCAATGCTATGAATTTCTGGTATAACTTTCCAGGCATATTTTGTGCCTATACAAGCAAATCTTAAAATATAGTCCCCCTCTTGTGTGAATGATGGTATATTACACACACTGTCCTGCACCGTTTTTATCTTTCACCTGCAGTAGATCTTCGAGACCCTTCCATAGCAGCTCATAAAGAACATTCTTGTTCTTTTCTGGGGTTAAGAATATGTCATTGTACAACTGTAATTATTTAATCAGTCTACTACAGATAGACATTTAGATTGTTTCTCATCTTCTGCTCTTGTAAGCAATACTGTCATAAATACCCTTGTATATGTGTCAGTTTGCACATGCTTGAACATATCTGTAGGTTAAATAGTAGAGGAATTGCTGTGTCAAAAAAAATCCATTTGTAAATGTGATAGATACCATCAAATTGTCCTCCATAAAAGTGATATCAATTTTCATTCCCCTATAGTATAGAAGTGTGTCTGTTGATCTCCGTGATCTTCCCACAGAGTGTTATCAACCTTTTTGACCTTTAACAAGCTGGCAAACAAAAAGTGCTGTTTCAATAAAGTTTTATTTGCATTTCTCTTATTATAAATGGGATTTAACATTATCTTATATGTTTATGACCCACTTGAATTTCTTTCTTCTGTGAACTGTAAGTTCATATACTTTGCAGACTTTTTTCCTTGGGTTGTGGATTTTTTCCTTCTTTTTTTTTTTTTTTTTAGGAGGTTTATTATTAGGAAAATTAGCCATTGGTCTGTGATATGAACTGATAATATTTTTTCCAAGTGTATTATTGTAGAGGCTTTTATAGTACCTATTTTTTTTTTAAAAAAACACCTTATTGAAGTATAACATACACACAAAACATACTTAAATTCATGATTTTTTTTAAGTGAAGACACTTCTGCAATCACTATCCAGATCAGGAAATACAATTTTTTTTTGGTATTCACAGATATTACTAATTTCAAGAAGAAGTGTAAAAACAGATCTTTCAAGCAAATATATTATTATGGACAGATTAGAGACAATAGCCAATTAGCATTTTAAGTTTCATTATTTTTTTAGTGGAGTTGTTTGGATAGTGATATCAAAAAGTGACATTTTATAGAAAAACAGGAAATTGTAAGGAATAATAATTTTTTTCGAGCTAGATTGTGTATTTTAACATCAGTTTATGCATACTCTTCTCTGATGAAGTGAAATATACCTACAGTAAATGCTATGAAGGGAGTCTTGAAGAATGTTAATTTTAGACGGGCCCCAGAAGGATGATTCACCACTTTGCTCTTGGAGCAAAGATCTAGGCTTGTTCCACTGTGTTCATATTTGCTACTAATTATTTTAGGGTTTCTGATGCATTTAAAGTAATATAGAAGCTTTTCTTGTTTGGGTCAATGATTCATTCAAACGTTTATTTCCTCTGAGTTCTGTAAATGTTCTAAGTGATTGCCCATTTTAACTTCTCTCCAAGTTCAGCATTGAGAGCCTGTGGCAGCCACATCCAAGCAAATGATTTCAAGGCTAAACATGCAGCATCAAAAAGACCTTTCTAGGGGCTTCCCTGGTGGCGCAGTGGTTGAGAGTTCGCGGGCCGATGCAGGGCACGCGGGTTCGTGCCCCGGTCCGCGAAGATCCCACATGCCGCGGAGTGGCTGGGCCCATGAGCCATGGCCGCTGAGCCTGCGCATGCGGAGTCTGTGCTCCGCAACGGGAGAGGCCACGGCAGTGAGAGGCCCGCATACCGCAAAAAAAAAAAAGACCTTTCTAAAGTATCTTGATTTTAAAAGGCATTTATAAAATTTGGCCTTAGACTATACTTGATAGCTATTAAGAATGATAACAGAAGAAATCTTTTTTGAATAAATGACATTCAGCCATATTCTCAAAGTGGTGCAATTACGTGTTGTCTTCCTGTTTTAACTTCATTTTTAATAACAAATCTTCACACCCAATACGGATTTTAGAAATACCTAAATTTATATCAGCTTGGTAGCCCATAAAAATCACAGATGAGCAACAAAAAACTCCAAAGTAAGGCAGTCCAAGTAAACTGGAGATGTACAGTGTCTTCCACCCTAAATCTGATCAGTTCTGAGCTTAGGCTGTAGTTGAATCCTGGAGAATAATGAAGATAATGTACTAATTTTGTAAATTTTGTGAGGATTTTTGCCTGATTTACATAGCAAACATACCAAAGACTCCTTTCTTGCATAGCATTATTTTAAACTGTCATTATGAGTGATGCCCTTTGTTTTTGTTTTAATTTTTATTGGAGTATAGTTGATTTACAATGTTATGTTAGTTTCAGCTGTACAGCAAAATGTAATCACAAAATGAATACATATACCCACTCTTTTTTAGATTCTTTTCCCATATAGGCCATTACAGAGTACTGAGGAGAGTTCCCTTTGCTATACAGTAGGTCTTTATTAATTATCTATTTTATATATAGTAGTGTGTGTATGTCAATCTGAATCTCCCAATTTTATCCTCCCCCGCCAACTGGTAACCGTAAGTTTGTTTTCTACGTCTGTAACTCTATTTCTGTTCTGTAAATAAGTTCATTTGTACCATTTTTTTAGATTTCACATATAAGCAATATCATATGATATTTGTCTTTCTCTGTCTGACTTAATTAGTGATGTCCTTTGTATAAGACTTCCCTGTAAATACGATAAGGTCAGAAAATCAAGGCTACAGAGATTAACTAAAAGCTGCGATGTCCATGAGAATTTCTACGGATGAGGAAAGAGCTTCACCTGCTGTGAGAACTTCACCTCTCTCTTTTTGTAACAAGCAGAATGTGAAACAGTGGGAGACAGAAATCCTCCATTCAACCCCAGTATAAGAATAGCATTGTTCTCATGGTTGATATTCAAATATGTGTTCTGCATACGTGCTCTGAAGAGCTCAGAGCATCTTGCAAACTTCAGTAGGAATAGCACACACGTCAGCTTTTTTGAGGCTAGTTCAGTATTCCAAAATGCCCAACTCATCTCTCTTAGCCAAATTTGATCAAGAGCTAGGACTCAGCAAAATACAAAAGCAGACAATGCTTTTCATTTCTACCTTCCTTTTTTGTATCCTTTTCCACATCGTTAACATTCACAACCCAGCCCAAAGCACTGAGGATCCTTGGCTCCACTTATAAAACTCCTGTTCTTGTCTCCACCATGAAGAGGCAATAGGAATGACGAAAACACTGAATGTGTATCTGAATTTTTATAGTCCTGACTCTATAAGGAAGTAGATGTCACATTAGAGTTTCTCGCTACATCTCAGTGGTCTCTAAGTATCCCAGAGTATTTGCATTCTGTATCTTACATTAAAATATAAATGACTGACAACCAGGCTTGTTAATTTATACACAAAATAAGTTCAAATCCTGAAAATAGAAGTCTCCCCTCTTTCTCAGCCTTTTTGTTGGAATTGGGAGAAGGACAGGTAAAGCAAGCAAGGACCACAGAGGCACACAGGAAGAAGGATGATGAGAAGAGAATATCAGAGCCTATACCGGGCTATTCTGTTGCTTCTGCTCCTTCTAAAGAGACCAAACCAAACTGGTAATGGCTAGAACTGAGTTATAATGGGTATATATGGCTTATATGTTGCCAGGCTAAAAATAAAATATTGGCCCAGATTTCTGTAGCTCTGATATTTCATCTGATCCTTTACTGATACTATAGTTACCTTTCACTTATCAAAATTTCACCTGAAGAACTGGCATAAAGACAGACATATAGAGCAATGGAATAGAATATAGATCCCAGAAATAAACCCTTGCAAATGTAGTCAAATGATTTTTGAACAGGGTGGCAAGACGATTCAATGAAAGGACAGTCTTTTTAACAAATGGTGCTGGGAAAACTGGATATCCACATGCAAAAGAATGGAGTTGGACCCTTACCTTACATTATATACAAAAATTAACTCAATAAATGTTGGCTGAACGAAGATAAAAAACATTGGTTGAATGAAGTTTGTTTTTTCTTTTTTTTCTCCTTTCTTGTTTTGCTTAGTGGAGAAAAGAGAAATTAAAATCTGATTTCAGTTGTGTGTTAGAAAAAGGGACAGTCGGTAATTATTCATCATGTTGAAGTACTTAGTGCTAGCAGCTGTGAGAAAAAGGTTTTTGATGACCATTGATTTGATTGTGAAACTCTTTTTCTAGGGGAGAAGTTCTCAGCCCTAGCTGGACACTGAAATAATCTGGGCCATTTGAAAAAAAATACAGATGTCCAAGTCCTACTTGAGAACAACTGAACCAGTTCCTAGGCATCAGTGTGTTTTATAATTACTCCAGATGTAATGCACAGTGCAGTTTCTAGGAGCCGTATAACTCCCAGAGACAATTTCAGACAAGTTAGAAGGCAATTATTAATACAACATTGAGAATTAGCCAGAGAAATATTAAGCTATGATATCATACCAAATTAGGATTTATTGTTGGAAAAGGTATCAAATTATCTTTTACGGGCAGTAACTCATTTCCTTGTTTTTCTTATTTCCCATGAGTTAATTCAAACAATTGTCCTTATATGCTATTCCACCCCATTTCCAGAGTCCATACCAATGGAAGGCAGTAAGAATATTTGGAGTCCTCTGCCATAACTTGGTGATGCTTATGCTTTTAGCCAAGTTACAACTATAGCACACTTCCTATTCAACACAGCCTGTGCCTTAATAATTTTAGCTAATGTTCATTGAGTTCTTACTGTATGCCAGGGTGATATTCTAAGTGCTTTATCATGTATTGATATTAATCCTCACAACAACACCATGAGTTAGGCGCTATTGTCATGCTTGTTTCACATATAAGAAAACTCAGCCTTAGAGAAGTAAAGTCAGTAAGTTGTGGAGCTAGGAGACCAAGCCAAGCCTCTGCCTGTCCCCAGCTCACTAGAGTGCCAAGGTCCCCTCATCCTTTGCAGCTGAGCCAACCCCCAAGTTAACAATTTGTGTGTTTATTTCATTAGAAATAGCCAATGACACCAAAAACATTAATATTTATTAAATCCTCACTATGTGCTGTGCACTGTGGCAAAGCACCTTCTATGCACTTTTTCATTTGACCCTCACAATAACTCTATTAGCTCATGTGACAATTAACCCTATTTAGTCACAGGTAATGAAACAATGGCACAGAGAGAGAGAAAATAATTAGCCCCAAATCAAAGGTAGAGAGGGGTAAAGCATGAACTCAAAATCAGGACTCTGACTCTTTAACACACTATGCTATCTGCCTCTTAAGAAAAATGTTAAATATATCTTTGTGACTTAGAAATTCTAATAAAGAGTTACAGTTTGACGTTTTGTTTTTCTTTCAGGTAGACTTTGAAAATACAAGATTTGTGGTATAAATTTCTTATGTATTTCTGGAAACATAAGCATCTTTGGTGGCAGTTCCCTTAATTGTAAAAAAAGAATCTTAATAGGGAACTTGTAAACTTAGAGTCAGTGATGGTCAATGGACCACCCTCACTGGCTCATGAAGTCTGATTACCTGCATTTCTTCTCAACTCTGGAATCCATGTCACACTTATAGCTTGAAATTGGCCATGGTAGGCAAATTTACACTATGGAAATTGGCAAATGCTACAAATCCTCCAGAAGATTTTTCCCCCAAAGAGCCAGTTGTTAAACATTTATCAGCACATTACTGTCTAAAGTTATAAAATAGTAACAAGTTGTTGTTAATATTTTAGTAATTTAAAACGAAGGAGGCTGTTGTCATTTTGGGAAATTTTATTTCTTTTTAACTGGAATTTTTGCTTATAGGAAACTGAAGAGTAAAATTCATTAAGTTTTTCAGGTGTCATCAAATGTCAAATGCTTTACCTGTTAACTTAGTTCAGCTTCAGAGGAGATACTGAAAATGATTTTACTCTCATCTTTTGCAATGGACATATTATCTGGGCTACTGGCCAGAAGACTTTGGTGATGATTTCACCTTACAAATTCAAATACATACTAGAACACTAATATTCTAATTTCCCTTGCCTTTCTTTAGTTTTATATAACTGAATAATAGAACTTCAGATATTCTGCCTCAAAAGGAGTAAATGTGAAACATCTGTAAAGGACTGTGATAGACATGACTTTGAATCCTTGCTTTTTGGAACAAGTACTTTATATGTCTATTAATAGTCATGTTTGAATCTGAGAGTGATTCTCCCCCTTGCCATTTAATAAAATGGAATGTTTTATCAATTTATGTGACTTTCAAATATTCAGTGTATTCAGTATATATGCAATTGCTGCTGTGTGGGACCCATTCTTTCTGAATACTTCCTTCAACACTACCATCTCACCACCACCCTGCCCCCTGAAGATCTGGGGCTCATCCACTGGAATGTCAGGGCTGCTAACTGTAGCCAAGCCTGGAGCTGGTTACTCTGACAAAGAAACCTGAGCATGCTGACATCCAGAGTGACAATTCCACAGGGGAAAGCTGAGGTTCAAGGACATTGAGAGAAGAGTTGAAGGAGGGGCTTATAGAGCTAGGGATTCAGAGTCAGGTTCATGAGGTCAAGAGTTAGCAAGGTGACTGTCCAAGCACCAGTAGGGACCCTCAACTCACCTCACAGTCTGGATGATGTGGCACATATATACCATGGAATATTACTCAGCCATAAAAAGAAATGAAATTGAGTTACTTGTGATGAAGTGGATGGACCTAGAGTCTGTCATACAGAGTGAAGTAAGTCAGAAAGAGAAAGGCAAATACCATATGCTAACACATATATATGGAATCTAAAAAAAAAAAAAGGAAAAAATGGTTCTCATGGACCTAGGGGTAGGACAGGAATAAAGATGCAGATGAAGAGAATGGACTTGAGGACACGGGGAGGGGGAAGGGTAAGCTGGGATGAAGTGAGAGAGTAGCATTCACATATATACACTACCAAATGTAAAATAGAGAGCTAGTGGGAAGCAGCCGCATAGCACAGGGAGATCAGCTCAGTGCTTTGTGACCACCTAGAGGGGTGGGATAGGGAGGGTGGGAGGGAGACGCAAGAGGGAGGAGATATGGGAATATATGTATACGTATAGCTGATTCACTTTGTTATACAACAGAAACTAACTGAACATTGTAAAGCAATTACACTCCAATAAAGATGTTAAAAAAAAAAAGTTTCAAGGTGTGTTAAAAGCCCTGATTCAATGTTATAGTCTCCCATTAGAATGACACCTCCATGAGGGCAGGATCTTTGTCTAGCTCTTGCTTATATCTCTAGCATCTGGAACTCTGCCTGCCATATGGTGATCATAAATACTGAGCATTCATAAATATTTGTGCAATGAATGAATGGATGGATATTGGAAATATCCATCCATCATCATATTGTGAACTATATGAAAAAAAAATTTAAGGAACCTCCCATCTGGTTGGGTTATCATTTTATTCCTTTAGAACCTGTTTACTTCAAATGTGCTAAGGAAAAAAATTATTTTCTTCATCCAAAATTATAGCATCTTTCCCCCAAAATGTTCTATGACACATTATTTCTGCAAGATGCTATCACAGAAGGGTTTAATAATAAAATAAAATGCGGAAATGATGAGTGAAACAGAAATTAAAAGTATTCCTTGATGCTGTACCTCTCAGAGCTCTTAATATGCTACTGTCCTGTGGAATCTCCAAAGAAAGGAGAAACAGTGTGTGGGATTTTCCAAAATCAATTTGCCATGGAGCACTTTTATGCAGAGAAACTTGGGTATTCCAAGGAAAAATTTTTAGAAATTCTTGTCTAGGTGTTTTGTTACTGAACCAGGTTCGTTTTGCCCAATGTGTAGCAAGCCAAAGCACTGAGATGCCGAGATTTGCAGCAAAGAGGGTTTATTCACAAGCCAGACAAGTAAGAAAACATAAAAACAAGTCTCAGAACCACCTCCCCAAAGGCAAGGGGCTTGGAGTATTTATGGGATAAAGAATAAAGCAGCAGGGTGGTCTGAGGCATGGGGAGTATGGGGAACATGGGGAAAGGTGTTTGGAAAAAGGTTCGGTAATCATTGTCCTGTGCAGCTGTGACTAAGTTATGGGCCTCTGCAGGTATAAACATGGAGGCATTTAGCAGGATCTGAGGGTGGAGCTTTCAGCCCTCTAACATCAAAAGGTTGCCAAGGCTTCCCTGGTGGCACAGTAGTTAGGAGTCCGCTTGCCGATGCAGGGGACACGGGTTCGTGCCCCGGTCTGGGAAGATCCAAATGCCGTGGAGCGGCTAGGCCCGTGAGCCATGGCCGCTGAGCTTGCGCGTCCGGAGCCTGTGCTCCGCAACGGAAGAGGCCACAGCAGTGAGAGACCCGCGTACTGCAAAAAAAAAAAAAAAAAAAAAAAAAGGTCGCCAAGCCACCTAGCAGACACTCACACATGACCACTTGGAGGGTCGGTGGTCCTAACCAGTTCAGCTCAAACTAGACACAGCTGACCCCAAGTTCCTGGAAAACAACTCCGGTAAACATCTTTTTTCCTTTTTTTTACATAAACATTTATTTTTTTTATTTATTTTTGGCTGTGTTGGATCTTTGTTGCTGGGTGCGGGCTTTCTATAGTTGCGGTGAGCGGGGGCTACTCTTCTTTGCGGTGCGTGGGCTTCTCATTGTGGTGGCTTCTCTTGCTGTGGAGCACGGGTTCTAGACACGCAGCTCAGTAGCTGTGGCGCACTGGCTTAGTTGCTCCGCAGCATGTGGGATCTTCCTGGACCAGGGCTTGAACCCATGTCCCCTGCATTGGCAGGTGGATTCTTAACCATTGCGCCACCAGGGAATCCCTCCGGCAAACATCTTAATATTTAGGCTACGTGCAACTTGGAGGATGCGCAAGTCTTTTGTAGCAAAAATTAAAATGACCTTGATTTGTGAAGGGGGGTGAAATGGATTTGACTAATGATTACCCACAGTTTCATTTTCTACAGTTTTACCCTATCTAAAACAGATGTACGTGGAATCTTTTTCATGATCTGAATCTTTCTTCACCTGCTCCATACTCCATCAAAATTTATGATTTTAACCCATTTCCACCAGAGTCTGCCAGGGAACTGACTAGTCTGATAAATTATATGGAGGTAAAATGTTAGCACCCAAGAAGAGCTTTCTTACCTCCCCAGGCTACCTTGGCATGGCAAAGAAACTTCAGGTAGCCCCAGCTCAAGAGTCAGCCAATTCAGAATCTCAGGTAGGGTCAATCAATGGAATGGCAGCAGAAACAGGGCTGAGGATAACACGCAGTTTGGTTTGGAAGCATAAGGTTTTTGATAACCTTTCAAATTGTATCTTATAGGGATCAACTGCTTTATCTATACAAACAGCAAACTATGTCCCCTGTTATAAAACCGGTTGGGGGAAGTCTCTTTCTTTTTCAGCATCAGAGGGAGAAATCAGTAAGATGACCAACCATCCCAATTTTTCTGAGACTAAGGGGTTTTCTGGGACATGGCTTTTCAGTTCTAAAGCCAGGAAGGTTCTAGGCAACCATGACTAGTTGGTCACCCTCACAAAGCAGTCACGTCACAAAACGAAATGACTCTCTAGGTCTTTAAAATTTCTGGAATCAGAAGCTTCAGTGTGAACCACCTATAATATTTTTCACTGAATTGCAGAAGTGCCTTTGTGAGTTTGCTTATGGTGAAGGAAAATAATCCAGGACAATAAAATGTACAGTATTCTCTCGGTCATTTGAAACCTAATCATGTAGTTGCTGGAAGGCCCAGCCTCTTCCTTCACTTTCCCACTCTTCTTCTTTCCTTTTTGACCGTTTCACTGCTTTTTTTTGGTAAGAGCACCAGAGGGGGTGCTGAAGCTGGAGGGAAAACTCTTGGCTCTGTAGGTCGAGCCTACTACTCGTGCTCTGACCCTGCTTTTTCTCACTCCCCAGTCTCTCTAACCTATTCATTGATGTGCATCCAGGCTTTCTATTATTAAATTTTATTCATTTTTCTTGTATTTAGTATTTTGTTTGCTTTCCTAATGTTATTCCCTAATTTTTTTAAACCATTTATTTTTATCATTTATTTATTTATTTAATTTATTTTTGGCTGTGTCGGGTCTTAGTTGGGGCACGTGGGATCTTTGTTAAGGTGCATTGTCTTCTCTCTAGTTGTGGTGTGCGGGTTTTTCTCTTTTCTAGTTGTGGTGCACAGGCTCCAGGGTGCGTGGGCTCTGCAGTTTGCAGCACGCAGACTCTCTAGACGAGGCGCGTGATCTCAGTAGCTGTGGCGCACGGGCTTAGTTGCCCCGAAGTATGTGGGATCTTAGTTCCCTGACCAGGGATCAAACCCGCGTCGCCTGCATTGTGAGGCGGATTCTTTACCGCTGCACAACCAGGGAAGTCCCTATTCCCTAACGTTTTTTTGTGAAAAATGAGAATGATGTCCAACATTTACTCTGTGTCATGAACTGTGCTATAGACTTTGAATACATTTATTTTATCTAATTTTCACAAAACCTTAAGGTGAAAAAATAATTTATCCCCATTTTACCATGAAACAGGTGAAGCGACTTGCCTGAGGTCATAATTGATAGATGGTGAAGCTAGGATGCAAATCTGGGCTATCTGAGTCTGAGCCACTATTCTTAAATCCTGCTTTAGCTACACTGTCTCTATAGCTTTCCAAGGTTTGAAAGAAACCTAAAGAGTCTTTGCCACCCTAGGCTGTCATCACCAGGTGAGATGGGTCTGGATGTTAAAAACTCTTACCAGTCTGACTGTCACGTATTTTTATTACACACAGACCTATTTTAATAACTGGATTTCCACTTTTCTCTCTGGCTGTTCCTTCTCAGTTCGTTTGCATGCTTTGCCTCTAGCCAGTCATTAAATGATGGATTCCTCAAATCTCATTCCCAGCCCTCTCCTCTCTTCACTCTTTACTCTGCCCTTAGGCCAACTGATCTATGCCCACGTCTCACAAATTTACATCTTTAAATCCTCTCTTCTGAGCTCCAAACCCATACATCCAGCAGGCTACCTGCCCTTGTCCTGGATACGGCAAATGCTTCTCATACCAAATATATTCTGAATCAAAATAAAGGAACTCCTTGCTGTGCTCGCTTGCTTGGATTTGGAAAGCCTGGTTCTTTCCAGCATTCTCCATGTTACAGCCACTATATCATCTGGTTATGCAAGCTGGAAACCTGGGAGTAATCTTCATTATCTCCTCATCTAATCTGTGACAAGCACAATTAATCTCTCTTGGGCAGTTGATAAAATGTCCTAATTGATCTACCCACACCCATTCTGGCTTTCTTACAAATTTTTTTAAATTACACCAAGAGATATCTCTTTAAAAAGTACATCTGATCATATTAGTATGACTGTTCCCCTACCTATCTCTTCAGTCTCATCTCATACTAAAATTATCCATCTATATCAGTCAGGGTTCCAGCAAAAATTTTATGGTATAATCAAGTTGGATAATTTGTGAAGAGTTCAATAAAGATATGGGCAGTGTTAATGTCCTATGGGGCTACTAGTAAGAGGTCCTATAGGTTACCACCCAATGCCAGAAGGGGCAAGAGAGGGGAGAACTACCATAATGAGAAGTTGGTAACAGTATGGAAATATTATCTGACAGGAGCTGTGGCCTTGGATAGAGGGATGCAGATAGTCCAAGACTACCTGTCAGGGAGGGTGCTGGGGAAATAAATAACCTGACTTATTCTCTTTCTACCATCCAGTCCCATCCCAGGGCTGCTCATTGGTTGCACTCAACTGAAAGTCAAGTGTCCAAAAGAGACCATTGTGAGTGCATCAGCCTTCAGGGGCCAGAGCAGGGCAGAGAAGGGTAGACAATGGAGGAGGGGCAAATGGAAGATGGACAGGATGCTTACTAAATCAGGAAGGATTTTCAAATGTAGAAAGCGTTACAAAGCAAAATAAAGACTACCTCATACAACCAATAAAAACGATCATAAACTCAAAGCTTGAACCTCACTTGGAATAATAGTCTACTTGTGCTGTGTGTGGTTCTAGAAGAAGACTTTCCAGGTTTACACAGAGTTCCATTCGCCGTAACTAGAATTATACTTGCTCGTACTCTCATCCACCAAACCCCATTTTATTAGACAATGGTCCCCTTCTCATACTTGAGTTAGTCAACTCAATTCAGAAATGGTCTCTCTCACTAAACCTGGTCTAACCACTTTGGAGACTGTCCCTTTCTTCTTCTTCTCCTTTTTTTTTTTTTGTTTTACATTTTTTTTTTAACCGCTCTACTAATTGCCTCTGAAAGATTTCCCTCTCTTTTTACCTCAGTAAAGGAAAAGTTTGTTAGGTTTTTTTTTTTAACCTATTAGGCATGTGTTGTTATTCTCTATTTATAACTATAGAAAATGTATTTATGTAAACAAAAACCATCATATGAATGCATTAACACTGAAACAAAGTGAGTTGTTTAAATGAAATTGACACACCTCTAAAAAAAATCCAGCAGGTGTTTCATAAATATCTGTCAGCTATTTAAATTGTGAGATTCTTATGGGAGATGATTGTATGCTTGCGTTGACTACACTATTTTTAGAATATTTAGGAAATATTTTGAGACTTTTACCTCCAGAAATTTCTCAGATTAGATATTCTGAAAAACTCTCCTGCTACAAACACCCAGAAATGCTGCATAAGGTAAAATAAACATCATTTTAAATGTATAGGTAAGCTCACTATAAAACAATGGAAATCCTCAAGTGTCAAAAGGGAAGAGAGAGAAAATCCCCGGTGGTGATGCCTACAGGCTGCCCTGGGGCATCTCAAGTCCTGAGGAATCTGGAGACTAGGCTGTGAATGGGTCCTCAGACTAGGCATGGGGCCCTCGTCAGGTGGGGAGTTGGAACTGACACCCCTGCAGAAAGCCTGGACCCTCAAAAAGCCAGTATTTCTCTTTTTCTTTCTAGAATAGGCTGCTATATAAAGTTTTAAAATAATAAAAACTAATATTAGATATTTGGAGAGGGATATAAAATAATTAACAAATTCTGGTTGTGGGAGGAGGAGAGGAAGGAGAGTGAAGGAGGTGAACACAGTGGAAAAAGTGTACAAGTAGGCTTCTAGTATATTTGCAATGTTTTACTTCTTGAGGTATGTCCAAAGGTGTTTGTTCTATTACTTTCTGTATTCGTGAAATATTTTAGGATGAAAAAACATAAAGAAGGGGGCTTCCCTGGTGGCACAGTGGTTGAGAGTCCGCCTGCCAATGCAGGGGACACGGGTTCGTGCCCCAGTCCGGGAAGATCCCACATGCCGCGGAGCGGCTGGGCCCGTGAGCCATGGCCGCTGAGCCTGCGCGTCTGCAGCCTGTGCTCCTCAACGGGAGAGGCCACGACAGTGAGAGGCCCGCGTACCACAAAAAAAAAAAGAAAAAAAAAAAAACCATAAAGAAAAACATGAGGCTACAAAGTAGCATGTATAGTATGTCTGTATATGTGTGTGCACAAGTATGTGTGTAGAACTTCTAGAAGGATGTACACTTAAATGTAGACTAAGGTAAATTGCAGAAGAATTCACATATTTTACATAATATTGTACAATAACACACACAATTTAAAATATGCAAAATAAATAAACCATGGGATGTAACATAACAGCATAAGGAATATGATCAGTAATATTGTAATAAATTTGTATGGGGACAGATGGTTTGTACACTTATTGTGGTGATCATTTAATAATATATGCAAAGTCAAATCACTATGTAGTACACCTGAAACTAACATAATATTGTATATCAACTATATTTCAATTGATAATTTAAAAAAACATGCAACACAATACTACTGGTGCTTAAAGATATATATCCATATAATTACCAAAAAAATATGAGATTGATAAATACCAAATTATGTCCAATGGTTACATTGCAGGGGAGAGTGGGGAAGTCACCTGGGGAGGGCCACACTAGGTGAACTGAACATTGTTGGCAATATGTTGTCACTTAAGCTGGTGGTAGTACATCGGCATTAGTTATGTTATTCTTCATTCCCCTTTTGTAATATCTTAAATACTATAAAATTTCAAAGTGAAATATATTGGTGTTATAATCTTCTGAATAGCAGCTGTTCATTCCTCAGGCTCTGAAGAGATGCTGGTGGTCTGATAAACTTAGAGAGTGAATACCTCTCCCAGAACAGTCTTTTAAATTTTTTTCTAATGCAATGATGTATCTGATCAATAATATTTATTGCGTGTCTACTATGTCCCAGGCCCTGTTCTAGGCACTGGAGATAGAGCGGTGATTAAAACAGACAGAAACTATATTCTTGTACATATCAGGTTCAGACAACATCAGAAAAATTGCTGAACATTTTCTCTTATCTGCTGTTAGTGGGCTTGGCAGATGGGTTGGTAGAAGGTGCTGGAAGTTTCTTTGGGATTCGATTCTGAGAATGCTGTACATCCTCAAACAAACCTAGAAATTGTGATTGGATCCTGAATCAGCATCTGATAAAGTGCACCTATAATTACTACATTACACGCTATCTGGGTAGACTCATTAGACAGGCCTGGAAGAAAATTGGATTGGAATTAAATTAGATACTATGATGGTATTTTTTATTTACAGGTCGTCCTGAGGAGATATTCTTGATATTTTTGTGGTTTAGATTGGCTCTCTTAGAAAACAGCCAGGAATCTGCTTCTGAATTTGTGAAGCCGCCATTCATCACCCTCGTTCTTAAGCATTGATTATAGTTTCTTTGCATATCAGTCATATCATTAAGTGATTACAACCATCTTTTTTAAAGGAGTAGAGAGTCATGCTTTCTTGGAAGGATAAAAGTCAATCTACCTGCTTGTCCTCTCACCTATTGTCACTTCACAAACAACCCAAAACTTAATTCCTTAAAACAAGAACCATTTCATTAAGCTCAAAAATCTTCGGGTTAGGAATTTTAGCAGGGCGCAGCTAGGCAATTATTCTACCCCATGGGACATTGATTGGGATCACTCAATTGTATTCGTTTGGTGGCTGTTTAAATTTGGAGGGTCCAAGAAGGGTTCATTTACATGTCTGGTGCCTTATTTGTGCTGACTGATGTGTGGGCTCAGGTGGTCACCTTTCCCTCTCCTTTAGTTTGAGAGCTTCTCCACGTGGTCTTTCCACAGGGTAGTTGAACTTCCTACATGGTGGCTCAGGGCTCTAAGAGAGTGTGTTCACCACGGCGGGAAGTGAAACCTACCAGTTTCTTAAGAAGCCTGGACCCAGATACGGGCACAGTGTTACTGTTACCAACCCTCCAGGGTCGGTTCCCAACAAGGGTCCTCCTGCCCAGTGTCCTTCTTGCCAAGTGAACGAGACCCAGTTCCATCCACAAGCAAAGCGAAGCTTTATTCTTTGATCAAATAACAGAGAGGTTTAAGCTCCGCGCTAGAGTACATGCTCGCCCCTAAAAGGCCCCAGGTGCGGCTGCTTTATAGGTTTATTGTCCTTGGGGAAGGGAGGAGGCGGAGTTCTCACAGGTCGGGCGCAGGTGTGCTGCTTCCCGCGCTCTAGACCAAAGCACCGGCACAGTATCCCTGCGCTCGGCCAGCCGCCGCCATCTTGAATTGCAGTGTCGTGCACAGCGCTTGCGCGCATGTCGCATGGAGCTGAGGTTTCCGGAGCAGCCGGTTGGCGTGAGGGGCGCTGGTCTGAAGCGACAGGTGCAAGGCCTTCACACGCAGCACCCTGTGAGCAAGTGAAACCGGACCAAGCACAAAGGAAAGAAAGGTTAGACTTTATTTTATTATCCAGATTCTGCTTTTATTTCCCAAGAATTGTTAATGGTAACAAATCCCTCCTCCGCCTTTTGTCCTGCCCCTCATTATTGAGGGGTGCTGAGGGGTGAGGTAGTCTTCTGAAACTATTTCCTGCTGGGTCTGTGTGTCGTCATAACCACCATTTGTCTAACCTTTCGGAGACAAAGAATGCCAGACAATTTAAGGTACATGGCCCAAATATTAGCAAGAGAATAATGGTCACAAGTCAAATTTTTCCTAAAAATGAAGATATCTAGGTCTTTCCCCTGTAGGCACAAGTGTGCCCTGATGGTGAGGCTCACTGCCACGGCCTGAATCTCCCTGGTCACGCTTTCGTTGTTTTTCCGGAAGAGAAGCTTCAGGTCAGAGGTTCACACAAATGGTCAAGGGGGGGCATGGCCCCAGGTTGTCTTTCCGGAGTTTGGGGCTCAGGGCCCTCTTCACTTGAGTGTGATGTCCCCATGGAATGATCCCCTGCACATTCAGGGCAGCATGGGTGGTTAGGATCCCCAGGTGGGGTCCGTTTCCACTTAGGGGTGAGTGGGTCTTGCAGGCTGACAGTTTTCCAGGTTTTTAGGTGCACCCAGTCTCCTGGCGGACGGGGTGGAGAGGCAGGTCAGTGGGTGCACACAGCACCTGGTTACCATATTCAGTGAGACCTTTCATGGTTGCTCCTACGAGGGCATACTTGAGTTGTTCCACTTCAAGGGGTTTAACGGGTCTCTTTTCTCAGGCTTGGGGAATGGATCTACCATACAGGAGTTCAAATGCAGTTAACTTTAACTTATTCCTTGGGGTTAACCACATGCAGAGCTGGACAATCAAAAACAACTTAATTCGATTTTCTTGGGTTTCCTGATATAGCTTGGCTCAGGCCTGTGTCAAGTTCTAATTGAATCTATCTACTTGCCCAGACAATTGAGGTCTCCAGGATGAGTTCAAGATCCGTTTTATGTCTAGGGTATTGATTATCCCCTTCATCGCTTGAGACACAAATGCTAAATCATTCTCACTTTGTAGGGATCCTGGAAGCCCAGACTTGGAGATTATTTCTTTCAGTAATGCTTTGGCCACTTCAGCTGCCATTTCAGTTCTAGCAGGAAATGCTTCTGTCTGTCCAGAAGTTGTGTCTACTTGCACCAAGAGATACCTGAAATTTCCCGGTACTCTTGTCATGACAGTGAAATCATTCCGGCAATCTTCCCCACGATATGTTCGTCTGGTCTGAATGGGCCTTATCTGGGGACCTCTCGAGGTGGGGGTGTCTAATGTTGGGGTTGTTTATTGTGCAGATGGGGTGCGTCTCAACTATTCAACTGGTTATACTTTTCATGCCAGGAATTACCATGACCTCAACTGGCCAATTATATAGGGCTTCCCTCCTATAGTCATTTCCTTGATGAGCCTCCCTGATGGCTTGACAAGCTGTAGCCTGGGGAAAGAAGTATTGCCCATGATCATTAACTAGCCACACATGGCCTCCTAGATCTCTGCTGAAGTCCCGTTTTCAGGCTTTGTCTAATTCTTCCTTTGTGTAGATTGGGGAGTAATTGGATGGATCTGGCCTTTGAGGTATGAGAGGTAGTTGCCAAGTTAGTGGTTCTAGGGCCACCCTTTTGGCAGTCGTGTCCTCTTTGTTATTTTCCTTTATTACCTCTGCATCCCACTTTGGGTGACTCCTACAATGAATCACTGCCACCTTTATTGGAAGCTGCACTGTTTCTAGGAGTCTCAATATGGTTAAGCCATGTTTCACCTGCTTATTCTCCTCATTAAGCATAACTCTTTCCTTCCAAATAGCTCTGAGTGCACGTAGGATGGCATACACCTACCAGGAGTCTGTGTAAACATTTAAAATCTTCCCTGTCCTGAGCTCTAAGGCTTGGGTGCAGGCTATCAGCCTGGCCTTTTGGGCAGAAGTCCCTGGGGGTAGGCTTCCCACCTCTATGACTTGGGTCTGGGAGGCCACTGCATATCCCACCAGCCTTTTTCCCTCTCTCATAAAACTGCTCCTGTCTGTGAACAACTCCTCTTCAGCATTTGAGAGAGGTTTACTTCCTAGGCTGGGAGACTGGAATCATTCGTGACTGTGGTTTCTATACAATCACGCTCCGGGGACTCCGTTTCTGTGGGTAGCAGGGTGGCAGAATTTAGCATGTGACAGGTTTCTGTGGTAGCCACTGGGTTGTCTAAAAGCATAGCCTGACCTTGAATCGACCTTCTGGGGGACAGCCATTCTGTTCCCTTAGAACTTACTAAAGCCTGAACCTGGTGGAGTCTGTACAGTGACTGGCTGACCAAACGTTAACTTTCCAGCCTCCTTTAGCTGGGTGGTAGTAGCTGCTCCTGCCCGTAGGAAAGTAGGCCATCCATTAGTGGTTTGATCTGATTTTTCAGAAAAATAAGCCATCATCTGAGTGAGGAGTCCCAGTTTTTGAGCTAACGCCCTGAGGGTGATTCGCCTTCTCTCCTGAATGTCAATATCAAAAGATGTAGCTAAATCTGAGAGCGCCTGGGCAAGGGCCTGAAATAATTGCTTTTTCAATTCTTGAAAGATCCCTTTGCATTCTGGGTTCCATTCAAAAGTAGTATCATCCTTTCCTTTCAACTTTTCACATAGAGGCCTTGCTATTAGACCCTAGTTAGGGATCCAGATGCGGCCAACAGGCCATCCCCCAGGAAACCCCTCAGCTGTCTTCTAGTTTTAGGACGGGCAATGCTGCAAGTGACTTCTTTCCTTTCCTGGGATGGCTTTCTCTGATCTTCTGTGAAAATGAATGCTACATAGGTCACCCTAGTTTGTGATATTTGAGCCTTTTTCTTGGACACCATATATCCTTTATCGGCTAGGTGGTTCAGGGTGGTTACAGTATTTTTGTCAGAGGCCTCTTAGTAGGACTGGCCATCAGAATGTCATCTACATACTGGAGGAAGGTTCCTTCTCCAGACGTAGATCTTTTAGGTCTTTAGCTAAAGTTTCCCCAAAGATGGTGGGGGAATTTTTGAACCCTTGGGGAAGGACTGTCCCGCAGTGTTGTTGTTTTTGTTGCATGTTTGGGTCCTCCCATTCAAGACTAAAAATTTCCTGTGACTCTGAGGCTAATGGAATACAGAAGAAGGCATCTCTTACATCTAATACAGAATGCCAGGTACTAGTGTACAGTAGAGTGGCCAGCAGGGTGTAGGGATTGGGGACCACTGGATGTATATCCTCGATGGTTTCCTTGACTGCCCTGAGGTCCAGCACCATTTGGTATTCCCCACTGGGTTTCTTTACAGGGAGAATGGGGATATTACATCCTGATTGGCACGATCTAATAGGCTCTGGTCAATTAGGCCCTGTATAACAGGAGCAATGCCCCAAAAGACCTCCTGACAGAGAGGATACTATTTTCTGTTGGGCCATGTATGTCTGGGTTTTAAATGGACTATTATGGGACCAGCTCCTACAGCTCATCCTACCTGTCCCTGGGCCCAGAGCTCAGGATTTACTCTGTAGAAGCTGACTTGCTCTGGCTGGGGAGATTTGTCCTCAGCCATTAACATTATCATCTTGTGCCCTTTGTCTAAGGCGACGGCAATCTCCAGTTTGTCTTCCATCAGGTGGATAGTAGCCTCCAATTTATGTCAGCTATCCCTTCCTAGAAGGGTTATAGGGCATTTGGGAACATATCAGAAGGAATGGGTAAGAGTTTGTTCATCCAATTTGCATTCTAGTGGCTCTATGAAAGCCTATTCTTGGGCCTTCCCTGATAGCCCCATAATGACTGAGTTTGCCTGATCTTGTGTTCAGAACCAAGTAAGTGGTACTGGTGTTGACTAAGAATTCAACAGACTTTCTCCCTATTCCAGTGTCACCCAGGGCTCCTCAGAGGTCATTTGAAGTGCCAGCTTAGGACCCCCTGGGCCCATCATCCTTCATTGATTTGGACCATCTGCCTTCAAGGGGAGTGGCCGGGAACTGCCAATTCTGTCCCCCTTTGGGGGTGAGGAGGGCATTCTCTCTTCCAGTTTCCCTCTTGTCTACATATGGTGTGCTGACCGGGTCCTAGTTTCCTTGGCCTGCTGTCCCTCAGTGGGGGGCGGAGGTCACTCATTGGAGTAGAGGCTCCGTGGGCAGTTAGTCAAGGTTCCTGTACCTACCAGTTGACATTGGAGGGCAACAGCCAGAAGGTGGGTTTACATCCAGGCCTTTGTATCCTCTGACTTTTCCTCCTCTATATCTCTGTTTTTAAACACCTAGTAGGCAACCGCAGCCAAAGATAGGGTTATCTGGTTCTATTTCCAGTTTCTGAAGTTTATGTCTAATATTGGGGCACTTTGGGAAATGAAATATGACCTCAGGATTGTGTTCTCTTCTGATGATTACACAGGGCCATTGTTAGTATAGATTTGGAGACATTCCCTCAGGTGCTCTAGGAATGCCGAAGGGTTTTCTGTTGGCTCCGATGGATTTCCTTCAATTCCAATTGACAGGTTTCTTTCCTGCTGCCTGGATTCCCTTTAGGATCATATTTTTATAATGGATCAGTCTCTGTCTTCCACCCTATTCTCCGTTGTCTCAGTGGTCCCAGCTGGGTTCGTTATCCGGCACCATTTGATTCCCCCATCTGAAAATATTATGACTTGCATCGTTTCTGTTTTGTTGTCTGCTTCCTCTTGGGCTTTTGAAAAGATTGTGGCCTTTTCTTCACCTGTTAGGAGTACATTGAGGTGGCTCTCGCTATCAGCTCAGGTGGGGTCATGGGTCTGAAAGTTTCCCCTAATCAGGTTCAGAAGCCTCTCTGGATCTTTCCTCAACACTTACTTTGACTTTCCCAGTTATACAGATCACAGGTGGTAAGTGGGATGTGTATCTGGATGAACCTTCCTTCTCCATGGGTGACTTGTCTCAAAGGGTGTTCTTTTCCTGGCAGGTTGTTGGGCCCTTGCTGGTAATGATTCCTGCTTCATGTACTTGCTGGACTGGGTTCTGAGGGAGGGGTCTGGTATGAAGGGGGGCCCTAGGGCATCTTGAATTGCAGTGTCATGTACAATGCTTTTGCACATGGCCTGCTGAGCTACAGTGCTAAACTTAGCCATTTTGCACCAGGAACTCTGGTCTGAAGTGCTGGGTGCAAGGCCTCTGCACGTGGTACCCTATGTGCAAGTGAAACTAGACTAAGCACAAAGGAAAATAAATTAGACTTTATTACCCAAGTCCGATTTTTATTTCCTGGGAATTGTTGATGGGCTTTGCCAGTAACGCTACTTCCAATGTATTCCGTCAGCCAAAGCAGTCACAGAACACACCCAGATCCATGGGGAGTAGACATGTTCTCCCAGACATATACCGAGGATTAGGGTCAATGAATTTGTGACAGTCTTTCATCTGTTGCACCATCCTTTTCCATTGTTAGCTAGTAAACCTGGATAAGGATCATAGGTACTCATTGTCAGGCCCCTACACATAGGCTCAGTCCACGGTCTTAAGCCAAACTCAGTCAAAGCAGAATAGGTCAGAAGGTGACTAAAATACCAAATTGTCTCTTGGACAGTTTTTTATTTTGTTTTGTTTTTAAAATTGTTTTATTTGGGAAAAGTGCATCTTACAAAAGAGCAGCTGCAAAATACAGAGACCTCTGCAACAATTACTTGTTTTTGCTTAACGTGAAAGAATGAGTGGTATCCAAGGAATCAAAGCAGTAGATGGACAAATCAGGGGCATCTCCAAGTTATTTTCAGGAAATAACTGAAATATCAAATTGTCTGAGAGGAAAGCCAGATAATGTAACACTGGGCAGCAGGTTAACCTAATAATTAGGACAATAACTCCAGCACCTTGGAGTCAGGGGCTAAAACCAGAATGTCATTCCTTCCTTCATTTACTTCATTCCATTTAATAAATGTTTATTGAATGCCTACTAGGTGCCGGTTAAAATTAGGCACAAGGGTGAGCTACTTGTTCTTCTGGAGCCTATAGTCTGTTGGAGGTTAACAACAAATGGATAAATGATTAAGTAATCTACAAAATGTGACAGATTTGTCAGAGAGTGAAAATCTATTGGTGATCAGGAAGGACTGTTTATGGAGTGGACGTTTAAATCAGATTACCTGAGTGTTACAAAGGAGTCAAGATCAGAAGGAAGCACGTTCTAGACAGAGAGAGAAGTGCCAAGTAGAAGGAGCAGAATAAAGTCAGTGTGTTTGGACCAACATGAATGATGGGAGAGTTGTAGGAAATGAAAATGGAGAGAGGCAGATGTCAGATAATCAAGGGCTTTGAAAGCCGTGGTAAGGAGTTTAGATTTTATTTGGAGTGTGAAAGGAAGCCAATAAAGGGATTTGATTCAGGAGAGTTACATATCTTGATCGATGTTATAAAAAGACCTCTCTGGCTACCGTGTGAGGAACGGACTATGATAGCACAGGCATAAGAGAAAGGAGACCATGGATTGGGAGTGGGGTGTGTGTGTGTGTCCAAGGGAAAGCTGAAGTCTAGGTATTTGTGGTGGAGATGGAAACAATGGATGGATTCAAGAGATATTTAGGAGGTAACATCAATAGGGCTTCATAAAGGATTGAAAGGGGTACAGAGGGAGAGGAAGGCCTCAAAGGGGAGTCCTAGGTTTCTGATAACTGAGATCCGCTGTCATCTCAACCTGCCTTGTCATCCAAACCAGGACAGAATATTTACTTAGATCATTATTTTCACTCATCTCAGCTTGCTTTTGGGAACGAGGCTTCTCTATCACCATGTGGCTTTTATAAATGCTACCAGCAGTGAGCACAGAAAAGTTCAAAGACACTAAATATATTTTCAAAGTGCCTTTCAATTCACTAAGGAAAAAAAAGGGGGAAGTGCCTTCCTAACCCTTTCACCGTCAGCGTATTTAGCTGAGCCAAGTAACACAAGCTTTCCCCTATGTGAGTGTCACAGTGCATCTTTGAAAAGCAGCTAACCTGATTATGAAAATGAAATTGAGAGACTCAAGCTCTGTGGGACACTGACTTGTTCTCCCAGCTTGCACAGAAATAGCTCTGGGATACCTTACTTCCCTGCCACATGGTGCTGCTGCCCTTGATTTATTTTCTCAGATGAAGGGATGTTGAGTGATCACAGCTCTAGCTTTGTGCTGTCATGACCAACCTTAATCAATTATAGCCTCAGATTCTGGGCCAGACAAGAAGCCAGAAGAAAATCTGAGTGAGAATTATTTTCTGGGCAAACCTTTACAACTCTTCAGATTGTAGTTTATCATTCCAGGGTGAGTGGAAGGTGAGTTGGACACCAGAATAAAAATGTAGTTTATTGATGTGAGGAGTGACAGACAGGCACACTCTGAAGACATAGCAATAGAAGGAAATAAACATGCTCCATTAGCCAGATGTTGTGGTCTCTGTCAAGGAAATGCCCTGGGTTCAAATTTTCAGGCCGGCTTGGCTTCACTGCTTAGCTGGTTGCTGATTTTCCTTGTGTAAATATTTCCAGGCTCATGTGAGAAACTTGTACAAGTAAATTTAAAGGTGAGGGCTTCCCTGGTGGCTCAGTGGTTAAGGATCTGCCTGCCAATGCAGGGAACATGGGTTTGAGCCCTGGTCCGGGAAGATTCCACATGCCGCAGAGCAACTAAGCCCGTGAGCCACAACTACTGAAGCCTGCGCGCCTAGAGCCTGTGCTCCGCAGCAAGAGAAGCCACCGCAATGAGAAGCCCATGCACCGGAGCGAAGAGTAGCCCTCGCTCCTCGCAACTAGAGAAAGCCTGCATGCCACAGGGAAGACCCAGCACACCCAATAAACAAACAAACAAACAAACAAATAAAATCTATTGAAAAAGAGAAAAAAAATTTTTTTAATAATAAAAAAGATAAATTGTTCTTCCTCGGTCTAAAAAAATAAAAAATTTAAAGTGAGAAACAAAACACATCAGTATTCAAAAGTCACAACCCTTACCTCCAACAAATAAATTTTGCTTCAACAAAACTGCTTCCCTTCCTCTTCACTTTCAGCAACGTGCTATGCTCAACGTGGAGCAAGAGGTTTTAGAATTATTTCTAAATCAGTCCAAATGTGCACAAATAAATGGAAATATACAGTCAGTACCTTCTGCTCTATATGCACCAGGCTAAGGATTGTACTTAAATGTGTGGACTAGGTATCTTCTGCTCAGGGCTACCACATGGGATGACTCCAGTGGACACCATTCACATTGTGTTCCCTTTGAATCCTGTCCACTGGGCAGTGCCAAGGGGTACCATACACATGCCCCTTGGAGTTGTGGAATGAAGCAATCTCTTTGCTCATCCATCCATGAACCAACCTCATGAACCTATTAAATGTCTCTTTCCCAGCTGTGGCATGGTCTTGGGCACCTAGAATGGCTTCCAGGCAGTCTTGGCCTTACAAGGCTGCAGACTTTCCCCTTCACCCTGGTGGCGTACACTGCTTATAACTGGGCTTTTGCTTTGGTTTCTTATTTTGTCCTACTGGTACTAGAATCCTGCCCTAAACCCCACCCAGCACTTTTCATTCCCTTCTCTAGGTGACTGGAATCTGTTCTCTGTACCCATCATTTGGCTTTGGTCTTGTCCCACCAAGCTAAGTTTGCTTCAGTTTACTCCAGAAATTCTTTCTAGCAGAACTCATCTGCCAGATCCAGCCCAGATCAGGCTCAGGTGTGTTTGACCCCCTAAAACATTGTGACTCGTCCTGCTGTGAAAGCAAGACCAGGCTTGATCCTGCCATTTTGGGATTATTCCCTTCTTACAAGATCGCTTTTGAGGGTCCTGTGGGCAGCACAAGGGATGACATTATCCCATTATAGATCCATATTTTTGGACACTTCAGTGTGGGCCGAGTTATAAATTACTTCAAGAGTCTCTGACAGCAAAGTTTTAAATTTAGTTCATGAAACATGTCAATAAATACCACATTCTTTCTATTTTTTTATATGAAAAGCTCAAAATATTTGGAATATCAATTCCCAAGCATCAGATCCTCTTAAATTGAGTCAGCTAGTGACATAAACTTTCTTGTCCTGCACTGTAATTCTCTCCTTCCCATCCAAACTCCCCTATCTTTTCACCCCATGGAAACCTTAGGAATTTGGACAAAGGGAGGAAGTTAGATATAAGAGATGTAAGCCACAGGGTATCTTCAATGGTTGTTTTCCTTGTGGTGAGTAAGATGTGATCTGTCCTTATCTTCCAGAAGGGACTCATAAAGCTTTGGATGTAATGAGTTCTATTCTGGGAAATAAACCAAAAATTGAAGTTTGGATTTTTTTTTAGTGCTACACTCCAGTCATCCAAAGAAAATAATGAGTTAAGTATTTATAAATACTGTAATATGACTTAGTTACACTATATCTGGACACAGATTTAAGACACATGAAATCCCTGTGCTCCCTGGTGGTCCCCCCAGGGGTGACATCACTTATTATGAGGTTGAGAGGGAGTATCTCAAAGAATGTAGTGGAAAAATCCCAATGCACATGTAATTGGTTATGAATTCCAGAAAGTTCACTGTGTTCATACCGGGAAGACTGACTGCATCTTTTAGGAATCAAGAGGCTTTTGCTGTTACCACAAAACTGTCTGTTTAAGATGCTATTCCTCCCGCTTATGAACCCAGATTTTGTTGGTTAGGAACCCAGATGTAAGCACAGGGACCTTCGGGCACTGCCTTTTTGAGAAGAATGGGAGGTGGGGTATTTAGGGACAAAGGGCAAAACACCAGTCCTTGTCTCTTACAACCTCTCCCCACTTTCAGAGTGAGGGGATTTGGATAAATGACCAAAGACTGTTTCCCTGGTTCTGTGCAGTAGTCGTATATGTACTGGTATAGTGAAAAGAGCCCTGCTTTGGCATTGGACTCACTGGCCACCACTGGTTAAAAGTGCCTTTAATCTCCCTGAATCTGTTTCCTCATATGCAAAAGTGGGGATAAAAATACCTACCTTGCAGGAATCATTGTGAGAACTGAAGATGATAAATAACTGTTACTTTCATGTTTCCCACAGAGTAGAAATTTATAGCCAATAATAGCTATTATAAGTATTTGTAATCATTATTATTTTCTTATCATCTCTCTCTTCTATTGCTTCCTCCTAAGAATTCCTTATAGTGACAGCTAAGTCCTGAGAAACATTCTCTTTCTTCCTTTCTCTAGGAGTGACCTAGGTACTGAGGCAGAAATATTGTCCACTGTTTCCCCCACAAATTGCTGAGAATTCCTCAGCCTAATGCATGCCCTGTAAGTCTCCTTACTCAGAACCTGAATGCACAGGAGCTGTCTTGCTTTAGTTATCTTTGTGGGGGTCCCCTCTCTCATGCTCAGGGCCCCCCGGAGACAGTCTGCACCTCCACTTTACCACTTAAAATCTGGCCATTGAATGAAGCACAGCATCTGTTCATGGGAGGCTAAGTCAATGTTTGCCTAAATAGAGGAATTAGCTTCATCATCACACTTCACTTAGATATCAAAAATGGTCAGACACTTATTTCTAATGTTTAATGCCTTTCGCACCATAATCATAGACTTACCCATGATTATAGATTTTAAATTTATATACTACTCAAATGTGTAGAAATGTACCTTTTTTATATCTTTATGATTGAATTCAAATGACTCAGGACCCCACCCTATCCCCACTTACCATTTCTTCAGATGGTGGGAAAAATAATCGTGACCTTACAGATTAAAGATAATTTAGTCACATTCAGTTTAAAAATTAGTCTCTCAGCTAATTAGGTTCAGTTCAGGGTTTAGAGCCATACGGTTCAGAGTTCATAGCCTATCTTTCCATCCCCCCAATGGTACTGGGGTGCAGGGGGAGCTTATGTATCATTACTTATGTTGGGGCAGTGTATGTGGTCTATAGTCTGGCCTCAGCTCTTCGTCGACCTCCATTGGCTCTTTAGAGATCAGCCTCTGTAGCGCTTCATCTGCTGCTGATGTACCTGGACACATTTGGTTGGGGAGCTTGGACGGAAATATGATGCTGATGTTTGTTGTTTCTGCCAGAGCCTCTGGTGAGCAGGTCCATATCTTCTGCATCTTCTTCACCCCACCTGGGGCCTCTTTTAGTCCCCAGCTCCCCTCTTTGCCTAAACACAACACTCTACCCTTCGTGCCCATCCATCCTGTGACAATGCTAGCAAACTGAGAGTGAGTCTCCTCCCACAGTTCCAGACAGGAAGTGGAGCAGAAATCTCTTCCACTTTCAGCCTACTCCCAAACCCCCTGGGATTTTCATAGTCTTAGGCTGAGGATCAGGGGATGGGGGACATTACTGGTTATGATTCTGATAGCTCTTCCTTCTGTCCTCCTTGCTAAAAGAAACCCAATTTTGTTCAGGGTATCAAAGTTATTAGTACAAATATTTACCTTTTCAGACTTCTTTTTGCTAGGCATGGGCAATAAGATAATAACTGAAAATTACTGGGTAAACTTCTCAAAAGTTACTGTTTCCAGGACTTAGGGAAAAAAAAGCTGACATGTGCCTTTAGCCTTTGCCTTTCTTCTTCCTTGTTGATTAAAATACATATGTGATGCCAGGATGTAGAGTGGGCATCTTGTAACCAGCAAGACACATACTAAGGCAGCAGTTATAAGCTAGGAGACATTGATGATTGAGTACAGATTTGAGCTACTTATCTTCAGACTTCTTGTTAGAGAGGAAAAAAGAAAATCCTATTTACTTACACCTCTGTGATCAGATTACTTGTACATGAAGCTAAAAGCAGTAAAAATTGATTGACTTGTGCACCATATTTATCTTAGTCTTGCTGCCTGTAAATATACCTCCACCTGAACCCCCCAGATTAGCAAGTGTTCTTATTGCCATCCTACATGTCAGGAAACCACTGTTACATCATGGTGGGGAAATAAAACTTCCCTGGATTCCTTAGTGCTGTCGTAAAAAGCCGAGCTTCCTGAGACACAGAAATATAAATGATATAAAGATAGAGAATATTGGCTTCCATTTCCCCTGGACACATTTTCACATATCATAAGGATTAGATCTGTAGCCATTTGTTCCCTAATGATGTAGCTAATTGCTCTGATCCGAAAGGATAATACAACTTTTCTTATCCCTCCCAAAGCCAAATATCTGGAGATAGGCACCCAGATTAGCTCCTAGGAATATATCTGTAAAAATATATGAAGCCAGAGACCTCTCTAGGTGGAACACTCTAGGCCCTCTGACTCCTGGAGAGACTTTATTTACAATCCAGATGGTTAGGGTAAGATCCCAGCATCCTTTTCATCCTCATTTCAAAGCAACAAAAGTTTTTTTTCCCCTTCTTTTGTTTTGGGAGGAGAGTAGAGGCAGCTTCTCTCCTGTACATAAACAGAAAATCCATTATTCTTCACCCAACCCCACCCCTGCCAACACGAGTTAAAAGCTTCCATGGCTCTCATCGAGAAGCCTGTGGGACTAGGTTTGGGGGACTCATGCTGCAACGTTATTCTGGTTGTTGATCTGGTTGTGTCAATAAAGAATTCTCTGGCCCACATGCCTCCTGTCTCTGCAGTATTCACATATTAAAAGTAACTGTGCAAGTGGTATAACATGTCACAGTTCTTGAGAAAACAATCATATCTTTATCCTTGCTATTCTTTGGTCCATTTTATAACCTCCTTTTGTTTTTTTTTTGCGGTACGCGGGCCTCTCACTGTCGTGGACTCTCCCGTTGCGGAGCACAGGCTCCGGACGCGCAGGCTCAGTGGCCATGGCTCACGGGCCCAGCCGCTCCGCGGCATGTGGGATCTTCCCAGACCAGGGCACGAACCCGTGTCCCCTGCATCGGCAGGTGGACTCTCAACCACTGCGCCACCAGGGAAGCCCTATAACCTCTATTTTTGATTCCCCATAAGTTCAGGCTCATTTAAAACTGCAAGTCCTTACTGGCTCTAAACAACCTGACTCTCACACTCTTGTGTGAAATGGACTTCATGAACTTAATGAAGAAGTCCAAATGGGAACATATAAACGTTTGTCTTTCCTGTGTTCTTCCCTCACTCTGAAGAGCGCCTTTGGAGAAGTAATCTTATAGGAATAAAATATGAGTAGTATAATACTTCACAATATTAACCTGTTGTACTTTTTTGTACTAGCTAGCATGACATTGTCATGTTACAGATGCTATAACCTTTCATGATATTGTAAATTTAACTCTTTGTCAGGTTCCTCCAGGACCACAGTAGCACTACCTCTGCTGACCTTACTGTTCATTTTGCACTGGGCCATTTCCCTCTGTCTCTTTTCTCAATGTCTTTCCTGCATGGACATGGTAGTTTGCATCTTGGGGAGGTGTAACGTGTGTCCATCAACCTCTTTTTTTCTTTCAAATTTGGTGGATTAAGTGGCCAAAAATTCTTTGATCCTTTTCCATTGAGGGGGGATGTTTATTTTCCTTCCCTCTAAGTCTATGCACCACCTGTGATAGTGACCAGTATAATACAGCAGAAATGATGCTGCACTAGTTTCTGGGCTGCTTCCACTTCTACGTCACAGGAAACATTCTCGCAGCCCTAAGCCACCATGTAAACAGTTCAGTTACCCTGCAGAAAAGATCATATGGAGAGGACAAGGGGCCCAGCCAAGCCTAAGCTTCCAACCCTCCTTGTCAAGGCATTGAGCACATGAAATAGATCATCTTGAACCTTGCAGATCAGCCCGTCCTCCAGCTGAATACCTTAGTGACTCTAGTGGATGCCCCATGGAGCAGAAAAATTGTGCAGCTGAACCCTACCTTAATTCCTGACCCGAAAATTATGAGATATAATTAAGTTGGCTGTTGTTTTTAGCTGCTAACTTGTGTGGGGGGGAGTTTATTACACAGCAATTGATAACCAGAACACCCTGGTTCATTGCTGTCCTTCCTCTTCGTTGCTTCTCTTTGTCACTAGCATCTATTTTTTCCCTTCTTCTGTCTAGGACAGCCTCATAGCATCCCCAACATTGATTTTACCCAAATGCTATTTATTATGATAACAGTGGTTCAAGGAATCATATAGTTAATTGCCAGACAAATTGCTTAATAGCCTAGAATATGAATTGTAATCATTATGTTTAGATATCTTCAGGATCTAGGTCTGTCCTCTACATGGTGAGACAAAGTATTCACTCAGAAGTAGATTTTTTAAAAGTTCTAATCAACATTATCATTATGCTGATGGAAGTATTGGTATTAATAAATCCTAAGCAGCCTCAGGGTTTGAATCTCTTTTCCGTTTAGATCTATCAGAATTCATAAAACAAAACTTGGATTAATGCAAAGAAGTATATCCAACATGCAGTGATGTAATTAGTGTCCAAAAACGTAGGGGGAAAAAAACATTTAAAAAATGTTCAAAGCAGAATCAAGATTGAAATTCCAATATGTTTCTCAGAGGGATTTAGAGAGATATGAAAGGAAGAGGTGAAGTGATTGCAGTATGTTTGCGTAGTCATGCCATTTTGATTTTTCTTGTAAAATTTTAGAACCTTTCTTCCTTCAAAGTTCTTTTTTCCACCAGAGCCTAGCCACGTTGCATGGTAGGCAAAACAGGTCCAAGGCCCCTCAGCAGTGGAAATCGAAATTATCAGACCCAAGTTCCCCTTACTCTTCTGAAATGAAATTCATAGGTAATGTGATCTATCTCCACAAATATTTTGAACAAAATATATTATGCCTTAATTTTAATGTAAAAGAAATAAATGGAATTTATAATACAGTATTTTCATAGGTAAGAATTTGGGCTCAACATTATAAGAATAATGAAGAATCTGGTGATGCACACACACACATATAGAATCACTATGATGGTGACAGCTACAAATAATTTAAGTGTGGTATGTTGGTGACTCAAATACCACCAGCACTGTTGCCACAAGTGATATGGTTTTCTGGAGTGATGAACAACTGTTGGTAACATACTGAACAAAACAAAGTAAAATCATCCTTTAATTTACATAGTTGTTGCATTCTGATTCAAAGACTCTGTTATATATTAAATTCATTATACATTAAAACTATCCCTATTTACTTTGTTTTCATGAGTGTCCAGTGGGCTATTCAGAAGTCATATGGCTACAGGACAATTTTCTATTGTGTAAGATTGGTCAACACGTGCACAATATCTAGCATCCCTGTTCCCTCCATCACTGTGGTGACAGAATTCCTTCCACAAATTATAAAAAATCTCCCTAGAGTAGGGTTATCAGATTAAATCCAGGATGCTTTGTTATAGTTGAACTTCAGAGAAACAAAATATTTTTCAATATAAATATATCCTATACAATATTTGGGATGTACATTCACTAAAAAAATTATTTCTTTGAAATTCACATTTTACTAGGCATCCTATATTTTTATTTGCTAAATCTGACCACCATACCCTCAAGGGAGGTACTGATCTCTTGCGAACCACTGCTCAGCAGGCTACTCTCAAGACCTCAAACCAAACCTCCAGCGTCTGGAATCATGACCCCAGGGCACATGGCGGCATCTCACAAGGAGAAGAGATAGGCAGCAGGGTGCAGGGGGGCACAGCCACTTTCCCTTTATGTCATCCACTCAACATGCAGAAGTTCTCTCATATCAGAAACTGGTTTTGGGGTCACTCCAAACTTGCCTATGGCATTGTATTTGCTTGTCATTCTGTTCTCTGTGCTAATTTTAATTTAAAGGAACTTACAAAGGAATCCAAGGCCAAATTTTCCTAAGAAACCATTTAAAACATTTCCTTTATTAGGAGAAAGGGACAGTTAACCTTTCATTGATTTTCACATGGGCATATTTTCTCTCTGGAGATAATGAAGATAAATAGAGAAGTAACATAGTACTTTATTGCATCTTTTGCTGCACATATTTCTTCTGAATACCAGAGACAAATATAGGAGATATGAAGAGAGAGGGGACAGAGGGAAGAGAGAAATAAAAATATACGTACATGTCTGTCTCTCCGACATGACCGAGAGATTTCTTGAGGGGAGGTGTCATTATTCATTCTCATGAGTTTCCCCAAAAGTGCCTAGCATAGTACCTTATAATGGTGGAAACTCAGTTTCTCTCTAATGTGATAGAAAGACACAAAGGCACCAGAGTAAAGTAGATTTCATATTAAATAACATGACAAATGTGAGTCAAAAATAAGTAAACTAGTTTTACAAGGTCTACAAATATTTTGGAGCAAATTGCCTCAACTTTATAGATGAAGAAAGTCAAAGAGGTCTTCTGTGAATAATATGTTGGAGATGGAAGTTAGGCCTCTTGAAAATAGCACCAGATTTCATTTCATTTTCCAAAATGTGCTTAAGAAGAATGGTGTCAGGAGGTACTCTAGGAAAAACAAAAGTTTCTTTAGTAAAAGAAGATAGAAAGAGGGAGTTCCTTGGTGACCCAGTGCTTCAATCACTGGTTGGGGAAGTAAGATCCCTCAAGCCGCTTGTCACAGCCAAAAAAGAAATAAAAGAAGAAGATAGGAAGCGTTTCATACTATCCTTCTCTACTGCAGTTCACAATGTACATTATCCTTTTAAATTTTTGAAAAGTCCTACAGTAAGTAAATTTATTTCACTCTGATTAACTCAATTTCCCAAACATATTTAATCATGGATCTCTGTCAATATCATGCCTAGGAGCTTTAAGAAATAATGTTCTATTTCGCCCCAGAAGAATTAGAAATACGTAAAACTGACATTGGACTTGGCAAGCCGTGGTCAGAGACTCCCTGGGAACTGAATTCTACCCTAGAGGTTCCTGAGTACTGTCCTGTGAGTATAGCTGCATCAAAATCACAAAAGGAGCTTATGAACATACAGACTTTTTGATTCTATACCCCAAAATATGATTCTCTAGATCTGTATGGGGCTCAGGAATGTGTATTTGTAAAGTTCTATAAGACTATTAACTACTGCCCTTCTAGAACTTAGTCTGGAGGAGGGTGTAAATTACCTGATGTTCTGTCAACACGTATTAAGGGAAGGTAAAATGTATACTGCCTTGGACTTATGTTTCCTGTGATCCCAGGCTTTGAGGAACTTGCTCTGGAGATATTTGCACACGTGAAACAGGGGAAAATGCAAGATCATCTAAAATCAATTGCAGGTTTTTAGGCTGTAAAGGCAGACATCTATATGGTTACAAAGAAAGAGAGAGACTTCATGGAGTCTTCAGAATTTAGGTGGAAGGCTGGATTTTGGACCTATAAAGAAATAACATTTTGAATTACATGGTATTATGGGTTGATTAGTGTCCCCCTGCCCAAATTAATATGTTGAATTCCTAACCCCCAGGACCTCAGAATGTGACCTTATTCGGAATAGGGTTGGTTGTTGCAGATATAATTAGTTAAGATGAGGTCATTCAATCAAATATCACTGGCTGTCATAAAAAAAGGAAACTGGGACACAGACATGTACCGAAGGATAGCGCCATATGAAGATGAAGGAAGTGGTTAGGGTGATGCTTCTACAAGCCAAGAAATGTTAAAAATTGCCAGCAAACCATAAAAAGCTAGGGCAGAGGCACAGAACAGAATCTTCCTCACAACCCTCAGGAGGAACCAATCCTGCTGACACCTTGCTCTCAGACTTCCAGCCTCCAGAACTGTGAGAAAAAACACTTCTGTTGTTTGAGTCACCTAATTTGTGGCACTTTATTATTACAGCCCTAGCAAATTAATACACAGGGACAGAAGTTACCATAGCCCATGAGGTTATCTTCCTATTCCTGTGTCTCCACTACCTCCAGAGTTCCCCAGCCTCTGATGCCTTCAACCCTACTACTTCCACACCCCTTCAGTAGCAACCGTCTGTGGATAAGAGGTTAGGAAAGCTGTTGGTAATGATAAAAAAACTGCCCCCCTCCTCTTTCCACTTCCTCTACAATCCTCCATATTATAAAAGCAAACATGGCCTTTCAGACTCATCATTATTATTATGTATTACTATTAGTAATAATCGTAATTAAAAAGCTGTATTGATTATATACAACTAAGAAGCTTAGAGTTTGCTTCTTATTACTTTTTTTTCCCAAACACACTTAGGAGTTGAGCTCAAGGCAGGAGAGAAGCACAGAATTTCGATGACACAGTTATTAAATCACTTAGCATAAAAACCTGATTCTGAAACCAGTTCCCTTGACTTTCAGTTCACACACAACACAAGTCTAATGGTTGTAGCAGATGCTGTTGGATCTGGCCCATAGAAACGTTTATCACTCACCATGCTGGTAGACTTAGTTATCACAAGCACTCAAAACTCTTTGTCTGAATGCTTTCTCTCAACCCAATCAAGAACAGGCTAGCTGTTCCTCTGGGAACAGCCCTCAGCCAGTGACAGACAGGGGTTAAAGGGAGAATATCCTACTTTACTTATCCTACAGGTGGGATAACTCTTTGGAGTATTCCCAGAGGGTTTGAGCCCCAGTTGGAGCTGTTACCACATGCTCGTTTTTAGCTTTCTTTCCTTCCTCTTTCACATCCTTATCCACTATGATCACTTCTAAAATAAACTACTTCTACTCAATTTCTTATCTCAGGGTTTGCTTCTAGGGGAAGCCAAGCTAAGACAATGATATAATGATATAATTAATTTGGTTAATTTTTAACCTGTTATTTTATGCATTGATCTGTTTGTAGCTGGTGAATCCCTCTACAGAGCCCAAAGTAATTTTATTTCATAGACATGGCTGTCATTGGGGTTGTTGGTAAATATTGTTTCTCCTCTCCCCAGGCATATGTAGAATTGCATCTCCCCTCTCCTAAGACAGGTATGGCCATATGACTTGGTATGGCCAATGAAATGTAAGTGGAAGTGATGTGTCTTTAAGGGCCAGTGCCTGGCCCCTCATGTTTACTTTTCTCTGTCTTGGTGAGTGGTGGACAGACCCTAAGATGATCCCAAAAGACCTCCACACCTTGGAATTCATGTCCTTGTGCAGTCCCTTCGAGTGTGGGCTGGTCTGGTGACTTGATACTAACTAATAGAATATGGCAAAGGTGATGGGATGTCTTTTCCCTTATTATATCACATGAGATTGTAAGTACAACCTTGCAAGCACATTCTTTTCCCTGCTGGCTTTATTGAAGTAAGCTGCCATGTTTTCATTTGCCCTGTGGTGAGGTCCACATGGCAAGAAACAGAGGCCCCCGTCCCAACAACCTGCCAGGTACTATTTCTTGCCAACAACCATATGAGCTTGGAAGTGAATCCTTCCCCAGTCATGCCTTCAGATGAGACTCCCAGCCCTAATGCCTTGATTGAAGCCCTGTGAGAGACCATAAATCCAAGGACCCTGCTAAGCTGTACTTAGATTTCTGGCCCACAGACCCTATGACATAAGTGTGTGTGTTATTTTAAGCTGCTAAATTTATGATAGTTTGATACACAGCAGTAGAAAAATAGTTGGCAATTGTGGTAGCACAGAGATGTAACCTTCTCCCAGCTAGGTCTTGGCTGACCCAATGAACATGTAGTATGATTGAAAAATAAAACTTTGGTATTTAAAGCCACTATGATTTTGGAGTTGTTACTGCAGCATAGTTTAGCCTATCCCAAATGAATTATAATGCAAAGTCTTTTGCTCTCCTCCACCTGGCTACCAGATTTTTTAAATAAAGAAAAAAAAAAATCCAGCTGTGCTAGTCACCTCGAGTTATGCAGAAAACAGAATTTTACATGGAACCAAACCTGGTTAAAAAGTCTTCCCCCCTAAATCAGTATTCAGCTATAATTATCTCTGTCTTTCTCAGCTACTGGTTCTAAAATGTGACCTCATCAAAGTTAAGACATATTCAGATCTCATCTTTGACATGCAAATATCCTAATACAAAAGTGCTAATACCCTGCCAACTTTCAGAGTAGTTGCCTCAGAAACTAAAAAAGCTAGTTCTATCCCTGTGGAAAATAACAACAACCCAGCCTCTAGCTCTAGTTTGATGATTCACCTTTCTGACATTTTGCGTTTAGCAGGAGGTTAATTAGACACAATTGCAACACTGCTGTGCTGCCCTAGGGCACAATACAAAGGGCCAATTTGGAGACAACTGTATCTTAGAAATCCTGGGAAATACCAGCTTGAAATTTCCAGCAGGTTTAAAACAGAATCTTCTTTACAAATTTAGTGGCTTTATTGGAACCTTAAGTCTGTGGCATAAGCCCTAATTGGGCTAAAGTTTCCATTGCAGTGATCTGCTCAAGAACATAATGAAAAGTCAACTTTCTGATGGGTTTATCTACTTCCTGGCTCCAAGGCACGATTGGAAATGCTAATATCCAGATGCCCTTCTACATAAAGAAACTGAGGACTTTTTATTTGAATTATAGTGTGCAGGTTTTTCTGTAACCTGAACTAACTCACAATTAGAACGTGAGTATAGAAGAGACAACCAACTGCTTAGCTCTACGTATGTTATAACAAAAGGAAGAGGTAATCACCCCCAGGATTGAGGGCATTTCCTGGGCAGGCAGGCAAGCCTCAGGCTCCACCTTCCAGTCCTTGGTTCCTTCAGACCCCAACTCAGGAGGCCCTTGCTCTTCCTTCGGCCGAAGCTTCCTTCCTTCAAGACTTTGCTCAAGATCACTTCTCCCCCTAAAAACTCAAGTCATTGGAGGAGACAGGTCTGGATTCTAGTCCTTGACTCCTCACTTACTAGTTTACATGAATTTTTATCAAATTATTTTACCTTTATAAACTTCGGTTTCCCCAAATGAGGATAATTGCTCAGAGGTTGTGGAGAAGATTGGGTAAGACAATAAGTGGAAAGCCCCTGACCCAGGGCTGGGCACCTTGTTAAAGAGTTTTGACTACTTTTTTATACCACTCATTCTACTTAGCTGCTAATTATGATTGGCCTTGAAATACCTGAAAAACGGTTAAACCTGTCACAATTGTGTTTGCTCCTCAACTAGCTTCTAGGTTTCATAAAAGCAATGACCAGTTGTCATTATTCTTTATATTCAATGCAACATCTAACACATAGTAACAGTTAGTTTTATGGTGAAAATGGTGAAGGCATTCACCTTGCAGGACCTGTCACAGTGCCTTGCCCTCAAGAGTGACTTAAGGCATTGAATGATTGGTGGGACACACAATAGAGGGGTCACAGTAGCGCTAATTTCGGTGACCTTGCTGGAATATGATAATCTCACTAATGTGAATTATAAAGTGACCACCTGAAATAAATAACTTGTATTTTCAAGATTTGTGGGCAAGAAACATTCAGTTTGCTGAGCTTTATGAAGTTAAAGAGTGATTTGATTTGCCTCTATATGAGTGCCTTCAGGCATATTCTTGTATTAATTAAGTCTATTTTTCAGGGGTTTTCAGCAGTGTATGCCCCAAGTACTCAGGCATGAAAGGCAAGATCCTCTATACATATTCATATATTTGGAGAGGAGATTTGAACTTCTCAGGAGAGGGTAAATTTGTGACAAGGAAGGTCTCAGATGCTTGAGGCTGTTTCCTCTTCCAAGGAGAAATGTTCACATTGGCCTCTTTTATGGAATGTACAAGGGAGTACACACATCTATGAAACTTCTAATACCCAGAGACATTGTCCTGAGTCTAGAATAAACTCTTTAATGTGTAGCTAAGCAGGACTAGTAAATAATACAAGTATTCTAATATATTCCATTTTTGCATTAAAAACCTTTGGAAATAGAATTCTAATAGCACACAGAAACCTACAGACAGCTTCACTGCCAGGAATTTCTGTCAGCCTGCAGCTGCCCTGAGTCTCTGCTTAGCCAGCCTTCTCTCTCAAGGATAAAAGGGGTGAGTGACAGAAAACAGGCCTGTTCCATGTCAGTCTGAACAGGTGAGGGATTTTACCTAACAGCACAACAAATTGGATGATGCATGTTATTCCTCTGCCTTTTTGCCCTCCGTGGGTGGTATATTTGCCCTAAAGTTTCACTGAAACTGTCAATTTTAGTTTCAATATATATTTTAGTACCAGTTACTTAGCAGCAAATGTCTTTCCAAGAGAGCTACAACTTGTGGTTCCATACTTAACCACATCTCTCTGTTCCCATTTCCCAATTACACTCTTGCCTTTTCCAAAGGATCTGTAGGCATGTCACCTCCTGTCTGATACTCCAGTCTCTGGTGAGGAGATGTGAAGTCTGCACATGCACACTACTCTGGCTTGAAAACACTGCTCAGGACGTATGTCTGCTATTGTCATCGTAAACTTCACAATGTGTTATATTGTACCTATTATGTTGTATGTTGTCATTGTTGATTTTTAAATATGGTAATCTTGACATGAGACGTTTATTAGTGAATGCATCAGGTGATCATATTATATCATTAGGACAATGAAAATGATAATGACTGTGCTGGATCTTACAGCAATTAAGATTTTCTGCGTTGTTCCATTAGTCAGGACACAGGCTAAGCTGAGGTAACAAAGAGACCCCAAAATAATGTAGCTTAAATTAGAAGCTTCTTTCCTTTTCATGTAACAACTCAGAAGCAAGCAACCTGTGCTCCATGTGTTCATCCAAAGACCAGGCTGCTGGGTTGGCCCAACCATGCTTAATATGCAGCTTCCGTCTCTACATCTAAGGCAGCTCCTCTTGTTGCTATTTCCCCCGATGATGGGAAGGGGGAAAGAAGGAGCCCAAGGGAAGGGGCTTCTCTTTATGGACATGACCAGAAGTTCCCACATTTCTTATGCTCTCATCCCAATAACCTGCATCCTATTCAGCCTCATGTAACTACGACGCAAGCTGAGACATGTAATTTCCAGCTGGTCAGTGATGTGCCAAGCTAAAACTTAGGGCTTTTATTTTTTAAGTAAAAGGAACAAAGGAGAATGAATCTGAGAGATAATTAGCACTATCTTTTAAATTCCTTTCAATGTTAACCAAAATGGAGCAAGAAAAGAAACGGACCCACCAGGACAGCCAGGAGAGGCCACTTATCTTTGTTATAAAATTCCTCTTTGACACTTATATCCAAAAATGTTTGATGATCAATTAAGATACATATTTCTGGTCTCCGTCTAACCTTTGTGACATTTATGGAATCATTGGATCCACCAAATAAAATGTCAGTTCTAGAAAGCATAGAAACAAGAGGCCTACTCAGACTGAACATTATTTCCCACTATTCTTCAAGAGTTGCTAGATTTCCTGCACAAGATGGCCGTCTTTGGCCCAGCTACAGACCTTGTGAGCCCCATGGTATGGGAACCAACACTACACATCCCTCTTTATGGAGAACCAACATGTGGAGAGCAAAAAGAGGGTGATCAGTAGACATTAATAGAAAAGACTGACCCAGAATGCATTAGCAATAATAACAACAACAACAATAATAGATCTTGAATGTGCATGTGTTTGTCAGATATGTACAATTACATTCAGTTTAGAATCGTGTGGTTTTGCTAACTGATAAATAAAAGAGGTCACCCTCTCTAGGGCTGAACCCATTTTCTATTTTCATGAGGTATAAATAACAGGTAATTGATCAGTGATAAAAATGCCTTTCTTCTTGTTAACCTTGCTAAAATAGAATTTTACATAGTATAAGTGTAAAGCTCAAAGCCTCAGTTTATCTAGCTCAGGGTTCTTTTGGTTCCAAAAAATAGTAGATGAAGGAACAGTCCTCTGACAGCAAAAATTTAATAATTTAAATGATGGTTAAAATTTGCACACAAAACTTATTGGGAAAATGTGTATTTAAAAAATATAACTACAGGGGAGACCTTCAAGATTGCGGAGGAGTAAGACGTGGAAATCACCTTCCTCCCCACAAATACATCAAAAGTACATCTAAATGTGGAACAACTCCTACAGAACACCCACTGAATACTGGCAGAAGACCTCAGACTTCCCAAAGGGCAAGAAAATACCCACGTACCTGGGTAGGGCAAAAGAAAAAACAGAGACAAAAGAGCAAGGAAAGGACCTGAACCTCTGGGAGGGAGCTGTGAAGGAGGAAAAATTTCCACACACTAGGAAGCCCCTTCAGCACCCATGTGGTGATGGGGGGTGGGTGGGGGGAAGCTTCGGAGCCATGGGGTAGAGCACAGCAACAGGGGTACAGAGGGCAAAGCAGAGAGATTCCCACACAGAGGATCAGTGCTGACCAGCACTCACCAGCCCAAGACGCTTGTCTGCTCACCTGCTGGGGTGGGAGGGAGCTGGGAGCTGAGGCTCGAGCTTTGGAGATCAGATCCCAGGGAGAGGACTGGGGTTGGCTGCGTGAACACAGCCTGAAGGGGGCTAGTGCACCACAGCTAGCCAGGAGGGAGTGTGGGAAAAAGTCTGGACCTGCTTAAGAGGCAAGAGACAAGGAGAGGGGATTCCTTCCCCATCTGCCCACAGAAGGCAGAGCAACGCCTAAATGAGCTTCAGAGACTGGCCCAAGCCACAGCTAGCAGCTCAGACCCCAGAGACAGGCATGAAACGCTAATGCTGCTGCTGCAGCCACCAAGAATCCTGTGTGCAAGCACAGGTCACTATCCACAACCCCCAGGAGCCTGTGCAGCCTGCCACTGACAGGGTCCTGTGATGCAGGGACAACTTCCCCGGGAGAACACATGGTGAGACTCAGGCTGTTGCAATGTCATGTTGGCCTCTGCTGTCACGGGCTCACCCCGCATTCCAAATATAACTACTGTACCCCTCCCTCCCCCGAGCCTGAATGAACAAAGACCCCCTAATCAGCTGCTGCTTTAACCCTATCCTGTCTGGGTGGGAACAGATGCCTGAAGGTGACCTACATGCAGAGGCAGGGCCAAAACCAAAGCTGAACCCCAGGAGCTGAGCGAACAAAGAAGAGAAAGGGAAATTTCTCCCAGCAGCCTCAGGAGCAGCGGATTAAATCCCCACAACCACCTTGATGTACCCTGTACCCTGCATCTGTGGAATACCTAAACAAACAACGAATCGTCCCAAATTGAGGCGGTGGATTTTGGGAGCAACTGTAGACTTGGGGTTTGTTTTTTCCGACTGATTTGTTTCTGATTTTTATGTTTATCTTAGTTTAGTGTTTAGCGCTTGTTATCATTGGTGGATTTGTTCATTGGTTGCTCTCTTCCCTTTTATTAATATTATTTTTAAAATAATTTTTACAATTTATTATTTCCTTCCTCCCTTCCTCCCTTCCTCCCTTCCTCCTTTCCTCCCTTCCTCCCTTCCTTTCTTTTCTTTCTTTCTTTCTTTCTTTCTTTCTTTCTTTCTTTCTTTCTTTCTTTCTTTCTTTCTTTCTTTCTTTTCTTCCTTCCTTCCTCCCTCCCTCCCTCCCTCCCTCCCTCCCTCCCTCCCTCCCTCTCTCCCTTTCTTTCTTTCTTTCTTTCTTTCTTTCTTTCTTTCTTTCTTTCTTTCTTTCTTTCTTTCTTTCTTTCTTTCTTTCTTTCTTTCTTTCTTTCTTTCTTTCTTTTCCTTTCTCCCTTTTCTTCTGAGCCGCATGGCTGACAGCATCTTGGTGCTCCAGCCTGGTGTCAGGCCTGAGCCTCTGAGGTGGGAGAGCTGAGTTCAGGACATTGGTCCAACAGAGACCTCCCAGCCCCACATAATATCAATCGGTGAGAGCTATCCCAGAGATCTTCACCACAACGCTAACACCCAGCTCCACCCTACAGCCAACAAACGCCAGTGCTGGATGCCCCATGCCAAACAACTAGCAAGAAAGGAACACAACCACACCCATTAGCAGAGAGGCTGCCTAAAATCATACTAAGTTCACAGACACCCAAAAACACACCACTGGATGCGGCCCTGCCCACCAGAAAGACAAGATCCAGCCCCACCCACAGAACACAGGCACCAGTCCCCTCTACCAGGAAGCCTACACAAGTCACTGAACCAACCTTATCCACTAGGGGCAGACACCAAAAACAATGGGAACTAAAAACCAACAGCCTGCAAAAATGAGACCCCAAACACAGTAAGTTAAACAAAATGAGAAGACAGAAAAATATGCAGCAGATGAAGGAACAAGGCAAAAACCCAGCAGACCCAACAAATGAAGAGGAAATAGGCAGTCTACCTGAAAAAGAATTCAGAGTAATGACAGTAAACATGACCAAAATCTTGGAAATAGAATGGAGAAAATACAAAAAATGTTTAACACGGACCTAGAAAAACAAAAGAGCAAACAAACAATGATGAACAACACAATAAATGAAATTAGAAATTCTCTACAGAGAATCAATAGCAGAATAACTGAGGCAGAAGAGGGATAAGTGACCTGGAAGATAAAATAGTGAAAATAACTACCACAGAGCAGAATAAAGAAAAAACAATGAAAAGAATTGAGGACAGTCTCAGAGACATCAGGGACAACATTAAATGCAGCAACATTCGAATTATAGAGGTCCCAGAGGAAGAAGAGAAAAAGAAAGGGTCTGAGAAAATATTTGCACAGATTATAGTTAAAAACTTACCTAACATGGGAAAGGAAATAGTCAAGTCCAGGAAGCACAGAGAGCCCCATACAGGATAAATCCAAGGAGAAACACGCCAAGACACATAATAATCAAACTATCAAAAATTAAATACAAAGAAAAAAACAGCTAGGGAAAAGCAGCAAATAACATACAAGGGAATGCCCATAAGGTTAACAGTTGATCTTTCAGCAGAAACTCTGCAAGCCAGAAGGGAGTGGCAGGATATATTTAAAGTGATGAAAGGGAGAAACCTACAGCCAAGATTATTCTACCTGACAAGGATCTCACTCAGATTCAATGGAGAAATTAAAACCTTTACAGACAAGTGAAAGCTAAGAGAATTGAGCACCAACAAACCAGCTTTACAACAAATGCTAAAGGAACTTCTTTAGGCAGGAAACACAAGAGAAGGAAAAGACCTACAAAAACAAACCCAAAACAATTAAGAAAATGGTAATAGGAACATACATATCGATAATTACCTGAAATGTAAATGGATTAAATGCTCCAACCAAAAGACATAGACTGGCAGAATAGTTACAAAAACAAGACCCGTATATATGCTGTCTACAAGAGACCCACTTCAGACCTAGGGACACACACAGACTGGAAGTGAGGGGATGGAAAAAGATATTCCATGCAAATGGAAATCAAAAGAAAGCTGGAGTAACAATTCTCATATCAGACAAAATAGACTTTAAAATAAAGACTATCACAAGACACAAAGAAGGACACTACATAATGATCAAGGGATCGATCCAAGAAGAAGATATAACAATTGTAAATATTTATGCACCCAACATAGGAGCACCTCAATGCATAAGGCAAATGCTAACAGCCATAAAATGGGAAATCAACAGTAACACAATCATAGTAGGGGACTTTAACACCCCGGTTTCACCAATGGACAGATCATCGAAAATGAAAATAAATAAGGAAACATAAGCTTCAAATGACACATTAAACAAGATGGACTTAAATGATATTTATAGGCCATTCCATCCCAAAACAACAGAATACACTTTCTTCTCAAGTGCTTATGGAACATTCTCCAAGATAGATCATATCTTGGGTCACAAATCAAGCCTTGGTAAATTTAAGAAAATTGAAATCATATCAAGTAACTTTTCCAACCACAATACTATGAGACTAGATATCAATTACAGGAAAAAAAACTATAAAAAATACAAACACATGGAGGCTAAACAATACACTACCTAATAGCCAAGAGATCACTGAAGAAATCAAAGGGGAAATCAAAAAATACCTAGAAACAAATGACAATGAAAACACGACAACCCAAAACCTATGAGATGCACCAAAAGCAGTTCTAAGAGCGAAGTTCATAGCAATACAACCCTACCTCAAGAAACAAGAAACATCTCAAATAAACAACCTAACCTTACACCTAAAGCAATTAGAGAAAGAACTAAAATACCTCAAAGTTAGAAGAAGGAAAGAAATCATAAAGATCGGATCAGAAATAAATGAAAAGAAATGAAAGAAACAATAGCAAAGATCAATAAAACTAAAAGCTGGTTCTTTGAGAAGATAAAAAAATTGATAAACAATTAGCCAGACTCATCAAGAAAAAAAGAGAGAAGACTCAAATCAACAGAATTAGAAGTGAAAAAGGAGAAGTAACAACTGACACTGCAGAAATATAAAGGATCATGAGAGATTACTACAAGCAACTATATGCCAATAAGATGGACAACCTGGAAGAAATGGACAAATTCTTAGAAAAGTACAGCCTTCCAAGACTGAACCAGGAAAGAATAGAAAATATAAACAGACCAGTCACAAGCACTGAAATTGAAACTGTGATTAAAAATCTTCCAACAAACAAAAGTCCAGGACCAGATGGCTTCACAGGCAAATTCTATCAAATATTTAGAGAAGAGTTAACACCTATCCTTCTCAAACTCTTCCAAAATACAGCAGAGGGAGGAATACTCCCAAACTCATTCTACAAAGCCACCATCACCCTGATACCAAAACCAGACAAAGATGTTACAAAGAAAGAAAACTACAGGCCAATATCACTGATGAACATAGACACAAAAATCCTCAACAAAATACTAGCAAACAGAATCCAACAGCACATAAAAGGATCATACACCGTGATCAACTGGGGTCTATCCCAGGAATGAAAGGATTCTTCAATATACACAAATCAATCAATGTGATACACCATATTAACAAATTAAAAGATAAAAACCATGATAAGCTCAATAGATGCAGAAAAAGCTTTAGACAAAATTCAATATTGATTTATGATAAAAACCCTCCAGAAGGTAGGCATAAAGGGAACTTACCTCAACATAATAAAGGTCATATACAACAAACCCACAGCCAACATCATTCTCGATGGCGAAAAACTGAAACCATTTCCTCTAAGATCAGGAACAAGACAAGGTTGCCCACTTTCACCACTGTTATTCAACATAGTTTTGGAAGCTTTAGCCACAGAAATCAGAGAGGAAAAAGAAAGAAAAGTCATCCAAATCGGTAAAGAAGAAATAAAACTGTCACTGTTTGCAGATGACATGATATTGTACATAGAGAATCCTAAAGAATCCTAAAATGCTACTAGAAAACTACTAGAGCTAATCAATGAATTTGGAAAGTAGCATGATACAAAATTAATGCACAGAAATCTCTTGCATTCCTATACACTAATGATGAAAAATCTCAAAGAGAAATTAAGGAAACACTCCCATTTACCACTGCAACAAAAAGAATAAAATATGTAGCAATTAACCTACCTAAGGAGACAAAAGACCTGTATGCAAAAAACTGTAAGACACTGATGAAAGCAATTAAAGATGATACAAACAGATGGAGAGATATACCATGTTCTTAGATTGGAAGAATCAACATTGTGAAAATGACTATACTACCAAAGCAATCTACAGATTCAATGCAATCCCTATCAAACTACCAATGCATTTTTCACAGAACTAGAACAAAAAATTTCACAATTTGTATGGAAATACAAAAGACCCTGAATAGCAAAAGCAATCTTGAGAAAGAAAAACGGAGCTAGAGGAATCAGGCTCCCTGACTTCAGATTATACTACAAAGCTACAGTAATCAAGACAGTATGGTACTGGCACAAAAACAGAAATATAGATCAATGGAACAAGATAGAAAGCCCAGATAAACCCATGCACATATGGTCACCTTATCTTTGATAAAGGAGGCAAGAATATACAATGGAGAAAAGACAGCCTCTTCAATAAATGGTTCTGGGAAAACTGGACAACTACATGTAAAATAATGAAATTAGAACACTCCCTAACACCATACACAAAAATAAACTCAAAATGGATTAAAAACTTAAATGTAAGGCCAGATACTATAAAACTCTTAGAGGAAAACATAGGCAGAACACTCTATAACATGAATCACAGCAAGATCCTTTTTGACCCACCTCCTTGAGAAATGGAAATAAAAACAGAAATAAACAAATGGGACCTAATAAAAGTTAAACGCTTTTGCACAACAAAGGAAACCGTAAACAAGACCAAAAGACAACCCTCAGAATGGGAGAAAATATTTGCAAACGAAGCACCTGACAAAGGATTAATCTCCAAAATATACATGCAGCTCAATGTCAAAGAAACAAACAACCCAATCCAAAAATGGGCAGAAGACCTAAATAGACATTTCTCCAAAGAAGATGTACAGATTGCCAACAAACCCATGAAAGGATGTTCAACATCACTAATCATTAGGGAAATGCAAATCAAAACTACAATGAGGTATCACCTCACACTGGTCAGAATGGCTATCAGTAAAAATATCTACAACCAATAAATGGCTGGAGAGTGTATGGAGGAAAGGGAACCCTCTTGCACCATTGATGGGAAGGTAAATTGATACATCCACTATGGAGAACAGTATGGAGATTCCTTAAAAAACTAAAAATAGACTACCATATGACCCAGCAGTCCCACTCCTGCTCATATACCCTGAGAAAACCATAATTCAAAAAGAGTCATTTACCACAATATTCGTTGCAGCACTATTTACAAGAGCCAGGACATGGAAGCAGCCTAAGTGTCCATTGACAGATGAATGGATAAAGAAGATATGGCACATACATACAATGGAATATTACTCAGCCATAGAAAACAAAATTGTGTTATTTGTAGTGAGGTGGATGGACCTAGAGTCTGTAATACAGAGTGAAGTAAGTCTGAAAGAGAAAAACAAATACTGTATGCTAACACGTATATATGGAATCTTAAAGACACAGACATAGAGAATGGACTTGAGGACACTGAGGGGGGAGATAAGCTGGGATGAAGTGAGAGAGTAGCACTGACATATATACACTACCAAATGTAAAATAGATAGCTAGTGGGAAGCAGCCTTATAACACAGGGAGATCCGCTCGGCGCTTTGTGACCACCTAGGGGGGTAGACTAAGGAGGGTGGGAGGGATATGTAAGAGGGAGGGGATATGGGGATATATGTATACATATAGCTGATTTACTTTGTTATACAGCAGAAACTAACACAACATTGTAAAGCAATTATACTCCAATAAAGCTGTTAAAAAAATGTAACTACAAAGAAAAGTAAATAATTCTAAATACATTTCTGTTATTGCATTTTATGCAATTCCTAAAGAATAATGCAAGTAAATTTAAGATTTTTTCCACTATAGATCCAAAATCATATTTGTATCACTGTACTGTGCAAAGCATATTTGCAGTTCAGAAGTAGGTAGATATTTTTTAAAATATCATATTACTCATGATTGTATATAATAAGACTCCTTGGCTAGTTATTTCTGTGTGTATGATAAAACATCCTATGATCTACTTAGTAAAGCACTCCAAAAAAATGAGGAGGATAAAATTTTTAAAATGTGATTATGGAACTAACATAGAAAGTCTTCCAAGGGGAAAAAAAAAGGCATTGCTTGTTTTGACTCACAAAATTATAATATAGAAATTCCTTCATTATTAATAACTGAATATTAATATGAAACCACTCCTTTTAAAAAACTGATGAATTGAGGTATATAATGTTGTAAATTAAAATTTAGCCACATACAGCAGATTCTTAGGAGAAAAGATTGTGTGACGAAGATAAGAAATTTCCAATTTTCAGATTGCTTTTCAATTTTCTTCCTGTTAAAATAAAAAGTGTCATTGAATTTACACTTTTGTCTTCCTCTCATCCTCCTATAAGGTTAAGAATTTCAGAGAGTGAAAGTTCTGCTTGGTTGAGTTTTATAATAAGAATCTTCAAGTCAAATACAATTAGGGTGGCCTTCAAGGACTAACTCAATTCTATATTTATACTGATATTCAGCTTCAACTTGTGAAAAAGCAAACCAAACAAGCATATTGTCTTGGACTTAGGGAAATTTAAAGTCCAGAGAGATTTCCATTGTGATGTTATATCGAAAATTGGGACTTAGCTTGGAGCCAAAGCAGTGAAGCCTTGTGGAAGGGCCAGTAGGTTAATGGTAGAGCACCAAAGAAAGGCCAACAATTGGGAAGGGGAACTAAGCACAAAAGCAGGCAACAATCTGATAACTGATGACATCTGTCACAAGCAGGTTACGTGCTAAGCAAGGAGTGGTAAGACAGGGGAGAGAATACTCATGTTGCTTCCATGAGAAGGAGAGAAAAGTGTTCTATGCCAGACTGGTCAGATTTAGAGGACATTTTCATATGATAACTATTGTTTTTTATGTGCATTTTGTTTCTCCCTACTGCATGTATAGTTGACAACTTTAAACGCTTTTTTGAATATCTAATCTTTCTAGATGTTACGAAGCACATGATACATGTTAAATGTAGAAGTAGTAACACATCACATTTTGTAAATATATTTTTGTTAAAATTCATATGAAATGTTTTTTGGGAGGAATAGCCAAAGCACCTCTTTAAGCAGTACACACGGGAGGGCAGAGGAGAAGGAAGTAGAGCTCTATGCCACAGTGTTTATACCGAGGCAAGAATTAACCACTGTCTCTTGTGTTCCTGTGTTTTATTTTACTTTGCTATGTATATTGTGTGTATCATGGACAAATGAGTCCTAATTTACAACATCTAGTCTTTGTAGATGTTAAAGAGGTTGCAGTGTATGACAAAACTAGACTTAATAACCAGTAAATTTTGTACATTTTGCACAAAAAATCCTGGGAAAAATTATCTTCTGAAAATTTGAGCATTATATCCTGCTGGGTTGATAGAGGAATGAGAGGAGGAAGGGATTTTAGGCCAGCATATTCACATTTTGAAGATACTTTCAGATTAGAACTGTTGTTACATGTGTGCAGTTTATTCAAGACGGTTGTGTATATAATGGAGAAATTAAGTCCTTATTTGAAACACTTAATCTGTCTAGATATTTAGAAGTGCCTGGTGTGTGTAAAATGTAGAGGTAGTAAAATATCACTTTGTAAATACCTTTTCACTAAAATTCATAGGAAATATTGTCTTTGGAGACTAGAATTGTTAAATCACCTCTGTGAGCAGTATACTATCATCTATACTTGTTCATTGGTTTGGAGGAAGTGGGAGGGAAAAAATTGCAAAAGGTAAAGGCTAGTATGATCACATTTGGAAAATGAGTCCTAATTTTGCAACACCTAATCTCTAGTTGTTAAAGAAGTTGCCAGTATATGACAAAGTATTTAGTAATATTAGCACATTTTGTACCCTTTGTGTTGAAATTCAGGGGAAACTTGTCTTCTGTAAATGACTTTCAGATATGAATTTGTTCAGCCACCTCCAAGCATTACACATGCCTTTACTTGTCTACTGAATTGGTGGTGGAGAATAGGAGATGAGGAGGGAATTGTTTAAGGCCAAAATGGTCATATTTAAAAGATACCTCAAATTATAACCATTGTTATGTGCATGGAGTTTTATTTAGCAGTGCTGTCTGTGTACGTAGCAGACAAGTAAGTTTTTATATCTAGTATTTCTAGATATTTAGAAGTGTTCAATGTATTTAAGAGTAGAAGTAGTAAATAGCACTTTTTGTAAATAACTTTAAAAAATTGATGGGAAATATTCTTTGGAAAAATGAAATGGCTAAACCACCTCAATGAACAATATACTCTTTGTACTTGTTCATTGGGTTGAGGAGGTAGAAGGGAAGAAATTCCAAAAGGTGTTTTGTTAGTGTGTAATAGAAAATTTTAGCTTATCTATATGTTACGTTTAACTGAACTTTGCTGTACAATTATTTTTACCCACCTATCTATCCTTCTTTGGTTACTAAATCCTGCTTTCCTCTCAGAATCATCTCATCCATTTTCATTTCATGAAATGAAACTTCCTCAGGGAAGTTCAGGTGACTCATCTAGCCAATCAGAGCACTGCATTCCCTAATTTGTAGTTATTGGTTCAGAGATGGACACACACCCAGTCAGAGTTAATGAAATAGAATAAGACTTTTTGCTGGGTCTGCTGAAGTAAAGGGATAATTTTTTGCTGTTAGACTTAAACCTGGAAGGTTGTTGGCGTGAGATTATTGGTGCCATCTTGTCACTATCTGGAAGATAAGAATGAAGAAATGGAAAAGTTGCAGAGCCACAGAAAACTGGAGACACACTAGATCCTGATGACGTTGTTCCATTTCCTTAATTCAGCCATTTCTGAAGCCAGATCCACACTTGACCCATCAGATACATGAAGCAATAAGTCCTTATTTGATAAGCTACTTCTGGTTGAATTTTTTGAAACTTGGAACCAAGAGAGTTATGAACGATCAACTGAACAGCATGATAATTTGTTAAGAAATAAGCCAACTGGTGTGCCATTTTTTTCTTGCCCTTACTCCTGAAAAGGAGGTCAACACAGTGTTTCTGAAAGTCTGAGCACATCTCTCAGGCGGAAGTTAAGTGTTTTTCCATTTCAGGCTCACTGAAGCGACTTGCCGTAAAACAACAATAATCCTTTATTACCTCTTATGATTTCTGTGAGTGGGGATGACTTATCCCTGCTCCACAATGTTCAGGGGCTGAAATCTTCTGAAGGCTTATTCATTCACCAGTCTCATTGTTGATCCTGGCTGTTGGCTGAGGACCTAGCTGAGGTTGTAGGGCAAAACACCCACATGTGGTCTCTCTATATGGTTCGAGCTTCCACACAACATAGTGGCTGGGTTCCAATGGCAAGTGTCCTGAGAGAGAGATCAGACAGAAGTCACAGAGCATTACTTCCCCCACATTTTGTTAGAAGTGAGTACTGCCTACATTCATGGAGAGAGGAATTAGATTTCATCTTTTGAAAAGAGGAGTGTCAAAGAATTTGTAGACGTGTTTTGAAACTACCACAAAGGAGAAGGGGAAAAAGAAGAGTTTCCCTGACACTAGGGAAAACTGGAACAGTGTATTTTTCTGATAAACAATTCCTTCCAGATGTCTCATTATATGTATTTAGGTATGCTTGGGAGAAATTATGTGGGTTTCTCTATCAGCTTTTCTGTGCGTTTTCCAAAGTGGACTCTTGGGGATATTATGTAGCCATTATGATTTTCTGAAAGTTTCTGGTTTCTATATTATTTCCCACTAACAGAATCAGGACTCCTTAGAAAAATGGTCGATTCTAGGTGTAGGGCAGGTAAAGAACAAGCTGTTTTGCCAAAAAACAAATCAGTAGTCAAAGATTAATGGAGGAGTATTAAAAGAACACAGGAACCAGCTTGAAGGGACTCCCACCAGTGAAACTTGAGATAACTTTAGCAAAAGAAGGATAATTATAATTTCTGGTTAAAAAGAAGTTGAATAAATAAAACTTCATGAGGCTTGTTGGGTGCACACAAGAATAGGTGCATTTCTGACATTGGCTATTAAGAAAAGGATGTGTGATGTACGGCAAGAGTTGCTAGGCTGATCAGGTAATCGCTAAGACAAAGTGAAAATTAGATGGATCACCTAAAATTGAAAGAAGCTCACCAAGGCTCTGACTTGTACAGTATACAAAAAAGAAATAAAGAATAATGTATATGTTGGAAACCTTCCCACGACTGTCCATTGGGTAAAGAACATATTTCAAATCTGTTTTCAGCCAAAGTATATTCAAAATGTGCATTTTTAAAGAAAATGTTTTTCTTTTGTGATATTTGCAAATTCTGGAGAAGTGACTCATGCCCACCCAAAATGTGCACATAGGTTGGGAATTCCCTGGAGGTCCAGTGGTTAGGACTCTGCACTTCCACTGCAGGGGGCATGGGTTCAATCCCTGGTTGGGGAACAAAGATCCCACATTCTGCGCAACGTGGACAAAAAAAACCCAAAAAAGCAGAAAAAAGAAAAAAAACGTGCATATAGGACTTATGAAGGCCGAAGGCTGATTTTTTTTTTTTTAACATCTTTATTGGCGTATAATTGCTTTACAATGGTGTGTTAGTTTCTGCTTTATAACAAAGTGAATCAGTTATACATATACATATGTTCCCATATCTCTTCCCTCTTGCGTCTCCCTCCCTCCCACCCTCCCTATCCCACCCCTCCAGGCTGTCACAAAGCACCGAGCCAATATCCCTGTGCCATGCGGCTGCTTCCCACTAGCTATCTACCTTACTACGTTTGTTAGTGTGTATATGTCCATGACTCTCTCTCGCCCTGTCACAGCTCACCCTTCCCCCTCCCCATAACCTCAAGTCCGTTCTCTAGTAGGTCTGTGTCTTTATTCCTGCCTTACCCCTAGGTTCTTCATGACATCTTTTTTTTCTTAAATTCCATATATATGTGTTAGCATACGGTATTTGTCTTTTTCTTTCTGACTTACTTCACTGTGTATGACAGACTCTAGGTCTATCCACCTCATTACAAATAGCTCAATTTCATTTCTTTTTATGGCTGAGTAATATTCCATTGTATATATGTGCCACATCTTCTTTATCCATTCATCCGATGATGGGCACTTAGGTTGTTTCCGTCTCCGGGCTATTGTAAATAGAGCTGCAATGAACATTTTGGTACATGACTCTTTTTGAATTTCGGTTTTCTCAGGGTATATGCCCAGTAGTGGGATTGCTGGGTCATATGGTAGTTCTATTTGTAGTTTTTTAAGGAACCTCCATACTGTTCTCCATAGTGGCTGAACCAATTCACATTTCCACCAGCAGTGCAAGAGTGTTCCCTTTTCTCCACACCCTCCACAGCATTTATTGTTTGTAGATTTTTTGATGATGGCCATTCTGACTGGTGTGAGATGATATCTCATTGTAGTTTTGATTTGCATTTCTCTAATGATTAATGATGTTGAGCATTCTTTCATGTGTTTGTTGGAAGTCTGTATATCTTCTTTGGAGAAATGTCTATTTAGGTCTTCTGCCCATTTTTGGATTGGGTTGTTTTTTTTTTTGTTATTGAGCTGCATGAGCTGCTTGTAAATTTTGGAGATTAATCCTTTGTCGGTTGCTTCATTTGCAAATATTTTCTCCCATTCTGAGGGTTGTCTTTTGGTCTTGTTTATGGTTTCCTTTGCTGTGCAAAAACTTTGAAGTTTCATTAGGTCCCATTTGTTTATTTTTGTTTTTATTTCCATTACTCCAGGAGGTGGGTCAGAAAGGATCTTGCTGTGATTTATGTCATAGAGTGTTCTGCCTATGTTTTCCTCTAAGAGTTTGATAGTTTCTGGCCTTATATTTAGGTCTTTAATCCATTTTGAGCTTATTTTTGTGTATGGTGTTAGGGAGTGATCTAATCTCATACTTTTACATGTACCTGTCCAGTTTTCCCAGCACCACTTATTGAAGAGGCTGTCCTTTCTCCACTGTACATTCCTGCCACCTTTATCAAAGATAAGGTGTCCATATGTGCATGGGTTTATCTCTGGGCTTTCTATCCTGTTCCATTGATCTATCTTTCTGTTTTTGTGCCAGTACCATACCGTCTTGATAACTGTAGCTTTGTAGTATAGTCTGAAGTCAGGGAGCCTGATTCCTCCAGTTCCTTTTTTCGTTCTCAAGATTGCTTTGGCTATTCGGGGTCTTTTGTGTTTCCATACAAATTGCAAAATTTTTTGTTCTAGTTCTGTGAAAAATGCCAGTGGTAGTTTGATAGGGATTGCATTGAATCTATAGATTGCTTTGGGTAGTAGAGTCATTTTCACAATGTTGATTCTTCCAATCCAAGAACATGGTATATCTCTCCATCTATTTGTATCATCTTTAATTTCTTTCATCAGTGTCTTATAATTTTCTGCATACAGGTCTTTTGTCTCCTTAGGTAGGTTTATTCCTAGATATTTTATTCTTTTTGTTGCAATGGTAAATGGGAGTGTTTTCTTGATTTCACTTTCATATTTTTCATCATTAGTATATAGGAATGCCAGAGATTTCTGTGCATTAATTTTGTATCCTGCCACTTTACCAAATTCATTGATTAGCTCTAGTAGTTTTCTGGTAGCATCTTTAGGATTCTCTATGTATAGGATCATGTCATCTGCAAACAGTGACAGCTTTACTTCTTCTTTTCCGATTTGGATTCCTTTTATTTCCTTTTCTTCTCTGAGTGCTGTGGCTAAAACTTCCAAAACTATGTTGAATAAGATTTGTGAGAGTGGGCAACCTTGTCTTGTTCCTGATCTTAGTGGAAATGCTTTCAGTTTTTCACCATTGAGGATGATGTTTGCTGTGGGCTTGTCATATATGGCCTTTATTATGTTGAGGAAAGTTCCCTCTATGCCTACTTTCTGCAGGGTTTTTATCATAAATGGGTGTTGAATTTTGTCAAAAGGTTTCTCTGCATCTATTGAGATCGAAGGCTGATTTTTAATATGGCATATGTTTCCCACAGAAATTATCTGCATGCAAAATGACAGGATCTGACTACTTATGTGTAAAATCATTTAACTGCAAGTGACATTGATGTAATGCAACTTCAGGAATAATCTGGACCCCCAAATATACCATAAATGTGGAGCACTAGAGCTTTCAGATGTAAGAACCTGACTAATTGCTCCCCTGCTCCAGAAATAGTGGAAAATATTTTGAAAAGAGATTCAAATTAATTATCTGTAGTCTGACTTATACATTCTTTTTATCTGTGCCTTCTGACCTCCAAGCAGTTCAGCTTTCCCATTGGTCCTATAGACCACTTTAGTGTCCCCAAGGCAACCATGAATGAGAAGAAAGAATAGCTAAAGAGGTCTCTAACTCAGGCAAAAGTTCACCTAGTCAGCTGAATGAACACAAGGCAGAGACTCCTGTCTGTGTCCCACAGTGTCCTAAGTCTACAGTGCCTAGGACAGATTGGGGACTCAATGTGTTAAACTGAACATTTGGTATTAAACTCAGTCAAATTATTCAAAACAATAGCAAAGCTGCACTGACTCACAGATCACCAGGCTGAGACCATTCTCCTTATGAGGTTACAGCTACAATCAAGAGAAGACAACCAAGATTTTAAATCTAACCTCTCTGTTTTTCAAACTCCCCTCCTTTCTTTACCTTACACAGGGCAAAGCCTGCATGTCCATTATGGCAAAAAAAGACCCTGCTCAACCAGAGAGCACCCAGAGATCCTATTTGAGGGGCTGTTATTCAAACTGTTAAACCACAGTGACTCATAGTTTTGCATTGCCAATTTGAAGTGGAGTGAAATTTGAAGCTGAGAAAAGCAATCAGCATGAGTGTACAAACCATGCAGATGGCAAAGATGTCGACAATAAACTTTGTCATGACATCAATAGACTCACATTCATCTAGGAGAGAAGTGCAGGCACACGGTGAATTCGAATGTAACTTCCCTCCCCAGTCAATTAGCAACCTCAACATGCTTCCTCGACATGGAGGAAGAAAGAATTTCCAACTGAAAATCTTTCTGTATTTAAAAAAAAAAGACTAGAAAAACCTTTCCAGGGAAGCCTAGGTTCCTAAAGTTGGCTCATTAGTGGAAAAAAAAGTTGATTGTAAATGAAAGAGACTGAGGTACAAAATCAGGGAGTAAGAAAATCAGAAAGAATTACTCTTCCTTGATATATGAAGTAATATGTAGCAACTACTAGAAAACTGGTACATCCTTGAGCAGAGTTTTACTTCCACACACCTAGAAATCCCAAAATACACTCACTGTGAAACAGAATTAATTCCCCACTGTAAACCAGGGTAAAAACAATCCTTTGGGAATGACTCAGATAATAATTATTATTATTATTTTGATCCTACAAACTGAGACTGTCCCAATCCATTTTGTAAGTGAGAAGAATTTTAGGGGAAAAAGTTTCGAATTATCACTAGGATAACTGGAGTAAAGAAATCTAGAATTTAAGGAGATACTGGAGAACATCCACCCAGTTCTTTCCTTAGGCTCATCATTCTGTCCTTATAAACCACATGCCTTTCACCGTCATTTTTCCTCCTAAATAAATTAACCCCTGAAAATCCAATTTATTTGGAATAAGTAACTTGGTCAATCAAACACTCTGAGCCATTAGAATGTATTATACTTACAGGCTTAGCAATAATTGAAGTAAGTGAGCTAAGAAAGAAGAATAAACAATTCTACTACTGTCCACACTTATCTGAGTCTAGTTTCCTGTAACTGGATTAAGGTCAACTGAAAAATAAAAGTTAAAAACAAAATTAATTTTAGGGAAAAAACATTTTAGTTAAGCACTTCTCAAATATATGACTTTCAAAAGAAGGTCCTTGTTATGGATAAGTAGTATCCAAGTTTTAAACCCAGCCTTTAGAAGCACATCTTCTGCCAAAGCTGGGAGACCAGGCATTGTTTGGCTCTGTCTTTTATACCAGTCAGGACACAGGCTGTGTGACATGAACTCACTGTGACATCAATTGTCTTTCATAGAATTCTGAATTCTGGTTCATGTTCAGGCATGTTATAGAAAAATAAAATGTTAGAATATTAGTTTTAATCCTTTCATTATAGGTCTTTCACTTTTGAGGTTTTCGTTTTCTCCAAAGAAAATTTTCAGGGTTTGTCTAATCAAAAACCTATTTGGGAATTCAATTTTTAAAAATGGAACAAAAATCAGGCAACTGGGGAGGATAATCATGTCTTTAAAAGTCTAATTGTAGAAGAATGTTAAAATTTTATGTTTTAGTCACAAAATGGAACACTATGTAGTCATTTTAAATGATCCATATATATGTTGACATTGAAAAGATTTTTCATACTATATGATTAAGTGAAAACAAAGTTACAAAAGAGAAGGTAAACACTTGTTCTCATCAGGTTTGTGTGACTACTAATTTCAGTAACTCAACCATGTCAGTCCAATTAACTGAGGGTTATTTTAGCTACAAAGGGATTCTTATGGATTTCCAGAAACACAAACCACAGTACAGTAGGGCATCATGAAAACAGTTGTGGAATCTGGGAGGACATCTAGCCCTGGGACAATTCTCTTCAGATATACAATGACAACACAGGAAGTAAAATATGACCAAGGGCTACTTTAAATTATTTTATTCTGCATTTTCACCTTAGCTTTTTGTTTCACTGAAAATTCTTAGTAATTGTCTTTCATTCAAAGCTATTTTTTAAAATTTTTTCACACACACACACACACACACACACACTGTATTTTATTTTTACAAGAGATAAACTGACACCAAGCATTGTAAATGGATCACCACAACAAAAGCAACAATGATTGCAATTACCAAACACGAAACACACTCATAATATTGACATTCAGTCCAGTAATCCTCCACTGTAACAGCTCCTTTACTTTGCAGTGAAAATTGATTTTTATATTTTTTGCCTCTGAGTCCTTGTGGGATTTTTTTTTTATTCAAACAGAAAGTCACAAAAATTATAATCATCCTCATCAGTTCACTCAGTCCCATGTAATTAATTTTTTTTCATCTTCATCTTTTGTTAGCGCTTTTCTGAATTCATCAGTTTTCCATTAGAGTTCTGAAAATGCTTATTCATTCAGTCCAGCAGTATAGTCAGTTCCTAGAAACCTGTACTTGTCAGAGTCTTTTCCATGAATTCCTTGAAGGTGAAACCCTTTTATAGGAACCCTTTTATAGTTTTGCAAAAGCATCAGAGTACACCCAGAACTGTCTGTAAATGACAAAAGACTTAAAAATGACCATGGTTAAAGATTTGATGAAAGTTCATAATAATGCAATTAACAAGGAAATTCAGTTATTTCTGAGATACACATTTTAAAGTAATAACTAGAATTATGACTTATTATACGAGAACATATAAGATTTTTAGAAATTTCATGTAATGTCTGAAACATTTATATTAACATATTTCCATACAAATAACCCAAAGAAAGTTTAGTATCAATTTTTTTTGTTTGTTTATACTTCAGGTTCTTATTAGTCATCAGTTTTATACACATCAGTGTATACATGTCAATCCCAATCTTCCAATTCAGCACACCACCATCCCCACCCCACCGTGGTTTTCCCAGTTTGGTGTCCATACGTTTGTTCTCTACATCTGTGTTTCAACTTCTGCCCTGCAAACCAGTTCATCTGTACCATTTTACTAGGTTCCACATTCATGCGTTAATATACGATATTTGTTTTTCTCTTTCTGACTTACTTCACTCTGTATGACAGTCTCTAGGTCCATCCATGTCTCAACAAATGACTCAGTTTCGTTCCTCTTTATGGCTGAGTAATATTCCATTGTATATATATACCACATCTTCTTAATCCATTCGTCTGTCGATGGGCATTTAAGTGGCTTCCATGACCTGACTATTGTAAACAGTGCTGCAGTGAATATGGGGGTGCATGTGTCTTTTTGAATTATGGTTTTCTCTGGGTATATGCCCAGTAGTGGGATTGCTGGATCATATGGTAATTCTATTTTCAGTTTTTTAAGGAACCTCCATACTGGTCTCCATAGTGGCTGTATCAATTTACATTCCCACCAACAGTGCAAGAGGGTTCCCTTTTCTCCACACCCTCTCCAGCATTTGTTGTTTGTAGATTTTCTGATGATGCCCATTCTAACTGGTGTGAGGTGATACCTCATTGTAGTTTTAATTTGCATTCCTCTAATAATTAGTGATGTTGAGCAGCTTTTCATGTGCTTTTTGGCCATCTCTATGTCATCCTTGGAGAAATATCTATTTAGGTCTTCTGCACATTTTTGGATTGGGTTGTTTGTTTTCTTAATATTGAGCTGCGTGAGCTGTTTATATATTTTGGAGATTAATCCTCTGTCCGTTGATTCATTGGCAAATATTTTCTCCCATTCTGAGGGTTGTCTTTTCATCTTATTTATGGTTTCCTTTGCTGTGCAAAAGCTTTTAAGTTTCATTAGGTCTCATTTGTTTATTTTTATTCTTATTTCTATTACTCTAGGAGGTGGATCAAAAAAGATCTTGCTGTGATTTATGTCAAAGAGTGTTCTTCCTATGTTTTCCTCTAAGAGTTTTATACTGTCTGGTCTTACATTTAGGTCTTGAATCCATTTTGAGTTTATTTTTGTGTATGGTGTTAGGGAGTGTTCTAATTTCATTCTTTTACATGTAGCTCTCCAGTTTTCCAAGCACCACTTATTGAAGAGACTGTCTTTTCTCCATTTTATATCTTTGCTTCCTTTGTCCTAGATTAGTTGACCATAGGTGCATGGGTTTATCTCTAGCCTTTCTATCTTGTTCCATTAATCTATGTTTCTGTTTTTGTGCCAGTACCATATTGTCTTGATTACTGTAGCTTTGTAGTATAGTCTAAAATCAGGGAGCCTGATTCCACCAGCTCCGTTTTTTTCCCTCAAGACTGCTTTGGCTATTCAGGGTCTTTTGTGTCTCCATACAAATTTTAAGATGATTTGTTCTAGTTCCATAAAAAATGCCATTGGTAACTTGATAGGGATTGCATTGAATCTGTAGTTTGCTTTAGGTAGTATAGTCATTTTCACAATATTGATTCTTCCAATCCAAGAACATGGTATATCTCTCCATCTGTTGGTATCATCTTTAATTTCTTTCATCAGTGTCTTATAGTTTTCTGCATACAGGCCTTTTGTCTCCCTAGGTAGGTTTATTCCTACATATTTTATTCTTTTTGTTGCAATGGTAAATGGGAGTGTTTCCATAATTTCCCTTTCAGATTTTTCATCATTAGTGTATAGGAATGCAAGAGATTTCTGTGCATTAATTTTGTATCCTGCAACTTTACCAAATTCATTGATTAGCTCTAGAACTTTTCTGGTGGCATCTTTAGGATTCTCTGTGTTTCATATCATGTCATTTGCAAACAGTGACAGTTTTACTTCTTCTTTTCCAATTTGGATTCTTTTTATTTCTTTCTCTTCTCTGATTTCCGTGGCTAGTACTTCCAAAACTATGTTGAATAATAGTGGTGAGAGTGGACATCCTTGTCTTGTTCCTGATCTTAGAGGAAATGCTTTCAGTTTTTCACCATTGAGAATGATGTTTGCTGTGGGCTTGTCATATATGGCCTTTATTATGTTGAGGTAGGTTCCCTGTATGCCCACTTTCTGGCAAGTTTTTATCATAAATGGGTGTTGAATTTTGTCAAAAGCTTTTTCTGCATCTATTGAGATGATCATATGGTTTTTCTTCTTCAGTTTGTTAATATGGTGTATCACATTGATTGATTTGCGTATATTGAAGAATCCTTACATCCCTGTGATAAATCCCACTTGATCATGGAGCTTGATCCTATTACCGTGTTGTTGGATTCTGTTTGCTAGTATTTTGTTGAGGATTTTTGCATCTATATTCATCAGTGATATTGGCCTGTAATTTTCTTTTTTTGTAGTATCTTTGTCTGGTTTTGGTATCAGGGTGATGGTGACCTCATAGAATGACTTTGGGTGTGTTCCTTCCTCTGCAATGTTTTGGAAGAGTTTGAGAAGGATGGGTGTTAGCTCTTCTTTAAATGTTTGATAGAATTCACCTGTGGAGCCATCTGGTCCTGGACTTTTGTTTGTTGGAAGATTTTTAATCACAGTTTCAATTTCATTACTTGTGATTGGTCTGTTCATATTTTCTATTTCTTCCTGATTCAGACTTGGAAGGTTATACCTTTCTAAAAATTTGTCCATTTCTTCCAGGTTGTTCATTTTTTTGGCATAGAGTTGCTGGTAATAGTCTCTTAGGATGCTTTGTATTTCTGCAGTGTCCGTTGTAACTTCATTTTCATTTCTAATTTTATTGATTTGAGTCCTCTCTCTTTCTCTTGATGAGTCTGGATAAAAGTTTATCAATTTTGTTTATCTTCTCAAAGAGCCAGGATTTAGTTTTATTGATCTTTGCTATTGTTTTCTTTGTTTCTATTTCATTTATTTCTGGTCTGATACTTTATGATTTCTTTCCTTCTACTAACTTTGGGTTTTGTTTGTTCTTCTTTCTCTAGTTCCTTTAGCTGTAAGGTTAGATTGTTTACTTGAGATTTTTCTTGTTTCTTGAGGTAGGCTTGTATTGCTATAAACTTCCCTCTTAGAACTGCTTTTGCTGCATTCCATAGGTTTTGGATCATCGTGTTTCCATTGTCATTTGCCTCTAGATATTTTTTGATTTCCTCTTTGATTTCTTCAGTGATCTCTTGGTTGTTTAGTAACATATTGTCTAGCCTCCATGTGTCTGTGTTTTTTACGGTTTTTTCCCTGTAATTCATTTCTAATCTCATAGCGTTGTGGTCAGAAAAGATACTTGATACGATTTCAATTTTCTCAAATTAAAGAGGCTTGATTTGTGACCCAAGATATGATCTATCCTGAAGACTGTTCCGTGTGCACTTCAGAAGAAAGTGTAATCTGCTGTTTTTGGACGGAATGTCCTATAAATATCAATTAAATCTATCTGGTCTGTTGTGTCATTTAAAGCTTCTGTTTCCTTATTTATTTTCATTTTGGATGATCTGTCCATTGGTATAAGTGAGGTGTTAAAGTCCCCCACTATTATTGTGTTACTGTTGACTTCCTCTTTTATAGCTGTTAGCAGTTGCCTTAAGTATTGTGGTGCTCCAACGTTGGGTGCATATATATTTATAATTGTTGTATCTTCTTCTTGGATTGATCCCTTGATCATTATGTAGTGTCCTTCCTTGTCTCTTGTAACGTTCTTTATTTTAAAGTCTATTTTATCTGATATGAGTATTGCTACTCCAGCTTTCTTTTGATTTCCATTTGCATGGAATATCTTTTTCCATTCCTTGACTTTCAGTCTGTATGTGTCCCTAGGTCTGAAGTAGGTCTCTTGTAGATAGCATATATATGGGTTTTGGTTTTGTATCCATTCAGTAAGCCTGGGTCTTTTGGTTGGAGCATTTAATCCAGTCACATTTAAAGTAATTATCGATATGTGTGTTCCTATCCATTTTCTTAATTGTTTTGGGTTTGTTTTCGTTGATCATTTTCTTCTCTTGTGTTTCCCACTTAGAGAAGTTCCTTTAGTATTTGTTGTAGAGCTGGTTTGGTGGTGCTGAATTCTCTTAGCTTTTGCTTGTCTGTAAAGCTGTTGATTTCTCCATCGAATCTGAATGAGATCCTTGCCGGGTAGAGTAATCTTGGTTGTAAGTTCTTCCCTTTCATCACTTTAAGTATATCATGCCACTCCCTTCTGGCTTGTAGAGTTTCTACTGTGAAATCAGCTGTTAACCTTATGGAAGTTCCCTTGTATGTTATTTGTTGTTGTTCCCTTGCTGCTTTCAATAATTTTTCTTTGTCTTTAATTTTTGCCAATTTGATTACTGTGTGTCTCGGCGTGTTTCTCCTTGGGTTTATCCTGCCTGAGACTCGCTGTGCTTCCTGGACTTGGGTGGCTATTTCCTTTCCCATGTTAGGGAAGTTTTCAACTATAATGTCTTCAAATATTTTGTCTGGTCCTTTCTCTCTCTCTTCTCCTTCTGGGACCCCTATAATGCGAATGTTGTTGCATTTAATGTGGTCCCAGAGGTCTCTTAGGCTGTCTTCATTTCTTTTCATTCTTTTTTCTTTATTGTGTTCTGTAGCAGTGAATTCCACCATTCTGTCTTCCAGGTCACTTATCCATTCTTCTGCCTCAGTTATTCTGCTATTGATTCCTTCTAGTGTAGTTTTCATTTCAGTTATTGTATTGTTCATCTCTGTTTGTTTGTTCTTTAATTCTTCTAGGTCTTTGTTAAACATTTCTTGCATCTTCTCGATCTTTGCCTCCATTCTTTTTCCGAGGTCCTTGATCATCTTCATTATCATTATTCTGAATTCTTTTTCTGGAAGGTTGCCTATCTCCATTTAGTTGTTTTTCTGGGGTTTTATCTTGTTCCTTCATCTGGTACATAGCCCTCTGCCTTTTCATCTTGTCTCTCTTTCTGTGAATGTGGTTTTTGTTCAACAGGCTGCAGAATTGTAGTTCTTCTTGCTTCTGCTGTCTGCCCTCTGGTGGATGAGGCTATCTAAGAGGCTTGTGTAAGTTTCCTGATGAGAGCCACTGGTGATGGGTAGAGCTGACTTTTACTCTGGTGAGCAGAGCTCAGTAAAACTTTAATCCGCTTGATTGTTGATGGGTGAGGCTGGGTTCCCTCCCTGTTGGTTGTTTTGCCTGAGGCAACCCAATGCTGGAGCCTACCTGGGCTCTTTGGTGGGGCTAATGACAGACTCTGGGAGGGCTCATGCCAAGGAGTACTTCCCAGAACTTCTGCTGCAGGTGTCCTTGTCCCCACAGTGAGCCACAGCCATCCCCCCTGCCTCTGCAGGAGACCCTCCAACACTAGCAGGTAGGTCTGGTTCAGTCTCCCCTGGGGTCACTGCTCCTTCCCCTGGGTCCTGATGCACACACTACCTTGTGTGTGCCCTCCAAGCATGGAGTCTCTGTTTCCCCCAGTCCTGTCAAAGTCCTGCAATCAATTCCCACTAGCCTTCACAGTCTGATTCTCTAGGAATTCCTCCTCCCATTGCCAGACCCCCAGGTTGGGAAGCCTGATGTGGGACTCAGAACCTTCTCTCCAGTGGGTGGACTTCTGTGGTGTAAGTGTTCTCCAGTCTGTGAGTCACCCACCCAGCAGTTATGGGATTTGTTTTTACTGTGATTGTGCTCCTCCTACCTTCTCATTGTGGCTTCTCCTTTGTCTTTGGATGTGGGGTATCTTTTTTGGTGAGGTCCAGTGTCTTCCTGTCGATGATTGTCCAGAAGCTAGTTGTGAGTCTGGTGTTCTCTCAAGAGGGAGTGAGAGCATGCCCTTCTACTCCACCATCTTGGTTCCTCCTCAAAGCTATTTTAAAAACTTAAAAATTGAAAAGAAAATTATAGCTGAAGTTGTGAAAGCTAATAATGCCTTTATATCAGGATATTTTTAATGTGCTCATAATTTGTATTTAGTTTTTTCAAACTTTTGTATGAACATCTGTTTTCAACTATCTTGGGTATATTCATAAAAGTGGATTTGCTGGGTCAAATGGTAACTCTATGTTTAACATTCTGAGGAACTGCTAAACTATTTTCCAATATGGCTGCACCATTTTACATTCCCACCAGTAATGTATGAATGTTTTAATTTCTCTGTATCCTCTCCCACACTTATTTTCCTTTTATTCTTTTTTTGGCTATAGCAACCATACTAGTAGGTGTTAAGTGTATCTCATTATGGTTTTGGTTTGCCTTTTCTTAGTAACTAATTATATTGAGCATTTTTTCATGTTCTTGTTCACCATTTGTATATCTTCATTGGAGAAATGTGGATTCAAATTCTTTGCTCATTAAAAAAAGTTTTTTGGGGCTTCCCTGGTGGCACAGTGGTTAAGAATCTGCCTGCCAATGCAGGGAACAGGGGTTCGAGCCCTGGTCCAGAAAGATCCCACATGCTGCAGAGCAACTAAGCCCGTGTGCCACAACTACTGAGCCTGTGCTCTAGAGCCTGCGAGCCACAACTACTGAGCCCACATGCCACAATTACTGAAGCCCGCATGCCTAGAGCCCATGCTCCGCAATGAGAAGCCACTGCAATGAGAATCCCATGCACAGCAACAAAGAGTAGGCCCCACTCACCACAACTAGGGAAAAGCCTATGCACAGCAAGAAAGACCCAATGTGGCCAAAAATAAAATAAAGAAAAATAAATTGAAAAAAAGTAACGTTTAGTAAAAAAAAAAAGTTTTTTAAAAATTATTGAGTAGTAATAGCTCTTTATGTATTATTAATACTAGATCCTTTTCAAATATATGATTTGCAAATATTTTCTCCCATACTGTGGATTGTCATTTCATTTTTTGTTAGTACCTTTTGAAAAAGAGAAGTTTTAAATTTTTATGAAATCCAATTTATCTTTATTTTTTTTTTTTGATGGCTTGTGCTTTGGTGTCATATTTAAGAAACCACTGCCTATTCCAAGCTCACAGACTTACACTTGTGTTTTCTTTGAGAAAGTAAAATTTTCTATAAGGAAAATGAACAATAGGGTTACATAAAGTATGGGGATCAGGGTGTCAGATAAGGCCTCTGTGGAAGTGACTTTTGAGCAAATATCTGAAAGAACAGAGGAAGTAATACAAGGAAATATATTCCAGGCAAAGAGAATATAATTGTCAGAGTCACTGGAGCCAGAATGGATTTCATGTGTAGAAAGAGTAGCAAAAAGGCAAGCGTAACTGGGTAGTATGAAGAGGGAGGTGGATGAGATGAATTAGAATTGGTAAGCAAGGGTATTGTAGACGCTCATGACTATAATAAAAAGTTTAGACTTCACTTTGATTGTCATGGGAAGGCATTGAAGGGTGTCATGTAGGGTTGATGTTTTAAGGGTTCACTCTGATTGCTCTGCAGGGGCCTAGAGTAGAAGGGAGACCAAGAAGGAGGCTAATACAGTGTACGTGTGAGAGTTAATGGTGGCTCAGACTAGGCTAGTAGCAGTGGTGGTAATGAGAAGTGTTCAGATTCTGGTGTGAATTTACATTGTGAAGGTCAATTCTACGCAACTGATTGATGAGTTAAATGTGGTGTGGGGAAAAACAAAGAGAAACTAGTTCATGTTCTTCTCTGGTTTCTTTGCTTCTCATTCATTCACCCAATAAATATTTTCTGAGCCCCTTTTATGTGTTGAGAACTGTGTTAGATACTGAAATTAAATGGTGCACGATAACCAGACTTGGTGGCCTTAGTGTTTCTAGGATAATGGAGAGAGAGGTGTTATTCAAATAGTCACAAAAATAAAAATGAAAAAATTTAACTATAATGTATGCTATTAAGGGGAGTTCACAGACCTATGAGAGGCTATAAGAAAAGAATGGGTATCCTAAAAAGTGATGTTTCAGCAAGGTGGGAGAAGGAGTTGTCTACGAAACAGGCAATAGTGTTCCAGGCACAGGGGCAGTACGTACAAAGTCCCAAGAACACAAGAACAAAGCACTAATAAAAGGCTCATGTGGATGCAGCGGAGAGATTATATGGTACCTTATTGCAAGCCGTGTGAAGATTTCTGTCTCCCTCTTATGTAAGATGGGCAGTCACTGATAAAATGTAAGGGGGTGGAGGATGGGGTGGGAGCAGTGGTGAGAGGATTGGATTTACACTTTTTTGTGGAGAATGGCTTAGAGAGGGGCTGGAGGGGTTGCAGGTAAGCCATTTACTCTAGGTGAGCAAGAACAATGTCTTGCACTAGGCTGGGGCTACCGGATGCATGATGGTGCCGTTCCCTGGGATGGGGAACAGGATGAGAACACTGCCCTGGCACAGAAACCCACTTGATTTCCTTTCCTCTGTTGTTCTCATAGTTTCTGCTCCCACAGCTTTGACTTTCATGTGACTCTTGCTTAATGTGTTCACCAAGGCCTCTCTCTTCCTACCTCTACTTCAGTGTCACTACTAACTGCTTCAGTTTCTCAGTTTCCCAATTCCAAATTCCTGGTAAAGGTTTCTTACTGGCCCAGTTATTCTTTTTAAGGCAGGTCACATAGACCATGGTTGGATCACCAGCATTTGTGACAGGTGCCCACTAGCCAGGTCCAATCACCTTTGACCTTTAGAGCAGAGAAATGATACAGGCCACATGGTAAAAACAGATGCAAAGGTGTTTGGGATTGGTAGACATTGATAGACACCTCCACTAAGATTCCATTTTGGGAAAAGGAGCTACATGTAGAGAGATAGATATCAACATATATAGAAATATATCTGATGTTGTATTTGGGTTTTTAAAAAATAAGCAGGAAACACTTTATTAAACTGCAGTAGGAAAGTGATCAAATACATTGTTCATTTTAAAACCATCAAGATAACCATCAATCGTTTTTATACAATATAACTTGAAAAAAAATCTTAGCAAACTAGCTTTTGAATCTTTTATATTAACAACAACCACAACAAAATCCAGGAGTCCACATTGGATAGAGAGAAGGAGGGAGAGAGCGAGACCCTATTTTCCACCTTCGGAGGGACAACAGTGCCATTCCTCACTCTGAAAATTGCAATGAAAGACAAAAAAGTAAACATTTACTAAGCCTTTTTAGGAGAAAATATAGTTTATTCCCAGCTCAGGGAAATGTCTTTATTACAGAAGAACATCAGCTAATAGATGTAGAAGGAATAAGTGAATTAGAAAAAACACCGTTTTGCAACACCATTTGAAAAAATGTTCCAAATAAAAATAATCAATGGAGGCTAAAATCATGAGATGAAAGATTGTGAGGAGCAGAATATTTGAAGGGTTCTAAAATATCATCCCACGGATTACTTGCTAATTGCAAAGGAAGTAACATTCATTCCTAGTGGAGAGATCATGTAATGATCAGTTTACCTAATAGTTCAATCTTAACATCACTAACAGTGGGGAACCTTCACATTTTCTGCCTTCTGATGTGATACACTCTGAGAAGCATGTTATAACCTACAGAATGTTCTTGCCAAACATATTTAACCTCAGTCTAATTAAACTTTAGACCTTTTTGCTAATATGCAGGATATAATTTCAGAAGAGGAATAAGACATCAAGAAGAATCAGACAAAACCAAAATATGATATGAGACATTTTTCTATAAGATGACTGGTTTAATTTCTTAAAAAGTCAATGTCAGAGAAAAAAAGAAACAGAGAGGGTAGAGACCTAAATACACACACACATTATAAAAGATAGTTGGATAAATTTAATGTAGAGCAGAATTAAAATGATATAATGATGGAATTACCATTATTTTTCTTAGGTATGATAATGGTACAGTGGTTTCATAGGGGAATGTCATTACTAGAGTCACCCACTTAGGCTGATCAAGGGTCCTGGTTTGCCCAGGACTGGAGGGGGTCCTCAAGACACAGACATTCACTTTAAAAACCAGGAAAATCCTGGGCAAGTAAGGATGAGCTTATCGCCCTAAACCCACCAAAGAATTTGGGGGTGAAGTGACATGATATCTGCAATTGATTTTCAAATGTCTTGACAAAAAGTTATAAAAGATAAAACAAATTACAGTAAAATGTTAACATTTATTTGAGTAGTGTATATATGGTTATTATCTTACTACTCTTTCACCATTTATATATGTTTGAAATTTTTCATAATAAAATGTTGGGGAAAACACATTTAGGTAACAAAAGATAATGCAAATATGAAATTAGACAGGACTGAAGTTCTATTAGAACCTGAAACTAAACTTATTAGAAAAAAATATTAGAAACAAAACCTATTAGAAACTGAAAATATAACAAAAGTGAATAGATTAATAGAAGAATTGAAAGATAAAATTAAGGAAATATCCCAGAAAGTAGAGCAGAAGAACAAAAAGATGAAAAATAAGAGATCAAAATGAAAATCAAATTAGAATATTAATTTAGTAAGTTTTAATATTCAAATAACTGGAGTTCCAGAAAGAGGAAAGAAAGAAAAATAGAAGGGAAGAAATAATCAACAAAGTAAGTGAGGAAAGAATTCTAGAATAGCACAACTTAATTTCCAGGTTGAAAGGGCACGCAGTATGCAATACTTATGGATAAAAAGAGATCTACATTGAAGTACATCACTGTGAAATTTCAGGACACAGGACACAAAGAGAAAGAATGAAAAAGAAACCGGCCAAATATTGGGCTGGCCAAAAAGTTCATTCTAATACGTTAGAAGCTGGAATACTAAAGAACCTAGAATACTAACGATGTTGGAATCAGAACATTTTAGAATTTTCACTAGCAATATGGAATACTAAAGGACCTAGAATACTAATGAAGTTGGAATCAGAACATTTTAGAATTTTCACTAGCAATACTGGAAGCTTGAAGGCAATAGAGTAATGCCTTAAACAAAGAAAACGGTCCTAATCTAGGTATCTGTTTCCAGCCACTCAATGTGTAAGAGTAACATAAAGCATCTTCAGACATACGAGTCCCTCAAAGCATCCTCTTCCATTCCTGTATTTTCAGGGCTCTTGGAAATTAAGTCAAGAAAGAGGGAAACATAGGATAGAGGGACAAGGAGAGCCAATAGAATAGGAGACAGAAGGAATGCCAGGATGATGGTGAAAGGAGATCCCAGGATGAGAGCTGTGCATCATACCTGGAGAACTACCATTCCAGATTGATGATGTCAGAAGTTTCTGTAAGGTCCTTCTTTAGCAAGCTAAAATGGAGGTAATGCTAATGAGCCTGACAGTCTTGAGAGGAGCCTTTGACAACTGATGGCAAGCCAGGGGATGAATTAGTGATACGTAAATTTAAAAATCAAGACAATCATTAATTCCAAAGAAAAGAAAAAATTGTGCAAGAAAGAATAAGTTACCAGAGTTTGCCATGTATTTCAACTATGGACAGCATTTATGTAATCATAGTAAAATAAACCCTGATACTTATTAACCTAACAAAATTATGATACAGTCATATTGGGAGGACAAGGTAAAAGAAAGGGAACACATGAATGGTAGGATCAGGGGAGGAAAAGGAGCCAAACTCTATTTTTTATAATGGGAAGACAATAATGTCTAAAATAAAAATTAATGATAAAAATTCAAGCACATTATTTCAAGTCTTGGAGGTAAATACCAAAATTCAGCTAAGAGTTAAATGTGATATCTCTTGGAGAGGTAGATGCTGGAGTGGGAATGGAGGACTTCTCTTTTTCATTAAAAACCTTGTAGAACTATTTGATTCTAAAGTATGTACATATAAAACTTAGGTTTTATTAGTTAAAAATAAAGAAAGATACAGAGAGCTGGTAAAGGATTGAGTCCAGAAAAATAGAACCTGTAACAAAACTTATTTTTAAAGGAGAGTATGGAACCATATTTTTAAGTCTGTAGAAAAAATTAAGAAAAATAGCTCTTTTCAAAATGTAGTCTGAGAGACTTCCCTGGTGGTGCAGTGATTAAGAATCCGCCTGCCAATGCAGGGGACACGGGTTTGAGCCCTGGTCCGGGAAGCTCCCACATGCCGGGGAGCAACTAAGCCTGTGTGCCACAACTACTGAGCCCGTGTGCCATGCCTAGAGCCTGTACTCCACAACAAGAGAAGCCACTGCAATGAGAAGCCCATGCACCTCAATGAAGAGTAACCCCCTCTACAACAAAGAGTAGCCCCTGCTCGCTGCAACTAGAGAAAGCCCACGAGTAGCAACGAAGACCCAACGCAGCCAAACATAAATAAATAAATTTATTTTTAAAAAAAAGCAGTCTGAGAAAGTTATAAAACATTTAATACATCCATAATGGCAATGTATAAAATAGATAATAAGGGCCTACTGAATAGCGCAGGGAACTCTTCTCAATACTCTGTAATGACCTATATGGGAAAGAATCTAAAAAAGCATGGATATATATATAACTGATTCACTTTGCTGTACAGCAGAAACTAACACAACATTTTAAATCAACTATACTCCAATAAAAATTTAAAAAAACCAAAATGGCAATGTTTGTGACACACATCCAAGCATAAAATACTTAAACAGTGTTAAAGAAATACATCAAGTTATTTCCAATGGAAAACTAAGGCATATTGCTGAAAACAGACAGGAGCGTGGTGGGTGGAAAAATGAACAAGGAACAAAATAGATGTGTAATCAATTTTTAAGAAATAAGAAATGATTTGGGTCAGCATCATCTGGTTGTTATGTCGACAGATTAAAAAGTTGTGGTGCAGCTATTGAAAGAGAAAAGTTGTAAGCAACCAGAGCACAGAAGAACTATGTCTAACAGAAGACCGGATCTGCATAGAGGGCACATCCTACCAGGACAACCCCCAAGGAGGAGAGAGGGAGAATGCTGCCTAATTGATGGATGTAGGTGCCAATGGATCATTGTATCTGAGCCCTCCAAATCTTATTTACAAAATTAATTTAAAACAGGCTTGAATAAGAATCTAGTTATATTAAAAATGCTTGGATGATTATAAACAATTGGCAAATGATTAATGACAGCATAATTAAGTCTAAAGCAATGTGTAGTGGGGTGTTGCAAGGGTCCATATTGGGTCTGGTCTAGTTCAATGCCTTTAATGAACTGGAAAAGGAAGTGAATAGAATTTAGAGATGTTACTCAATTTTCCACTGAGTTCATGGCCCTAAATAGAAGGCTTGCTTGGCATGGTATGGATGGCACTCAATCTGGCATAGAAAAGGATGGATTACAATCTCGAGTCCTTCACCCTTGAATGCTTGCCTTGTATATTAGAATTAATATTCTTTTCACCTGGCCCATTTTGCAAGCCCTGGCTTTCTCTAAAACATTTTTCCTCTGATTCCCTTTATACTACTTTCTGCTGAAAGTCATGTGAAACGGCTCTCCCTTTTCCTATATGTCAGTTACTGTTACTCTCTCAGGGCCTGAATTTATGCTCTGGTTTCTTATATGCTTTTAACATACAAGTATACTCATCATACTTGAATATACTTGTATACTGAGTTAAAAACTATAACTATAAACTGAGTTAAAAATCTGACCACCTGTGAGTTGGACTAGTCTCTCTCTCTCTATATATATATACATATATATATACACATATATATATATGTATATACACACACACACACACATATGTTATATATGTTGTTTGATCTAATACTTACACGCCCCTTTCAAAATCTGATTCTTTAAGATCTCTCCCTTAAATCATGGGCTAAACCATGCTGTGTTATCTCTTGATAAGACATTCTGCACTTTATTACCTAGTTAGGAAACTCCATCATTCTCTGTGAGGTTGGCTCTCTCCGTGTTTTCCACATTAGCTCCGTAAGAGAAGTTGCTAACTTGATTCCACTCTTTTTTTGCTTTTTTTTTTTTTTTTTTTTGTGGTAAGCGGGCCTCTCACTGCTGTGGCCTCTCCCGTTGTGGAGCACAGGCTCCGGACACGTAGGCTCAGCGGCCATGGCTCACGGACCCAGCCGCTCCACGGCATGTGGGATCTTCCCGGACCGGGGCACGAACCCGTGTCCCCTGCATCGTCAGGCGTACTCTCAACCGCTGCGCCACCAGGGAAGCCCTCTTTTTGCTTTTGATAGCTTATTAAATAAGCCTATTTCATGAAAATGTTCTCATCATTTGAAGGCAATGAAGTGCCTTGATTATCCGTGCACTGGGTATTCAGGTGGGGAGAGAATCCACTAATAATGCAAAGCCTTCATTATAGCCAGAAATTTCAACCAAAATCAACTTTTTCACAGTGGATAAACACAGAAGGAAAAGTAGTATTTGATTTTCATATTTGCCTTTTCTCTGTCCTTCATACTTGGAGAACTAAGGAGGGAAGAGTAAAGATTAGAAGAGCAAAGGGTAAGGATAACAGCTTGAGAGCTTTATTAAATTATCTACGTGTAGACAGTTAACCCTAATTGCAAAAAAATCTTGATTTTGTAAAGTTAAAAACATCAAAATTGGAAATTAGAGCAAAATGATGAAATGGGCAAGTGTATTTACCTCCCTTCCTACCTCAAATCCCTTTTAAATATAGAAAATATATTTTATGGTGAATAAATCTTTAGCAGCATGAGAAAGCAAATTTTAAAATTATGCTGTCAACAGATAAAAGATAGTGAGAAATTCCTGGAAGATAGAAAGCATATGGGACAAAAATGGAGAAAAAGATACCCTCAAACACACATACCACCACCACAACCAACAGCAGCTACAGAGGTAACAACAGATCCAGAAAAACTGCAAGCTCTGATTAAATAGCAAGATCAGGAGGGGGTCTTGGGACAGCTGTTAGGAAAGTTAATTAGAGAGATGAGCAAAGAACAGCAGGGCCAGTGAGACCACCAGCGCAATCCATCTCAGCAACACTTAAGAAAGTTCCTGGTTGAGTGTAGGACATTAAGAGAAGAACAGACTTCATAGTTCCTGGATATCCCATAGAAAAAAGTCATTTTCCTGGAATAAAATGTCCTAAGAACCCTCATTCCTCATGTAAAGCTTCCTTATTTTGGATAACTTGTAAAACCAGCGAGTCAACACACTTCCATCCCCACTCCACTTGGCTAATTTTCAGTTCACTGTCCTACAGGAGAAATAGCGAGCCTGTAGGGGAAACAGATCAACACTTACAGAAAAAAATTATGCCTCTTCTGATAGAATTCTGAGATGACACCCAAGATTCCGGCCTCTTGGTGTACACATTCTGTGTAATCTCCTTCCCCTGAATGTGGACAGAACCTAGGAATACAATGGGATTTCACTCCCATGATTAGGTTACTAATAATTTGACTTTGAGTTAATCAAAAGGGAGATTACACTGAGTGGGCCTGGAATTATCAGGTGAGCCTGCAAAAGAAGTCAGGGAAATTCAAAGCAGCAGAGATGTTTTCCTGCTGTCCTTGAAGAAGTAAACAATCATGTGAACTGCATTTGGCAAGGCTCTAGGAGGTGACAGTTGCCCTGAAGAAAGTAACCAAGGAAATGAGGACTTCACTTATTCAACAAGGAACTGAATTCTGCCAAAAACGAGTGAGCTGGGAAGAGGACCCTGAGATGAGATGAGACCCCAACTATGAGTCACATCCTCATTTCAGCCTAGTGAGAACCTGAGTAGAGGACCTAGCTGACCCACACTGACTCCTGATGCACAAAAGCTGTTAGATAATACATTTGTGTTGTTTTCAGCTGCTAAATTTATTACAGTTGCAATAGAAAGCTAATGCACTACCTATTATTTTGACCTATTTTTTTCTGTCATAAGAGTACCCTGACAGCCAAGAATACCAAATGCGTGAACAAGTCTGAGATGGATGAAGAGAACAAATGACTTCTGAGAAAGCAAAGATAATTCAGAGACCAGAAAAGAACGTTTTAAAAAATATATTGATATTCTCAGAATAGAGAGGATATTTATCCATTAAATAAGAAAATACCGCATTTAAAAAAAAAGCACAAAAAGTTTATTTTAACTTAAAAACATGATTGTTGTAATTAAAAAAAATAAATAGAAGGGTTTAACAATAAAATGGATGAGGCTGAAAACAAAATTAGTGATCTAGAAGATCAAGTTTAGAAAATATCCTAGAATACAAATTAAAAGAAGAGAAATGGAGTAAGGGAGAAAGAGAGGGAAGGAGAGAGAGAATGAGGACAGAAAATTGGGCACATGGAAAATTATCCCAGAATAATAATAATAAGTTGTTTAAATATGTCCATTAAATATATAAAAACAACTTCTAGAAGAGTAGAAGCAGTATGACTGACTTTCAGATTATTAGCAGAAATATTAAAAGAGAAAATTAAAATGCAATTAAGCCAATAAATGGTAAAAATATGAAAAAAAGAATAATTAAAAGGTCAATAGAAACGTAAGATGAAAGGGAAGAGTCCAAGTATAATACAAAAAAGTGAATGAGCTTCCAAGTAAAATAACCCAGGGTTACAGAAAAAAAAAAGAAAAAACCAACTGTACGCTCTTAACCAAGAGACAAACTTAAAATGACACAAGAAATTTAAAAAATAAAAGAAAAACAGATATTCCAGACAAATGCTATAAAAGAAAGAAAACAAGTGTAACAATAGATTTGAAAGATAAAATGTATTAAAAGAAAAAGAGAGTGATATTTGAATTGAACAAGAAGTTATTATCCACCAAGTCATTATAACAGGAAACTTTATGCATCTGAAAAAATAGATCTGAAATATGCTGACAATCACTGATATGTAAACTTATCATTAAGTTTACAAAGAAAAGTCAAAAAAACAATTTAGGGCTTCCCTGGTGGCGCAGTGGTTGAGAATCTGCCTGCCAATGCAGGGAACACGGGTTTGAGCCCTGGTCTGGGAAGATCCCACATGCCGCTGAGCAGCTGGGCCCGTGAGCCACAACTACTGAGCCTGCGCGTCTGGAGCTTGTGCTCCCCAACAGGAGGGGCTGTGGCGGTAAGAGGCCCGCGCACCGCGATGAAGAGTGGCCCCCGCTCGCCGCAACTAGAGAAAGCCCACGCACAGAAATGAAGACCCAATACAGCCAAAAATAAATAATAAAAAATAAATAAAAAATAAATAATAAATAAATAAATAAAAATAAATAAATAATTTAAATAGGAGATGTCAACTTACTCCTCTCATAAATAGTTGACAAAATAGATGAAAAATAAACAAGGGTATTGAAATAACAAAATTAGCAAGTATGATATAATAGCTATACAAAGAATTTTGAAACCTAAAAATTGAGAATAGTGTGGTACATACTCCATCAGATATCAAAAATTTATATAATGTTATAGCAATTAAAATAGGGCAGTATTTGAGGGGCCATTTACAAATGTATGTATAGAACAGATTTGAAAGTTCCAAAAAAAATCCAAGTATATAGGGGTATTTAGTATAAAATAAGGGAAATGTTTCAAATGCATGAGGAAAGAATATTTAGTAATAGTTGAATCAATTAGTTATCCATTTGGAAAAAGACAAAGGGAAGATGACTACTCTGTACACCAAAAGAAATTCCTGTGATTAAGGAATTGTCTATATAAAATAAAACCCTACAAAAGTGTTAGAAGAAAATATAGGAGAATATTTTTACAACGCTGGAGTGGAGAAGACTTTCTTTTTAAAAAAAAAAAAAATTATTTATTTATTTTTGGCTGTATTGGTTCTTCATTGCTGCATGCAGGCTTGCTGCTCGCAGGCTTTCTCTAGTTGCATCGAGCGGCGGCTACACTGCACTGCGGTACACGGGCTTTCATTGCCATGGCTTCTCTTGTTGCAGAGCATGGGCTCTAGGCACGTGGGCTTCAGTAGTTGTGGCACGTGGGCTCAGTAGTTGTGGCTCACAGGCTCTAGAGTGCAGGCTCAGTAGTGGCGCGTGGGCTTAGTTGCTCTGCGGCATGTGCGATCTTCCTGGACCAGGTCTCGAACCCATGTCCCCTGCGTTGGCAGGCTGATTCTTAACCACTGCACCACCAAGGAAGTCTGAGAAGACTTTCTTAAACAATACCCCAAAGTCAGAAATCATAAAGAAATGAAAGATTTGACTATATAACAGTTTAAAACTTCTGAAAGACAAAATGACATCTTAAAGTTAAAAGATGAGTAACATACAACCCAAAACAATATCAGGGTTATATAATGAGTTCCTAAAACTCATTAAGAAAAAGGCAAATATTCAAACATTAAAATGCATACAAAGCACAAATAGTACACAGAAGAAAATAAATGAATAGCTAATAAAGGTAATTTAAAAATGGTTCACTTCTTTAGCTATGAGAGCAAAGCATATTAAAATAAATAGGTGTAATTTATCCTCTATCTTATCTGAATAAATAAATAAAAATGAATATCCACCGAGGGCAAGGGTGTAAGGGAAGCAGGTATTCTCTTGCATTCTTGGTGCACAATGACCAAGCCTTTAATAGAGGACAGTTTTGTAGTATCTAGTAAAATCTTTTGATTTTACCTATGACCTAGAAAGTCCACTCTCAGATATCTATCCTAGAAAAATACAAATGTGCACAGTAATGGAACAGTAATGTTGTTTGATACATTATTTGTAGCAGTGAAAACTAGAAACAGATATACATCAAATAGGTTATATGGTGCATGCATTACTATGAAATATTGTATGGAGCAAGTTTAAAGAAGTGGGGTGGATCATAGGGCAAGGTTACCACGATACATCATTAATAGAAAAAGAGCAAGTTGAACTATAATACATTGTTATTTAACTTCAGTATTGTTAAAGGTAAAGAAAGGAATACTAGATATTTTTATGTGTGTCTATACATATATGAATAAAAGGATAAAAGTATGGAAAGTTACACACAAAACTGTTAAGAGCACTTGGTTTTCTCTGGAGAGTGGATTCGAATTTGGGGGGAGTGGTAAGGATTATGATCTTCACTTTATATTCTTTTGTACTGTCTGTGTTTTTAATAAGGAGAATATATTTGCAGTTTCCTTACAAAAATTGATGATAAAAATATTTAAAGAAAAGCACTTCTCTAAGCAGTCTGTATTTCCCCTTAGGGGTTAATTTTAATTTAGCCCCAAACATGTACAGAGAAAAACACACACTGCTTTCCAAATTAATTAATACTCAAGTGAGTAAAATTAAGAAAAGGTGTTATTATTTTTTTCTGTCTCATTACTGGGAATTAAAATAATTAACAAGGAATTTCTCCTAGAGACTGCATATTCTTACTGAGAAAAAATGCTGGAAAACTGAACAGCAAGTTTCCATGGGCTCTAATGAATGGGAGGCGGGAGAATGCAAAGGGTACAGAGATATTCAGGAACAATGGAGAAGGTGAATTGTGCATTGAACTACAGATAAGAAGACATCTATACTTTAGTCATGTTGTCCAAATGCATTTATTTTTCATACTGATTTGAGAACCTATACCCTGGGTGAGCATGATCCCACTTAAGGGGCCCTGAGACCAATTCCCAAAGGCGTTACTGTGACAACAGTTTAGCAGAGTCCCAAGAAATGCATATTTGAAATGACAGGCAGCAGGCAGCTGAGTATTTCTCTATTACTTTTTAAAGTCATATTCATGTGGATCTGATCAAGCAAATCTTAGGCTCAAATCAGTTCCTATTTATTTATTGAGAACCAACCATGTGCTAAGCCCTGGACCAAGTTCTTTCACATACATACCTCATTTATTCCTCAAAACAACACACAAATTAACAAGTGTGAAAATAACTGTGCTTATTGCCTTTGAAACATGAAGTCAATCTGAAGATACGCAAAAGCAGTTTAGAATCCCGTTCCTTCCTCTATTACATTCAGAGACTTAATGATTATCTTAAAGGCTGAATGATTTTAATGCTAAGACATCAGCATTTAGAGCTTATTTTTGTCCCCCACCTCCCGACTTTTTACAAAGACTAACTCAATGGTGCTCAAACTTTAAAATTACTATTTAAAGTTACATACACAAACCACTTTAGAAATTTTCAAAGACTGTTTTGACTACAGGGGATTTCTGACTTACACAAATGACTTTAGAACCCAATGCTACTGGAAGATGTATAATCTAAAAGACGTGGGATTGATTCCCATGTTTTTAACTTCAGAAGCTCCTATACTTATGTACACGTTAGATTTCCAAGTTTGATCCTAAGTCCATTTATCTATGAGGACAACATGTCTAGGGACAAAGTATATTTGTGTAGAGACAAGATCAATTTGGTTTCCATCATAATCATGTACCTGTTTTTCTAAACACATTCAATACTACTATGTTTTTGCACTTACGGGATTTGACAGGGTTTGTAACAGATCTGGAAACAAAGCACAAATGTGACAAACTTGCTATGGGCTAACAACCAACACTGTATCACCACACAACTGCTGACCCCATTTTCTACAGAGGGGGCTGATAATGACACTCTTGCACAAGCACACAGCTTTGCTTAATCTCTCCAGATTCCTAAGTGAAAGTTGGTTTGTAGAGGAGCTTCTGTTTTACAGTCTTTATTCCCAACGCTCCCACCTCCACTATATTATGTCAAAGCAAATTTGGTCAGTTAAACAAAGGGAAGGAAGAGAATTTCATACCATTAATTACCTTCTCCTGACTTCTATGGATACTGAGATATTATTAACACAATGCAACTATTGATGTGTATCCATCACCTAAACTGCTGTTACCACCCAACAGTAAAGTGGGGAAATGGCAGCCTATCTTTCTACACTGCTTTATTATAATTCATTCACTGTCTGTCTCTCCAAATAGAATAGTTTTTTAAGGGCAGGGATTTCATCTGTACTGTTCATCTTTGTACCCCCATGAATAGAAGGATGTCCAGTATCCATGTAGTAAAGGAAGAAAAGAAAGGAGAAAAGAAGGAAGAAAGAGAAGAAGGAAAAAATAGGAGCAAGAGTGTAAGAAATTAATTGATCTTTATTACAGTTCTTATCTAGCAATTATATTTCCTATTATACTTTTATGCAACCAAAAATTGTATTTGACAAATGGGACTTCCCTGGTGGTCCAGTGGTTGGGAGTTCGTGCTTCCAGTGCAGGGGGCGAGGGTTCGATCCCTGGTTGGGGAACTAGGATACCACATGCCGCGTGGCATGACCAAAAAAAAAAAATTATATTTGACAAATGATGCAAGAGAATGCAGTTCTCTGCATACAGATTTTATTTTCAATAAGCTTTTGATCTCTCAAGTCAGTTGTCATCCTTATGAAAAAAAACCTTTTTAGAACTTTTCCTCTCTTGCAAACGAATTTGCACTATAAACCAAGAAAACTGCTAGAAAATCTTCAATATCCTGCTGATCTTTAGTTCAAGTAAAGAAGGGAAAATGTGTGTGTGGTAGGGGGGTGAGGGGTGTGGCATAAATCAGAAACTAATAGAACTGAACTGATTACCCACAAGTGATGAATGAGAACAGAATGGAAGGAATAGGGAAGGAAGTGAGACCTTCTAAATATATCTTTTTTTTTTTTTTTTTTTTTTGCGGTACGCGGGCCTCTCACTGTTGTGGTCCCTCCCGTTGCGGAGCACAGGCTCCGGACGGACGCGCAGGCTCAGCTGCCATGGTTCATGGGCCCAGCCGCTCCGCAGCATGTGGGATCCTCCCGGACCGGGGCACGAACCCGTGTCCCCTCTATCACCAGGCAGACTCTCAACCACTGCACCACCAGGGAAGCCCCTGAATATATCTTTTAATATAAGTTTTACCTTTGAATCAAGTCAATGTTTTATATATTTAAAACAGTATAATTATAACAAGGAGGGGAAAAACCTAAAATTGAACATAAACAAAAACAAATGAACCTAAAATTTTTCATATCAAATTTGTAACGAGCACAAAAATGCATCAAGTAACATCTGAACACAGTACATTATATGTATACAGTATATGCACTCAGAACTGCAAAGGAATCTGGGATTTTAGTTGGTTTGTTATTGGTAGTAGTATAAGTATAGTGCTTCTAAAATAATTTTATTTTTATTTTAGAATAGAGTAAATGATTAAATATATCAATGTTTGGAACCAAAACTCTCACTGAGGGAGTTGAAATACAATAAGGATTGGAGGTGGTGTTGAAATGGAATAGGTAATATCAATACGAACTCACGATTAAAAACAGCCCTCTTATTTCTTCACTTCAATGAATGTCACTTCACTGAAATGACATTATTTAGAAATAATGATGCATGTGGCAATGTGCACATTTAGTGCTCAGGTTTCTCATTGCTACTCCCCAGTAAAAGGAACCAAATATCCATGGAGAAATAACCTGACTCCAGGCCTGAGGCAAGGAAAACACAAAGCAAGCTGGAAGATCTTATGCTAGAAGGAAAATGCTCAAGGACAAATGACAACATATCAAAAAGTCACAAGAGCCAGCTTGAGGACATTGTGACTGGCCAAATTTGGAATCTGGGACAATTTGAACATCAAAAAGAATAACTGTGAAAGATAATACATTGAATTTTAAAAATAGAGTGACCTTCTGGCTTCTTCTTAGGATCTGGAAAGTTGGAAGGAGTGTCATTCCTACCCTAGGAACAGGCAAATGCTGCATATTTTATAAAATCATTTTTCTTGAACCCATTTAAGAGCTAAGTTTTCAGTGTGTCCAACTATCATGAAATCTGAGTTAAAAATGGATGCCTTCAGGAAGAGAGAGTGCATGAGCCCTGGTTTGCCTGAGGCAGGGCACCGAGGAAGGTAGGGTCACTATGCAAGCAAGTAAGATTTCAGGTCACTTTTAATGAATTGCTAAAAGAAGAGGGTGAGCAAGCATAAGAACAGAATGTCTCTGGGAACCTCATACACAAGGATGTCATAGCACTTCCAGGCTCCTCTCTCAGACTCCAGAGGGTGCTTGCAAGGGGATGCTGTGGGTAGAGAGGGTAGATAACCTGCCTCCCGGGACTGGCTGGGAAGAGGAGAGCAATGGTCACTGAAGAGACTTGACAACTAATTGTAAGGAGCCTGGCTCTTTAAACAAACAAATAAACTACATGACATTATTGAGGAAATTGAGGAAATCTGAATACAGAATTTACATAAGAAAATTTTTTCAATATGATAATTGAATTGTGGTTATGTAGTACTTTCATGGTTCATGTCCTTGTTCTTAGAATATACACACTGAAGAATTTAGAAGTGAAGTGTAGTAATGTCTACAACTTACTCTTAACTGGTATAGATAAAATGTGTGTGTATGTGGATAGAGAGAGGGAGAGAGAGGAGAGAGGGAGAGAGAAGAGAGAGAAAGCAAATGTGGCAAAATTTTAACAACTGGTGAATATAGGTATAGAGTATATGTGCGTCCAATTGTATTAATAGTCTTTCAACTTTTCTGTAGGGTGTAGCAAAGAGTGAGGACCTGTTAACATTTGGGTTCAGGTGTTATTTGAGTTTTAAAACTTTTTTATTGAAGTATAACAGCTACAACATTTATACAGAGAAGTAAACAAATTATGAGTGTGCTGTTGGATGCATTTTTATAAATTGAGCACACCTGTATAATCAGCACCCAGATAAAGACACGGTGTATTCCTACATATAAGCACACATATAAAGCAAAGATGTATGTACTGTGTAGACCCTGTGCTTTGAGTCAGAAGGCTGGGTGGGAGGAATAGTTATACACATGATCCAAGAAGGAGATAAATGCAACTTTCCTTACCTGTCCATGTAGTACAGGTAGATACTAACACAAGGCCTACCTGTTATCTTTGGCTAGTTGACCATATGTACTAACAAGGAGACATAGGAGAAAGAACATCAAATAACTAAACATCCTAAAAGGTAAAAAAACTATACTTAAAAAAAATTTTTATTGGAGTATAGTTGATTTACAATGTTGTGTTAGTTTCAGGTGTACAGCAAAGTGAATCACTTATACATGTACATATATCCACTCTTTTTTTAGATTCTTTTCCATATAGGCCATTACAGAGTACTGAGTAGAGTTCCCTGTGCCATACAGTAGGTCCTTATTAGTTATCAATTTTATATATAGTAGTGTGTGTATGTCAATCCCAATCTCCCAATTTATCCCTCCCCACCTAACCCTCTGGTAACCATAAGTTTGTTAGAAAACTATACTTTTTGACAAGGTTATTTCATTGAATTCAGTTTGGCATTTTTTTGGTGACCAATGAAGTTGAGTATATTCTCATATGTGTATTGGCCATTTGGATATTCCCTGTTCAAGTAAAAGTTTATTTTTGTATTGTCTGTGTTTTTCTTTATGACTTTCTTTACGTAGCATGTTTCCAAGTCTTTGGTTGGTTATCTGTATCACAAATATCTCTCCTCATACCATGGGCTGTAGTTTTGCTCCTGTAATGGTGTCTTTTGATACACAGTTCTTAATCTTATAGTTCAGTTTATCAATTTTTTTCTCAATATACTTAAATGCCTTGTGTGTCTTTTTTTTAATACATCTTTATTGGAGTATAATTGCTTCACAATGCTGTGTTAGTTTCTGTTGTACAACAAAATGAATCCGCCATATGCGTACATATATCCCCATATCCCCTCCCGTTTGAGCCTCCCTCCCACCCTCCCTATCCCACCCCTCTAGGTCGTCGTGAAGTACCGAGCTGATCTCCCTGTGCTGTGCTGCTGCACCCCGCTAGCTATCTATTTTACATTCGGTAGTGTATATATGTCAATGCTACTCTCACGTCGCCCCAGCTTCCCCTTCTCCCCCACCGTGTCCTCAAGTCCATTCTCTATGTCCGAGTCTTTATTCCTGCCCTGCCACTAGGTTCATAAAGATATTTTTGCCTGTGCCACAGTCATGAAGATAGTCTCCTATCTTTTCTTCTAAAACGTTAACCTTTCACCAATTAGAACGTGCAACCCTCTTAGAATTTATTTTTGTATATCCTTGGGGGGGATACAGATTCTTCTTTTTTTCATATGGACATCCAATTTACCTGGCACTAATTGCTGAAAAGATAATCCTTTCCCCCACTGCGCTGCATTGTCACCTTTGTGATAAATAAGTTCTGGAGATCTAGTGTACAGCATGGTGACTGTAGTTAACAATACTGTATTGTATATTTGAAATTTGCTTAAGTGTTCTCACCAGAAAAAAAGAAAAGATGGTAACTATGTGAGGTGATGGATATGTTATTAGCTTGATTGTGGTGATCGTTTAACAGTGTATACATATATCAAAATGTCAAGTTGTACACCTTAAATGTATACAAGTTTTATTTGTCAGTTATACCTCAATAAAGCTGTTAAAATATATAACCATCCTAGATAATAGATATTATTCAAGTAAAATACACTGATCCATATTAATCCCTAACTTTAACTCTCCATTCTTGAGTCTAGTCATTTCGCGTCACAGAGTAGTCAAGGCAAATAATGATGAAAAAAATAGAAAGAAATTAGAGTTCAGAGTTCACGTGAAACTTGCTAAAATCCGATCTCTTTGCATTTCCAGTCAATACATTTCACTTCCTTTCATTTTGTTCCTTTTCACTCACGTTGAAAGGAAACAAAAGTGGAGCCATGTCCTAACATTACCTTTTGTTATGCAGGTCATGGCTGCTATCACCTTCTCTGTGGGACAGCCCCTCATTCCCAGCTGTTCTATATTATCATGGTCTGCATATAATCACTCTGTCTTTCTCCTAATTTTCACATTCCACTTGCAGCTCCTGGTATCATTTTGGTGTTGTCTCTGGGTGACAAAGGAGTGTTCAACTTTCTCTCTTTTCATGAGAGTATTATGTCATAGTCTCTAAAACTCAAGAAATGCCATAATATCTTTGTGAAACCGATGATAATACTGTCAAAGCTACGGAAAATTTCTTTAGACAAAGGAAAAAAGAATAAATCTTTGTCAACAAGCTTCTCTATCCATTAGAATAAGAATTTCATGCCAGCCACATTTAAAGTCTTGTAAGATATTAATACCAATCAGTGTTTATTAACATTCAGACATGTTCACAACTGTTGTAGCAGCTGAGTGCCTGTAAGTTAAATTGATTTTACTCCTTAGCTACCCATTAACACCATTGCTTCCCATTTCAGTAATGGAGTACAGTTGTTTGGGGGGTGTTTATGAAATGACATCTATTTGATTTATAAGTAACTTTGACTAGGAAATCTCTGTGTGTTAGAATGTAAATGATCGGCTCCCGCACTTTGACTGCCACATTGCAGCTGTGCATTCTGATTTCCAAACCATAAGAGACCAGAAAGATCTGGAAACACAGCAAATACTTAGTCTCTCAGCCTAGAGCAGATGCATTAGTGGAAATAGCTTTCAGATTTGCTTTTAACCGGCCCAACCACAAGCCCACTAAGGGGACTGTGTGAGGATGTAGTGAAGAGACCTTGGGAGTTTTTCTGAATTCAAAAGAAGATATTTTTTTTGAATTCTGGCTCAATATGCTAACAACCTATTCTCAGACACATTTTAACCCTAAAAAAACTTAGAGTCTGACATGCCTTGTATTGATTTGAGATATTCAATCAAAGCAAGCTCCAGAGTTATAGAGGAAAGAAAATGCCACCCCCTGGTTTTCTGCCCAAATGGAACTTAGCGTCGTTTCAGAGATTTGCTGGAACCAACCTGGTTGCAGACCCCAGGGTCAAGACACCTCCCTCTCATGCTCTGAAAAAGTCTGCACAGAGAGAATAGAGGGCTTGACAGACTGTTCCTCTGCTTCCGTGATACTCCCTTCTGAGTACTTTTATTTAAAGAATTTTTTTTTTCTTTTGGAAGAGAGTGAGTACACTGGCCAAGAAAAGATAACTCCAAGTGCTACTCTTCTCTACTGAGGGGAAGAGTCAGGGAAACATCCCAACCCAAGCCCACTTTTAGATTATAACTACCTACTTCCTGAATTTTAGCTTGAGAATTGCATCAATTTTATTTTAAGCACAGCAGAAGTCCCAACAATGTTTTGTACTTCAGTGTTTTATTATTCAAGGCTGAATCACAATGTCCCTTACATAGGTATTGCAAAGCAAATTTATAGATGTGCTTACTTATTTTCCAGGGGGATTCTTTTTTTTTTTTTAATAAATTTATTTATTTTTGGCTACTTTGGGTCTTCATTGATGCACAGGGGCTTTCTCTAGTTGCAGCAAGTGGGGGCTACTCTTCCTTGTGGTGCACAGACTTACTGCAGTGGCTTCTCTTGTTGTGGAGCATGGGCTCTAGGCGCGCGGGCTTCAGTAGTTGTGGCTCGCGGGCTCGAGAACACAGGCTCAGTAGCTGTGGCGCACAGGCTTAGTTGCTCCGTGGCACGTGGGATCTTCCCGGACCAGGGCTCGAACCTGTGTCCCCTGCATTGGCAGGCAGATTCTTAACCACTGTGCCACCAGGAAAGTCCCCAGGGGGATTCTTTAAGTACCAGATTCTTCTTTGTGTAACACTAAAGGGGAAAGTTTGTATATGAGGACAGGTTCCCACTGGGCTCCATGGCTAGAAGGTTTTCTGAATGCTGATGTGCTGAGCATCTCCATTTTAATTTACAGGCAATATTACTGTTTCCACAGACTATAAATATTTTTTAGGGAATTTTATGGAAAAAAAGCAAATAAATGACTGTAGAATTAAGAAGGAAATGTAAAAACTTGCAGGTCACATTTGCAATAATATAGATAGTAGAAAACATGGCAGGAAATGGGAGGTAAGAAAATATGCAAGATAGAAGTACAACCTCATGCATGCATCAGGAAGAGGTCCAGTAGGGTTATCCTCACAGAAAGGACAAGACAAAATGCTTTCTTTGCGGAGAAGAATGGAGTTATTAGTTGTTGGGACTGGGGAGAGCGGACCTAAAATAATATGATAACAACAATGAAACCCACGTCTGTTTCATGGATAATTTTTGTGAATCTCCATCCTAGATTCTTGTCCATTCTACCACATAACACCCACCTCACATGTCCTATACTTTAAAAACTGAGCGGTCCCGAAGTGGAAGGTTTACAGATTCTTCAAGGCTGTTCATAGTAGTTGTCTTTCCTCTTTTTTCTGCCCTCCCCTTGTCTAAATCTCTGCTTCCCCCAGACTAACCTCTTGGCTCTGTACCTTCAGTCCTGCCTCTGACCCTTTGTCTGCCCGTCTCCTGCAGCGTCTGCTAGCTTGCTTTGTCCTTTGGCTCTCTAAACCCTCAGGACAAACTCTCAGATCCACACCAACAATTTATGCAGTGCCAAGCCAGCCAAACCACCATTCACTTCCCATAAGAGGTTCCGAGTTCACGACGAGGTCCAAAGCCAATGATTTCTATCCATAAGGAACTCACAAGCCAGGCTAGGAGACACAGGCAGAATTTTTCGGAGGGATGTGTGTGTGTATCTTCCTGTCTGGTTTTGTTTGTTTGTTTGTATTTGTTTTTTGGAAGGGTACGTCTTGATGAGGGAGAAATTATATGGGTTCTCCTGGACTATCACTTTAGTAGTTTTTAGAGGGATATGACCACATTTTTCCTAGGACTGCTGTTTTGCTCTGCTGCAAATTCCCATGCTCATGCAAATAGGAAAAGGGAAGAGAAGGCCGTGGAAGTGAAAATACAGAATGGAAACTTGCATTACTTGAGGTATGAGTAATTTGCTCCCCAAAGGCATAATATTTCCATATAGTTCTTACTCTAAAAATTGAGCAGGCTCAAGGTGGGAAAGGGTTACTGAAATCTGCTTTCTTTAAGTCATACCCCAAGACGAAATATGTAATGAAAAGAGCATAGAGTCAGGTCAAATTCTAGTTCACTCACTCTCTGTGTAGAAACCTGGGCAATTTACATATTGTCAGCCTCAATATCCTTACCTGTAAATATGGAAATAATAATTCGTATGTAACAGGGTTTTCTAGGACTGTATGAGCTAAGGTATGTGAAAATCCCTTATACTGAGGCCTAGCCTTAAATAGGCACTCAGTACCTACTTGTTTCCTTTCCCTTCACTATCTTTGTGGACGCCAAATAAAGAAGCTAATGTACTTTAATTTATTCTCCCATTCTTGTGGGGATAACAGTTATTTGAGCACATTAGAATGAATTCGTTGTGCATTTTCACTGACTTATTCCCTGACAGGTGTCTTTAATAATTAGTCCTTTGCAGTCCGAGCATGAGGATGTACAGTATATGCATTACAGAAACAAAAGTTGTCTTTAAGCTGATCTAATAAAAGGGATGGATCTTAAAAACACACTCTGAATATACCTAAAAGCACTATTCAGCAGAGAAGAGCAGTAATAACAGGGAAATATTCTTTTGGAATGAAGAGGTAGAAATCTGGTTGAAGCCAGCTGACATGTCACCAAGCTTTGTGGCCCCTTCCCCTCTTATGGCTCTCAGACCTTTTATACCTTAACCTCACAGGGGATGTCACAGTTGTGAGAAGTGCTTGTTTGTTCCCAGACCACACAGCAAGTCGCTGATCCTGTGTTCTGTCTCTGGCCTGTACTCGAAGCTTGGTGCACTGGACTTCTCAAATGCAGTCTGTTCTCTTGGTGGCTGTTGACAATTATGATTTTATAGCCTGAAGTAATTTGTTTGAGGGAAGGAGCTGCAGCTTTGGGTATCCTCTGCCATGATTGGTGGGATGGGCTTTCAGCCTCCATAATAATGCACAACAGCTGCTGAAGAACATCTCGTTCTAAGTGACACCACATTGGAAATGGAGAACCAGCCTCCACAGTCATTTGTACAGTCATTTGTATGATTGAATTTCCCATTTTGAGCAAGGCAGATGACATTTTTATCTAAAAACAATTTAGCTTTCTTTCTTTGGTGATCTAGATCTACCAGCAGAATACAAAACAGGTTATGGAAAGAGGGAGGTCTGGATGGAAGGAAATGAAGCAAAGCAATAAAGTGAGGAATTTGCATCCACCTGTTTTTGTGCACAGTGATAACACAGTAACTATTTCTGCCCTTGAATGCTTACTCCCTTAAACTGGCTCCTCCCCAGTGCTCATAATAAAGAAGGATTGGAACAGCCAGAAGTTTAATTTGTATTTATCACATGGTCGAATTGCTGGGCATTTGAGCAGCTTGGGAAACAGGATAGCTGCCTGGGTGAGAAGTGAGAGCTGTTCTGAGACACCCCAGGTGCCCTTGCACCAGAGCCTTGAGCAATTTAGACTGGCTGGCATTAACTAAACTCCAGCTGTCTCCAATCCGGCAGTTCCCTCCCTACAATGAATTACTTCAGGCTGTAAATGTGTGGTCTTTAATCTGTTGTCACGGCTGAGTTGGCATCAGATTGTGCTCTGCTTGATTGTGACATCTAAATTCAAAAAGGGCATTGTGATGGGGAAAGGCTGGGCTTTAAGACATAGTTCCATGGATGGTCCCAAAGAATGGCATTTGGGGGAAGAATTATGAGCTTGAACCACCAAATCCAATGTTAGTTCGCTGCAACTTCTGAATTATTTGTGTTGTCTCTTCCAAATTTCCCTTCTTCTGCTCTTTCTCTTTGAGAATTTCCCAGAACTTCTTTTAAGAAGGAGGGAGGCTTTTCCCCTGACTTCCCACAGGCCTTTTTCTGTACACCTCTGCACATTTCACAGACACAGAGCAGGAGGGTTGGATTCCTGCCTTGGCAGGTTTCTACGTACCACTCTGACCACATCTTCCTCATAACCTGCTTTCTTTCTAGTTAAACATGTAGTTGGACATAAAGTAAACCCAGGTTTACATATGAACTACTCTATTACCGAGTTCATTCTTAAGGAAGTGGTTTGAATTCTACTTGAAAACCATGTGTTGGGCTATGCTTTAGCAAAAAGGAATAGAGTAGCAAGGGCTGAGTCTAAAATACAACTGTGCTGGATACAAAGTGGTGTCCAGGGACCCTCTGCAGAGCTCGCATAGAAGTGCAACCAGATCTCTAAATTCCAGGGTGTATGTGTAAGGTGAGTGGTAACCTCATCTCAACAGCTGTTTCTCCTTTGAAGGAGGACTTGTTCCTCTTTCTCTTGACACTTCTACAAGCAGGAAGAGAGCTATGAAGGAAGAAGTAGCATAATAGTGTTTCTTTCCTGGCACAGCCCCTTTCCCAGGGTTTTCCCATTTTTACCAACAATGAGGCATCCTCTTTGCTCTCAGACTTCAATCTGGAAATAAGAAAATTATTCTATTTGAGGGCAAGAGGAAAAGAAAAATGGGTCTCTGAGTCTGGGAAGAGAAAAACCTTCTTAACATAAAGTACTCTGAAATAAAATGCTTGTGAAAATTGATAGCTGGACTGAGATTTCCTTTCTCCTTATTACATGAGGGGATTACATTTTGTCAGGGGTACATGTTGAGTTAATACAGGGAGATGTGGAAGCTATTAAGTACAACTTAGTTATGAACCAGAGCTGCTGTCTCTCTACTGATGTGACAGAAAAACTGAAATTTAGAGAGAAATTCATTATTTGTAAACAAGAAACATGTAGCCTTGTTAGTCATTGGCAGCCATCTCACTCCATGAAGGAAGCCAGGTTGAGGACCAAACCAACACAGTGGGAGGGCAGAGCCAGCACTACAGAGAAGTGGAGCCAAAGTCCTGATCAAACCATGCTTGAAGGCTGTCCTACCACCAAACTGTTTATCACACGAACCGATAAAGCACTTTTGATGTTTAAACCACACTGCATGTTCTATTCCCTTCAGTCAAATACATCCTAACAGACACAATTTATTCCCAGAAATAAGGTGTGGAAAGTAACAGACTATAAAATGTGAGAATTATTGAATGGAAATTAGGTAGTGAATGTACTTTATTCTAGGCTGGGAAATTGGCAATCATTGTCATATGATAGCAAAACAATTGGTTAAACATAAGGATGGTGATCATGTGCCTAATGAGGATATAGAACTAGAAAAACTGGTAAGAAAAATTCGGTAGGTTAGAATGCCTTGTGGTCTTCAATTTGATCCTAAAATAAAAAGGCAAGCTTAGGCTTAAGAGGGCTTGTACAAAAACAGGGAAGAAAGTACGTGTTTTCTAAGAGAGGCCCTCTCTGGAAGCTTGAATCTAGCAGTGCTGGAAAAGCCAAGAGAATTACAGAGAAAGACATGCAACCCTGATGAAAGCTCACCTGAAGCCCCAAACATAAATGATATAAGCTATAAATCCCCCTTCCGAGCTCAAGTTGGGGTTTCAGTTACTTATAGTTACTTATCTTGCATTGAAGTTTTACTTACCTTTAGTTACTTTCTTTAAATCAATACAACAAGGCCTAAAATGTGTTGTTGCTGTTGCTTTTTAACCTTTATTCCATTGTACTGTTTCTGCCTCTTCCAAGAGATTCAAGATTTGAATATTCTTCTCTTGAGTATCTGGCTTCTGCCTAATCCTAAAAGATAGAAACGCTAAATGCTATATATTTGAGTAGGGTGACTCCTTAACTACATGATATCAGATCAGGATTCAGAAAATAAACCTGAGTGTGTGCTTTAGCAATGGTTGCATGATAAGACATTCATCATTAAGGCTAGCTCTGGACGAATCTGGTGTCTGAATGGTGAACCAGCAGCCTCTTCTTGGTGTTGGCTTGTAGCTTTCTCCCTGCCTTTTTACTGAGGGCTTGATGATTTCTCCTGGGGCCAAGCCTTGGGAATGTAATTCTCTATACCAGGGGTCCCCAACCCCTGGGCTGCGGACTGGTGCCAGTCTGAGGCCTGTTAAGAACTGGGCCGCACAGCAGGAGGTGAGCGGGGAGGCAAGCGAGCGAAGCTTCATCTGCCGCTCCCCATCGCTCACATTACCACTCGAACCACCCCCACCCTGGTCCGTGGAAAAATTGTCTTCCACGAAACCGGTCCCTAGTGACCAAAAGGTTGGGGACTGCTGCCCTACACCTTCTCTGCCTCCAACATACACATTATCTCTCTAACCCTTTTTTAAAACTCCCTTCTTAGGATGGTCGTGACAGCAATTGGATAGTCTTTTCCATATTCTTTTTTTTGATGTGGACCATTTTTAAACTTTTTATTGAATTTGTTACAATATTGCTGCTGTTTTTTGTTTTGGATTTTTGGCCACGAGGCATGTGGCTCTTAGCTCCCCAACCAGAGATCGAACCTGCACCCTCTGCATTGGAAGGCGAAGTCTTAACCACTGGACCACCAGGGAAGTCCCCATATTCTTTTTTTTTTTTTTTAAATTTACTTATTTATTTATTTATGCTGCTGTGTTGGGTCTTAATTTCTGTGCGAGGGCTTTCTCTAGTTGCGGCGAGCGGGGGCCACTCTTCATCGCGGTGCGCGGGCCTCTCACTGTCGCGGCCTCTCTTGTTGCGGAGCACAGGCTCCAGAGGCGCAGGCTCAGTAGCTGTGGCTCACGGGCCCAGTTGCTCCGCAGCATGTGGGATCTTCCCAGACTAGGGCTCGAACCCGTATCCCCTGCATTGGCAGGCAGATTCTCAACCACCGCGCCACCAGGGAAGCCCCCCATATTCTTACCTAAAGCAGAAATGTCCACGGATTCTCAAGATCTCAATTGTAAGGTGCAGAAACACAGTTCCAACTATCTGAAGAAGGAATGAATTAGCTCACATAACACACCATGGAAAAGCTGGGATCTGATTCCAGGGATGATTGGATATAGGCCTCAAAAGCCAAACAGGACAATCGCTATGTGTGTGTGTGTCTCTCTGCAAGTTTCTTCTCTGCTTCTTTCCATAAGTCAGTTTTGGTCTTCCAGGCCAGCTGTCCTTATGTCCTTCCAGGCTCTAATGATGGCCAGATTTAGGTTTACATCCTGATAACTTCCTGACCAGATATGAAAGAGAGTTCTGCCCAGCCAACTCCAAGTATGCAAATCTTGAGGAATGATAGAAGCTATAAGTGCTCTCATTGGCTTCACGTAGGTCACAAGCTCTACCACAGTCACTGTGGCCTTGGGGAAGAGATACAAGATTGGGCCAACCTGGGCAGGTGCCCACTTTTCCTGATAGAAGAGGATCATCTGTATCTCTCTACAGAGTCATGTGGTTGAAATGAGTGAGGAGCACTTCCCAAAAGAAGGGGAGGGGGTACTGTTCTAGGGAGACACAATAATACCTGTCTGTCCACTAAAGACAGCAGTGCCAGCAAAGGAACAATCTGTTTGGTAGTGAAGTGGACAAATAGTATAATAATTGCTGACTCACATGCAATATATCCTCAATAAATGCTACTGAATAGATAAGTCAGTCTTGAGTTCTCTAGCTTTAGAAATGGATTTTACTCATTTCTCTGTCTAGAGATTTCTGTTTGATCTCTGTCTCACCCCTATTCTCAGTCTGGAGTCCTTCCACCTAACTTCTCAAGAAACCTTATGACTCTTTCAGAAATAAAGCTACCAGTAAGTCATGCCATTGACTTGCCTCATTCCTTTTGAAAATTGAAATATTTTCTCCTTCTCAATCTTTGCTATCCCTCAGCCTCAACTCCTGGCTCCTCTTTGAACTTAGTGGTTTCTATAGCCACAGTCATGACAGTTTCCTAGAAGAATCATCCTGTCAGCCAGATGCAAGATTTATTTAAGGTATGTAAACACCAATGGCAAAAGTACAATTACACACACAGACTATATTTAGGAACCTTCACATGGGGATGCCTCCATTCATGATAAATCCCTGATATATGCTGTTGGTGACAAGTGCAGAATGAATACAGGCATACCAAGAGATTTCGTGGGTTCAGTTCCAGACCACCACGATAAATAACTGCAATAAGCCGAGCACAGGAATTTTTCGGTTTCCAAGTGGGTATTTAAAAGTTATGTTTATACTATACGATAGACTATAGTATGTAAATACCTTAATTAAAAAATACTTTATTGCTAAAAAATGCTAACCAACATCCAGCCTTTCATTAGCTGTAGTCTTTTTACAGTAGTAACATCACAGATCACCATAACAACTGTAATAATAATAAAAAAGTTTGAAGTACTGTGAGAATTACCAAAATGTGATACAGTGAGCAAATACTGTTGGAAAAATGGCACCAATAGAGTTACTTGAGGCAGGATTGCCACAAACCTCCAATGTGTAAAAAAACAGTATCTGCAAAGTGCAATAAAATGAAGTAAAGCTGTACTTCCCAAGTCCTATTTCTAACCAGCAATAAATGTGGAAAATCGTGAAGCCAGTTTTTGAGGGGTTTCTCTTTGAAATTTCTTGCCAGCCGACTGCCTTGTTGCAATCAAACATGTGGGACACAGACAAGAGTTCCTGAAGAGTGATCATTAGGTGACTATAAATAACCAGGAGACAAATGTCCACTGGAAGCACAAAGAGGATTCGCTTGGCAAATAATGTAACAGAGAAGAAGTAGAAATGGATAATTGCTTCCTTCTTCTTTGTACAAATACAGAGAAATGGAATAATCTCTCAATGTCCTAGAAATAAAAAAGTGCATTCTTCTGAAAAACAAGGCAATAAAATTATGTATTGCTTTGGAAGAAGAGTAGACTCAGGATCACACCATTTTGCAGCATAACTACAAGTAAGAAGCTCAGATAATTTAAAATAGAAACACATGGTATACAGCATTACCACCATGAATCCTCTGAGAGACACAAGAATCTAAAACATTGATTCTGGCAACTCTTGTATGACTTTCCATTTACAGCAAAGTTACTGAAGGGGAAACATGGACTGCCATTTTGCAAAAAGGATAATCTCAAAAACATGGCCATCTTGAGAACAAGAACATACAGACATTGGACTATTTATTTCTTGTCTATTATTGCTAGATTTCTCAGAATTCACGAAAACAGAACAAAATACTTGGTTAGCATTTACTAAGATGGAAAAAATAAGAATCTCCTATCTGGTATGTCAGATTAGTCATTGAGAAAAATGCAAATTGAAACAGCTTGTGGGGAAAATGTGATGTTCTGTAAATATATCTAGCAAGTTTAAAAAAGGAAAGTGTAGAGGATAAAAGGAAGCTCATAATATTAAGAGCAGCTGATGTGACTTGTCCAAAAATATCAGAAGTTTGTACACTGTGAGCTTCATAGTTTATCACTGATGATGTCAGTCTCTGTTATTAATTGAATGATGAGCATTCAGAGTTAATTTCAAACACTTAATTTTTACTGTGATTTTAAAGCAAAATAGATTTCAGGAGAAAATCATAAAGATTAAAAATAAAAAAAATTTAATTTCAAACCAAATAAACCATTTATTTATGATATTAAGGATATTCTTCCCAAAGGAAGTCACATTTTAAGCGCATACATATTGTATTTCTCTTTGTAAGAGATGAGTGTGAATCTCAAGATTAATGGCTAGAAGATGACATAAGTGAGAATTGGCATTTCCTTAGATAATTTACAGTTATCCAAAAATAGTGTAGGCAGGGATCAAAGTAAAAAAAAAAAAAATAGAAGAAGAAGAAGCAAGTGACTTAGAACTGACCACAGTCATGGAGAGATGATAGATGTGGCCAAAGCTAGAGCATTAATAGAAACACAGTGGAAGAAGTGGTAACATGTAGTACTGGGGCTTTTGATCCAGTACCCACCCATATTGGTGGTGTGAAGAAAGTTCATGAGTTGATTCCAGGAGTATGTGATATCATGGAACGTTTGCCCTAGAAGAAACCCTTCAATGAGCCCCACCCTTCCATCTGACAGGCAGACCAAAATGGGCTGGGGGATTAGCTCAAGGTCACAGCGTCTTTCCAGCTCTTTCTGTCTGAAGACCACTTACAGGTGAGAGTTTCTCTAGTTCTTCTCACCATCAGAAACACAAAATCTTTGAGGACCTTGCCTGTGGAAAAGAAGCATAGGTTTAATTTCATTTTTTTTTAAGTCTTCATTTTCTGTCTTTTAAAAAGCAGTTTCAAATCTGTGATACAGAATATATATATTCTGGAGAAGTCCAAAGTGACAGAGCTTTTTCATTTGACTTGCATTTTGGATCAGCCCACACACCACCTGGCGAATATTAGAATCTCAGAATGTTTGCAATGAAAAGGCCTCAGGGAGTATTTAGAAGCACATCCCTGCTTAGAAATGGCGGGCTCTCTCACCTGCTGGAGTCTGAAAGAAAGCGGTGAGGCAGAGCAGGTTATGGGTCCAGCACTCCTGACCCCCACTCTAACACTACTTCCACTGTTCCCTGCTTTCTCTCTAGCTTTCAATTTCTTCCTCAGCAAGAAAAAAAAAAAAGAGAGAGAGAAATAGGAAGTTCTCATACTGACCTAATATAGAAAGCCTTTTAATTATCTGACATTTTTGCCAATAATCTGTAACATCTATTTGGGGAAATTATCATTCAGGTAGATAAATCGCTAGTCCAGCCCTCTCATTTATAAATGATCATTATTCATGGACTGTTCGGGACTTGCATTTTAAGAACCACCTATAGCAAATGATTCTTTCATTCATGCATTCATTCAGCAATTATGTATTGAGAAGTTACTCTCTGCCAGAAACTGCTAGATATGGGGAGAAAAAAGCCCTTCCCTTAAGAGGCTCATGGTCTAGTGGGAAGGACAGATGCACATCAAACATAAGTGCACTTCCATGTTATGAGTGCTATGCTACAACCACTGTACAATATAGTAACTTAGCACAGCAGTTAATTGACTCGCAGTGCCAGGGGAGACGTCTCACTTCTGACACTTCTGAAAACTTACTTAATCTCTCTGAGCTTCAGCTTCCTCCTTTACAAACTGTAAACGAATAATAGTTCTTATGGCATAGGTTGTAGGAGGATTAACGGAAATATAACTTGTAAACATGACTGGCATATAGTAGGTGCTCAATAAATGTTAGCCACTGTTATTATTCTTTCTACAGTAGAAATGAAAAAGAGGCAGTGTTTTATTTGACTTGTGAGGGTCTAAAGATGCTTCATGGAAAGGATTTTCTCTAGTTGAGTCTCGAAAATGAACTAAATTTCTGCCAGGTAATTGTGGGGAGAGATAGGTTCTGGGCAAAAGTTACATGAGTAGAGAACTAAAAGCAGGGCACAGCCTGACACATTGGAGAATCTTCTGGCCATAGGGAGTAGCCAGTATTCAGGATGCAGGCCTGACTCTCCCGCACACAAGGCCCAGACAGGGCCAGGGCCAAAATGCTATGTGTACGTGGTTCTGTCCTACTCTCCCTGACCTGGGCCGAGCCAGTCCTATGCCTTGGCCTTAAGTTGCTTATTTGGGAATTAAAGTGGTAAAAGTAGATGACCTCTACTGTGCCTCCTAGCTCCAAAATGCTATAGTTTTATCTTAGGATCTAATCAAGTCAAACCAGAAGATTCATCATGTGTATGGTCCAAACTAAGTGAGTGCTATGAGTTGGGAAGCTGCTTAAGAAAGATATCAGTTCTTCTGTTACCAAACCAAACTTGGGTTCATTTGCCCGATGTGCAGCAAAGCCAATTTACTGATCCTAAGTTTTGGTGGAGGCAAGGACAGCATTTATTGCAAGGTGTCCAACATGGGGCCAAGCAAGTAGAAAAAGCAGCCCATGCTCAGAAGACTTGAACTCCCCGATGGCTTTTAGGGAAGTGTTTTTAAAGACAAAGTGAGGGACAGGGTCACAGCTTGATCAGCTTATGCACGGTTCTCTGATTTGTTGATGGTGAGGTCACAGGGGTCAGCATTACCAATCCTCAGGCTCCAGCTGGTCTGGGGGCTATGTGTTCATGGTCATCATGCAGTTAGCTTCTTCCATCTAGTGGGGGTCTTAGTGTCTGCAAAACAGCTAGGACATGGCTCGGGATATTACCTGTAGCCATTGAGGAGGCACTAAATGTCCTTGACTTTGTTTTATGACTAAACTATTATTATTTTGTCTTACTTGACTGTTTTCCTTTGTTTCTGCATTTTCTCACTTCTCTGATTAAATTTGCTCTTTGGAACTTGAGGAGGGCCTAGGAGGCTAAAACTTTTCTACACACAAGAGGCAGGTACTGGACATGGGAGTTTGGGGGTCTGTCTCTGGCAAGGCCCCTCAGGGTTCCTGCTCAGTTTCATCTCAAGGAAGTCTGTGTGGGGAGGTGCAGAACTGTGGGGAAAGGGTGGGCACAAATTCCTGAGCAGCCACTGAATTAAAGGATCAGCTCCTTCATCCTCATACTAATGACTACCCAAAAGTGAAGGATTGATGTGACTCAAGTATAGTACACTACTGTCTTTCAAACTTGTGAAATTGTTCAGTTTTTTTTTTCAAGGTGTTCAAATGCTTCTGCTTTTGTCATTAAGTAATTTTTCAATCAGTGGATACTAAATGTTCTGCTCCTACAATGTGGGGATCAGGAAACATTTTTAACCTGTTAAAGGGTCTTAAGTATGAAAATCCTGAGAATCACTAAACTAGACACTGCTAAATTGCTATGAATTGACTTTTACCTCAAGGTTAAAAATTAATCCACCCAACCTGAAACTTTAAAAATATAAAGAAAGTAAAATTATGCCCAGGCAAATAACATGACACTAAGGGAAAGTGAAATATGACAAAAATGGAGAAGCACCTCCTGAAGAATGAATGCAGTCTTTGTTGGAGCTTTTGGAGTTTTTCTGTACCAGAAATCTCGTACTGAAGATACTGATAATGTGGGACATTGTGGACATTTGTGGACTTTCTGTAACCACTCCTCACCCCCATGAGTTTGAAAGCTCCCAATAAGACAATTTACATAGAAGACATTTGCATGGCAGAAACCACCACCAGGCTAGGTTAGTCCTCATTGGCGCTGACTGGTGTGATAGTAAGAGCCTTTCATATTTTCAAAAGCCCAGGTGAGCTCCATGTTTGAAGACAGGGTTCATTCATAGTGGAAGCTGACCCAGGAAGGGTGCAGGACATAGGCCAGAATCTCAAAGACAGTTCTCTACCCTAATCCAGGGGTATTATCTCCCATTCATGAGGCACATCTCAGAATATTCACATAGATGTTGTTTTAGGAAGTTCAGGCTCCAACCTAAGAGATACAGAGTGGTAGTGGGGAATTGGGTTCTGAAAGAGACAAGTGTGTGAAACTTGATAACAGCTATAACTGGCACTGAGATCACATGCACCCTTCAGTCTATCCATAGGGTTCAAACCTGACTTGAAATGTGGTCTGTATTTAACAAAGGACATCGTCTACCTCTGCCACTTCCGCTTGCCAATACTCTTCTCACAGGTCTCTTCAACACTCTCAGTGTTAAGTCAGTGGCAGTTTTTTTAGATTTGAAGAGACTTTCTCACTTCTACTTGTATACATAATTCAAAATTATTTTATAATTATATACAATAATTCAAAATTAATTTATTTTGGGTTGTTTTTTTTTTCCTTCTTAGAAGAATTTTCCATTTATGGTTGGAGGATTCGGGAAAGGTAATTGCTTATGGGTCCGACTGTAGCAAAACCCTAAACCAAAAATTTGGTGGTATTCTTCCTTTGAAGTAGTCACAGCTTCCATATTTGGTTATCTACAATGTCTCAGAAACAAATCTTGCTTTGTTTCTCATGTCACTGAGATGCTTCAAGGGTAATAGGCAGCAAGTGGATGCAAAGTCTGTTGCCTTCTGGGCTTTGTACTAGCTAAGATGAAAAGACAACAAAGGTGAGATGAGAGGAAAAAAATGGAGCTCCCCATGATGACCAGCACTGCCACATATAATATTGCAGCACAAAGTCACTGCACTGCTAGCCTGAGAGTCCTGGAGTAAAGATGCCAGAAGGAAAGGAGATGGGCCCCATGCAGGACACACGCAATTTGCATATTTTATTTCATTTAATCTTCACACTAACCCCTACTGATTTATAAATGAGAAATCTTATGTTTCAAGAGATGAAGCAACTTGCCCAAAGAGCTAAGAAGTGACAGAGCCAAGATTAAAATCTTACTATAATTTCAGGCTCAGGAGAAAGGACTTATGGAGAGTAAAAAATTATTGCCTTGACTGGTACATGAAGTTTTGTTGTTAAAATTAATTTTGTGTAGTGGTTTTCCAAATATATTCTTAGAAAAACCACTTCTCTGAAGTTTTAGTGGTTCTTCAGTGGTTCTAGAATAATCTATTTTAACTTCATTCACAAGATAGAGTTCTAATTTTAATAAAACACTTGTGTCATATACCAACACCTAGGAAACCATGAAATTATTCATTTAAATTCTTATTGGTTAATTTCATAAGTAAATGTTACAATTTGGGACTTTCAAAAAAAGGGAAGGGGGGATTCTAGTAAGAAAAAAAGTTTTTTTCTACAGTTGGAATTCTGTCACCATCCCATTTCCACCATCCCATTTCTCTGCTTCTCTTTTCAGCAATATTTATTGAAAGAATTCCTATTTTTGATCACATCTCCTAAACCCCCATGCTGTCTATAACCCACTCCAATCAGCATTCAACCCCATCTACTTCACAGAAGCTTACTCTAGTCCGTGCCAACACTCCCTTGGCCAAATTAAGTCAGCCAAATTTGGGGGTTTTTTTGGTTTGTTTTTTGTGGGGTTTTTTTGGGCTCTGATTTTATGTGACCTCTCAGAAACATCCAACATAGATGACGCCTCCATTCTCCAAACCTCTTGCCCACCCACACTCCCCCAACCATGTCTTGCAGGATACCACGTTCCTCTGGATCTTCCACCTTATAATTTGGCCCCTAAATATTGGGGAGATCAGCACTCTCCCCTCTGCCCCTCCCAGTCACCCCTTCTTCTTAGGTTATCTATCTAGTCTCAAGACCTTAAGTACTATCTACATAATGATAACTGTTACTAAAGTAGGTTCGATTTGCTAAAGCCCTGACATGCCGAAATCTGCAGCAAAGAGAGGATGTATTTGCAAGTCAATCAAGCGAGGAGACAGGAGAGATCTCAGATCTGCCTCTCCCAAAGCAAAGGGCTGGGGTAATTATAGGATAAAGAATACGAAGCAGCGTGGTCCGAGGCACGGGGAACGTGGGGAAAGGTGATTGGAAAAAGGTGTGGTAATCGTTCTGTCCTGTGCGGGGGTAACTAAGCTACAGGTCTCTGCACATTTAAAAAACTGAGGCATTTGCCAGGCTCTGAGGGTGGAGCTTTTGGCCCGCTGACGTCAGAAGGTCACCAAACTGGACACTCGCACATGCCCAGTTGGAGAGTTGGTGGTTGTAACCAGTCTTAACCAGCTCAGCTGGAACTAGACACAGCTGACTGCAAACTTCTTATTGTTTAGGCTACGTGCGGCTTGGGGGAGAGGCAAGTCTTTTGAAGACAACCTTGATGAGCGAAGTCAGGTGAAATGGATTTGACTAATGACCATCCGTGGTTTCATAACTAGCCCTGACCTTTAGATTCAGACTTCTATTCAGCTGCTCACTTGGTATCTCCACTGTCTAACAGATGCCTAGAACAAAACTCTTGAACTTTCCCTTCTCAGTCTATTTCTTGCCTATTCTTCCCCATCTAGGTAAATGACCTGACCATCTACTTAGTTGCTCAGACTAGAAGTCACCTTTGACTCCCTTCCTTGACTTCCCACAGCCAACTTATCAGCAGGTCCTGTCAGCTCTATCTGCAAAATATATCCTGAATCACTCTACCTCTCTCCAACTTTGTTGCTGCCATTTTAGTCCAAGTAACCATCATTTCTCCTGGGTTCCTGCCCCGGCCTTCTGCTTCCACTCTCTCCCCCTTCCCGAAAAATCTATTCTCTATACCATTAGCTCAGGGTTTCTCAACTACAGCAGTACTGACCTTTTAGGCTGCCTGTTTATTTGTTGTGAGGGCTGTCCCAGGCATTATAGGATATTCAACAGCATCCCTGGCCTCTACCCACTAGATGTCAGTAGCACTTTCCAGTTGTGACAACCAAAAATGGCTCCAAACATTGATAAATGTCCCCTGCGGGGGAGGGCAAAATCTCCCCCTGTTAAGAATCACTGCCATAGCAAGAGCAATTTTTATTTAAAAAATGAATCATAGATAATAATGATAATAAATATTAAGGTAAAAATAAAAATAATGTCACCTCCCTACTTTAAAACCTCCAGTGACGCCCCAGGTCTTTTGTGTGTCCAGGAAGGCTCTGCATGATCTAACCGCCAATTTCTCTGATTTTAAGGCTCCCGGTGGCCTTCTATTTCTCATATAAATTAAGCTCATTCTGACCGCAGGACATTGCCCTTGCTATTCTTTCTATTTAGGATACTTCTCCCCTAACTTCCTAACTTTTGCATGACTTCTCTCTGCACATAATGGATCTAGCTTCTCGGCAATTCTTCTGTCACTGCTCTGCCTTATGTGTCCCACTTTACATTTCCACATCTCCTTTCTTCATAGCATCTACAGGTACCTGAAATTACCTTATGTCTATGTTTGCTTGTCTGTCTCTCCAACTACAGTGTAAGCTCTGTGAGGGGAAGCTCCTAGTCTGTGGAGCACCCTGACTGCATCTCCAGTGCCTAGAATAGTGCCAGGCACACAGTAGCTGCCTGAGTAATATTGATTTTTAAAATTCTTCACGTCTTGGCTAAACATACTGAAGGGGTTACATGTGAAGCTTTGCAGTCTAATGTTTGCAGGTGTTTTTTAATAGAACAGGATACCTAATAGAACAGGATACACAGAGCTCAAATGAATTCCTGTGTTGACACCATGTGTTTGATGCGACAAATGTGGAAAATGCCCCTTTTGTAAGGAAAAGCTGCTATCCTGTTGGGATTGTGATTGGAGCCCAAATGCCAATAAATAAAGTTTGGCAAAGTTAACACCATGAAACTCTTCCTTTCAAGTGACCTAAGCTGTGTGGAAACCCATTCCCAGAGGCGAAAGCCTAATGAATCTGTCTCCTGTGCCATCGAGCCTTCTGTTTGATATAAGCTTTGTCAGGGGAATGAGGTATTGATGTTTTAATGTCTGTGGATTATGGTAATGTGCTTAACTATATTGATCTGTTCAGCATTCTGTACTTGCTTTGGCTGCCATCCCAAAAACTCCAAGAGAAGGAGGTGTCCAGATGGTCGTAACACGGGCTATGAAAAGGGATCAAAGAAGTAGCACATCAGTGTTACTCATAAAATATTAGACATCACATTTTGACATTTCACTTAAGCCACAAGCCTAATGGGAAGGTGCTTAACGGGCTAAATTAAGCCTACCTCTGACAGAAATCGTGTGTGTGACAAGAATAAGAACTTCCCAGCTGACCTGCAGTCTGGGAGGGACAGAGAAGTAGCTTTCCATGGGTGAAACCTTGGACTGTGCCATTCAGGCAAGGACCTCAGAAGTAATGCAGGAGTGGGTCACACAGACAGAGGAGGCACAGAGCACTGGGGGGTCCAAGAAGGCCTGGCAAAAGAACCAGGGCAAAAATCAGAAGGGTGAAAAGTACTCGGGCTGTGAAGTTGGGCAGTCCTGGGGTTAGCCCCCAGCTCTGCCACTTGCTGATAACTTCTAATCTGCATCCCTGCCTGTGGGTGATTTTATATCCCGATGCTTTCTCTTTTTTTAACCTATAAAATGAGGTAAATAATGTGTCTTCTCTCATAAGATGGAAGGAGAATAAAATGTGCTAATGTAAAGTACCTGCAGCAGAATAGGCACGGCAATTTTCCTCTTCCTTCTTCTCTATTTCCTTCCAGACTCTGTAGTGTCTACTCTAGATAAGACACCATGTGCATTACCTACCTGACCTTGAAATCAGCAAAGACCTTCAGAGAGGGAGCCCAGAGTCACTCTTCTGTTCCCAGCAGAGTTTTTGTCAGCTGCCTCAGAGGAAAGATTGGCATGTGTGAGTTGCTGACATTGAGTCGCCCTCTGTTCTGTAAAGGTGATCTAAGGTTTGGCAGCAGACATTGGGGGATGGGAGGGAGTGCTTGAGGGAGCATCTGCACCCACTACCCCAAATTTCCAGCCTACAGGAGAAGAGCAGGCAACAGCGGAACCCTGTCTTGCTAGGCTGATTCTCGTCACAGATGCCACAGACACTTTACAGCTATTATAATAAAAGCTGAGTCTGCCAGCCCTGGCTTCATAAGATGAGGGAGTAAACAATAGCTTGTAGATTAAATAACACAGGACATTTTACATTCAAGTTTGAGAGTTTAGTAGAAACTGAGAGCATAATAAATAAAAAGGACTGCAATAGCCTTTAATAAAGCAAACAGACCAAGGAGTCATTCATTTACCATATGAAGGATTTGTTTTCCAGGGCAATCATGCAAAAAGGCTTAGCCTATACTGCAGATGAAAAATTGGCCTGACCCTATCCTGCCCAGCTGAATGAACTCTGCAAACAGGATTTTCAAAGTGCTCTTTTTCAATTAATGTTTTAATATTTTGAGCCTTTTCATGGAAATTATAGCTTTAGCTGCTCAAGATGACTTAAGCGACTGCCTGATTTACAAATGCACCCAAGCAATGCCAATGGCCTTTGCAAATTAGATTTTTAAAATAATTCACATGGTGGTTTTTTAATGTACTCAAGTGCTTCCCATATGCTGCCTTCTAGCCTCACTCTGAAAAACAGATTTTCAGAGCGTAGTGCACACTTCACCTCTTTTTTCATACTTTCCCTTTCCCTTTTAGATAGCTTCAAACACTGCTTTTATTTATCAAAATAGTGAAAAGAGAGTCATAGGACTCAAGATGAGATGTCAGTCACCAAGGTTTCCTTCACATTGAGTCTCGGATCATCGCCAATCTTCAACCCTCTCTCCTCATCTAGCATCTGTATTGTTGCCACAGCCCCTTGCTGTTTGATCCACTCCATACATTGTGGCCAAGGTGTTCTTCTTAAAACATTGCTCTCATCACTATTCCCTGCTCAAGAAATACAGAAACACCCTACTGCCTCCAGTCTAAACTTTCAATTCCCCATACTGGCTTTTTTTCTCCATTAAAAAAATAAAAAATAAAAGGCTATTTTTTAGAGTAGTTTTAGGATCACAGAAAAATTGAGCAGAAAGTAAAAGAGTTCCCCTATACTCCTTCCCCCACATACAAATAGCCCCCCTCCCCGCCCATTATCAGCATCCTGACTTAGAGTGGTACATTTGTTAAAATTGATGTGCCTACATTGATACATCATTATCACCCAAAGTCCATAGTTTACACTAGGGTTCACTCTAGGTGTTGTATATTCTTTGGGTTTTGACAAATGTACAATGACATGTATCCACCGCTGTAGTACATACAGAATGATTTCACTCCCCTAAATCCTCTGTGCTCTGCCTATTCATCCCTCTTTCCTCTCCAATCCCTGGCAACCACTGATCCTTTTCCTATCTCCATAGTTTTGCCTTTTCCAGAATGTCATACAGTTGGAATCATACATTACACAGCCATTTCAGATTGGCTTTTTTCACTTAGTAATATACATTTAAGATGCTCCATAGCTTTTCATTCTTTTTAGCACCGAATAATACCCCATTATCTGGATGTGCCAAAGTTTATTTATCTGTACACCTACTGAAGGGATTCTTATTTGCTTCCAGGTTTCAGCAATTATGAATAAAGCTGCAATGAACATTCATGTGCAGGTTTTTGTGTGGACACAGTTTTCATCTCATTTGGGTAAATCCCAAGGAGTGCGATTGCTGGATTGTACAGTAAGAATACGTTTCATTTTGTAAGAAACTGCCAATTTATCTTCCAAAGTGGCTGTTCCTTTTTGTATTCCCACTAGCAATGAATGAGAGTTCCTATTGCTTCACATCTTTGCCAAGGTTTGGTGTTGCCAGTGTTTTGGATCTTTGCCATTCTAATAAGTGTCGCAGCCTGACTTTTAAATCCTGATTTCAATTTACCTTGTCTCTCCAAATGTGTTTGCAGTTTTTTCAAACAAGAGCATCCTACCGTTGTCCAGCTTGTGTTCCAACTGAGCCTCCACCAGCCTCAGTTCAAGCTCTGCGCCTTTACCCATGCTCTCCCTCACATGAAAGTACGCCACCTTCTTTTGTGTCAGAATGTCCTTTGCTCTTGTCTGTGGGATCTTCTTGACTGTACCAGACATTATTTCCCTTCCTTTGCTATGAATTTCTCTAAGGATACGGTTGTCAACCCTAGACAGCTTAAAGAGATACTGGAGGCTAGGTCCCATCCCTAGAGATTCTGATGTTTTTGAGCTGCGAATAAGGACTTTTAAAAGTCCTCCAGATGATTCTAGATGTGCCCCCAGTGTCAAGAACCAAACACTGGGACTTACAGTCTTCACTGGACCATCAAGTACATTGTATGATCCAGTTCTCTGGAGGTAGGACTCAGCACCAGTAATTTTTAAAGCTCCCCAAGTGATTACAATGTATAGTTAAGATGGAGAACCACCGGCATTCTACCTTACAATTTGCTTCACATGTATTTTCTCTACCCAGTTAGATTCCCAGTTAATAAATGGGGTTTCTACTTTTTGATTGCTGATCCCACCCCACCCCCTATTCCTAAAACACACTGTAATACTGAACACACAACAGAAATTAGTCAGTAAGTAAATATCTAAGCAGGTAAGTAAGTCAGTCCTTCTGGTGGCCTGTTTGATTTTATCAATTGTTGAGGTCCAAGGATTAGAAGCAAGATCATAGGTTTCAATGTGAAACTGGTTATTTATCTTCACTCAAATTAAATTACTGCCCTGTCACCAAAGGCTAAAAATTTACCCTCTGCTAATTGCCTGATAAATGTGCTATCTTTTAGAGCAAAGACCAGCTGAGCAAGTGTAGATGATATGGTACAGCCTGTCACACCATTGAGGAAAAGAAAAATGTCAATAAAAGATGAAGAAAAGAAGCATTCACGTTCATTACTGATTTTTTGTTTTGAGGATTTTGCTGAGTCTTGTTCCATGACTTTGTTATGATGCCATCATTATCACTTGCTGACTTAAAAAAAAAAAAAAAAGACTGTCAACCAGACAACAAATGCTACTTGCTGGCCCACCTAAGCTGAGCTTCTAGATTTTTCTTACCAACTTCAGCCCACCCTGAAAATATGATTCAGCCCTCTAGAAATTAGTTTTCTTCATTTCTTTACCAGGCACAAAGCATATCAGGAAAAATCCACTGATGGTCAGTCACAGCAAAGTTTCCAGGGAATGAGTCCCTTCCAGATAGTGATGGCAAATATTAGTCCATTGACTCAGTTCTCTGCTGGAGTGGTTGAACTTTGCCTTTCCTAAAATTCACCTCTTTTAAAGTTTTCTGCTCACTGTGATGCTGCTATAATACCAGAGCAGTAAGAATGTTTATTTTGTGAAAACATATTGCTTTCAAGGATGCACATGATGTTAAAGTGAACTAAGCCCATCAAAATGCAGACGCCAGGTTTTGGTTCAGAAAGTTGACTGAAAACCTGTATTTATTTCTTCTCCCCCATGTCCCATAGAAATGACAGTAAAGATAGCCAAAGAGGGATAAATCCATAGTAATATGTGACATGCCTCCTTTCTTTTACCCTTTCAGAAAAGAAATCTCCTTTGAGTAACCTTTAAATAGTTCTCTGAAATGTGTTGATAAGGTCCCCTGATACCTTAAGGATGTAGAAATCCTCCCTCTCCTTTATCATTTGTATGCTCTTCTAGGTGTATATAGCCATATACATCAGCAATACATTATGAGCTGGCTTGTCCTGGATGGACCAAGCTTTGGAATGTTTGCCATGCCCACAGACCTTTTAAGACGTGATCTTCCCAAAAGTTGCCTCACTGTTGCATGTGGTCCCAGGTGAATGAACAAGGGCAGCCAATCAATAAACCTACTGGCTGGAAACACTTTAGGGGGCCAACAGGTGAGCTTTGCCTAAAAAGATCTCTCTCAAGAGTTCTGAATTTAAGGCATTAGAATGAACCATTCGTTTTGGGAAGGAGGTGAAATACACAAGGAGAGACAACAAAGTCATGAATAATCACGAGTAATGAGAGGGCAATAAATAGAAGCCATATAAAAGAGGAAAGTGCAGAGAAGTTGGTGGGAAAGAGCCGGAGTAGTAAAAGCAGAGATAATAAGTAGATGAATGGACCAGTAGAAGAAAGATAGGGCTTTGGGGAATCCTTTTTAAGGACGGTCTTGACCAGCATGCTTTTCTGGCTTTTAGCCTTTCATGAAAATAAAAGTCCCATACACTAAAAATATCAGTGCAGGAAGTTGGAAAAAGGCATAGACTTTATAAAGTTCCTTTTCTAAGCTACTTACCAAGGCAAACACAACCTCCCAGATTTTTTTTCTGCTTAACTGTAAAGAAGCTCTTCAAGTATATGTAGCCTATGGCAGTGAGGAAATAAAGGGAAAAAAGGTCTAGATTTAAGTCCTAGGATTCCTTTTGAATTCAACATCTGATTCTATAGGTTGTGTTTATATGACATCAAAGTAACTATTTTAACTTGTGGGGTAAAAAAGGAGTCTTTGACACCACATAGACAAGAGACTCAAGGATTTTTCTTGTTTAACCTCTCCAGTTAGCATCTATAGAAAGAGCCCCTCTTCTGCCAGACTGCAGTGTCATTATTTTCCTCATCCATAGAGGAGCTGTAAATCACTCAGAGGATAAACTGTCAGGTGCTATATAAACACTGAATACAACTGAACATTCCTTTCAAATAGTGTCATGGTAAAACTCACAAGGCTCAAAGAATTTGCAATACTCTGAAGAAGAAAGCAATACAATAGCCTCAGAAATACTGACATTGCTAGTGAAATAAATCTACAGTATTGACTTTGAGGAAAAAACAAACAACAAAACAACAACAAAGTCTATATGTAAAAGGAAGCAACCAATGTTAAAGTAAGTAAAGTGTCTTCCTATAACCAGAAATACTGCTGCTTCCCACAGGTTTAAAGTGCTTTTATGCTGCAAAATTACAGTTTACAGTTGCTTGTGTGATAAAGGAAGTGCAGTGGAATTGCCTACCTATCTTCTGGAAGAAACAAAAGCCAGGTATGAAGTAGGAAGGAGAAAAGCTATTTCCTGTTATTTTTCTCAGGACTTAAAGTCAGTTCACTGCAACAAATGTTAGCTTCATTTCTACATGGAAAGCCCTCCATTTTCCTTTTCTCTTTGATCCAAGTCGCACTAGTTTATTGAGCATCTACTCTGCGCCACTGGTGAAAGATGCTGAATATTTAATGACAAAGAAGATTCACTGGGGGGAGTGGGATTCAAATGGGGATAAGAACCTATGTGGCTGGAGGGCAGAGAAGATACCAGATGGGAAGTAACATCTGAAAGAGACCTTAAAAGAATGAGCAAGTGGAGGTGGCTACAGATTGTGTTCCACATTGAAAGAGCCACACAAGCCAAAGCATGAATATACAGTCATCAGGCTCTGAGACAAGAGCAGATAGTTTGGCGTAATTGTAGAGGGGTAAGAGGAGATGCTTGAAAAGGTAGATGAAAGCTGTTTTAGTCAGAATTCTTTAGGTTCAGGATTCTTTAAGCTCAGAAATTGGCCCACAACTGGAAAGTCAAGGGGTGCTCTGGCTTCAGTCATAGGTGGATCCAGGCACTCCCACCTTGCTCTCTAAATATCACCTCTTTTCTCTCTGTTGGTTTCATTATCATGTTTTACCTGTTAACTCCTGGCAGCTTCAGTCTTTTATCATACCAATTCTAGCAGTCTCAACAGAAAATGAGCTTCTTTTTCTCACCTGTTTAGCCCAAAGACTCAGAATAGAGATTCACTGGTCTGATTTAAGTCATTTCTGCCTATCCCTGAACCCATTACTGTGTCATATGTCCACTCCTAGAGCCAAGAAGAGGGATCGCTGCCAGCCAATCCACATGGACGAGGGAATGGGGAGTGGGTCCCCATAAGGAATCTTAAAGACACCTACCAAAAAACGAACTGACTTCTGGGAAGGAAAAACAGCAGGTGTCCCCACCAGGGGCCATATCTTGGGGGCTCTGAAACCAAACTGAAGAATATGCACTTGATTCAGCCATGGAGAGTCACCGAACATTTTTATGCAGAGAAGCAGCATAATGAGAGGTATTCCAGAATGATCTAGCACGAAGATGAAGGAAAAAATAAGACAGATGAGATATAAGAGGATCCAGTATAATTGCTGAAAAAGAAAATGAGTAAAATCCAGAAGCAGAGCCAGGTCCATAAAGGTAACAATGGGAAACATCAAGGTAATCCCAGGAGGCAGTAAGGTGGGCATAGGACAAGAGCAATCCGGGAGCAGAGAATGACCAGTCGAGCTGGTTTCCATGTTCACACCCATTGGTTGTGTGTGAGGTCCTGACAGGTACTGAAGAGCAGTCAAGGACCTGGGGTTTTGCCCAGGTGGTCACCATGGATAGGTAACAGAGGTAAGGAAAGAGGACAGGGCAGATTGTTTGTGTGATCAGCTGATTCTTTTCTTGATCTCTTCCCTAATAATTGAAAGGTTTCATTTCTTCCTTCCACTGTCTTACTTTTCATTATTCATATATATTCTAACCCTTCAAGGTTGTTAGCTGGTCTGTATAATCTTTCTATTCCCAAGTCTCTAGCTTATCGTTGTCAAAATTGCTCCTCTGTGGTTTATCAGCTTCCCCCCGCTTACCTCTGTCACATTCATTCCAGCAGTTCTTGTGAAAGAAGCCATTCCATCACGGAACTAAGAACTTTGCTCTGGATCACAGTTACTGTGGCCAAATTATTAGTCTTCTTTTTTTTTTTTTTTTTTTTTTTTTTGCGGTACGCAGGCCTCTCACTGTTGTGGCCTCTCCTGTTGCGGAGCACAGGGTCCGGACGCACAGGCTCAGCGGCCATGGCTCACGGGCCCAGCCGCTCTACGGCATGTGGGATCTTCCCAGACTGGGGCACAAACCCGCGTCCCCTGCAGCGGCAGGCGGACTCTCAACCACTGCGCCACCAGGGAAGCCCCAATTATTAGCCTTTTGAATCCTCAATTTCCTCATCTGAAAAAAAAAAGTTAGTAACCATACCTACTTCATAGGGTTGCCATGAAGATTAAATACATGTCGTGCAGAAGCAATAATGATGTGTTTAACTTACCCAATTTTGTGTCTTAGTGGAAAATAATTTGCGAGGAAGGAGTTCAAATCTGGATAAGAATTCCATCTTTCTGTTCTTGAATTTTTTACTCCATTCCTCATGGACCCTGTTCCATACTACCTTCCCTAGAAGCATATGGACAAGCTCAGTGTGAGGTTCCCATGGACAGTCTTCACTTTCACAGGTCACAGCAACTGAACAGATGGAAGAGTGAGGTGACCTCCTTCACCTTCACTGTGAGCACAGTGAGGCCGTTGTCATGGCAAAGACTCTCATGGTCCTGGGTGTGCAGCAGCAAAGGAGGCTGAGGCGACCTTCCAAACCTCTGAGCTGCTATCTCCTCCTTCACAAATAAACCAGGATACCGTTAGCATTAGTTCCACCAAGGTGAGGACCTAGGGGTGTGTGGTGTGTGTAGGGTGTGTTGTCACCAGAGATATGTAGGAAAGAGGCTGGCATGTAATAGTAAAGGGGAAAGGAGCAGGACAGTGTTACAAGCACAGACCGGCAAGTGAACTAGGAATACTGGGGATGAGAAGGAAATGGTGCCATCTGGAAGAGATGCAAAAGGCAGGACAGGGTTGCCAGAGCCCAGTGTGTGTCTGAGGCCAGCCTCTATCCTCTCACTGTATAGAGGGTAGAAAAGAATAGAAAGCGCTAAGGAAGCCCAGGAATATCTACTTGAGAAAATTCGCTTTACGAGATTTTCTGCTTTCTTCATTTGCTACGGATTAGAGTCAAGAGCCTACACCTTCTTTATTCTTTAAATGTTGTGGTATCCCACGAAAAGAGTGAAGCAGGAGGACGTGGACAGCCAGCACAGGTGGCCTTGGAGGGGAACAGGAGGCCTGTGTATACTGCAGGTGCGGCCGCGTGCAGCAACACTGATTCCTCATTCCCACAGCGGGACCAGGCCAGCCCCAAGAGCATATGTAGGAACCACTCTTTAATGAATCGTGCTATTTTGAAAGGGCCGTTCATCTATCAGGCTGACCCAAAATAAATACAACTGTCACAGTCGGAAGCCCTGAAGAAAGCCCTTCTCTTTGGCACTCTGATTACAGCTGGAGCTGACATTCCACAGAATGCAATGATTTATGCAGCAGGAAGATGACTGGCTGCGGGGCAACAGGGAGATTTTCTTCTGCAAGAATTTCTGTCGTGGCCTTTCCTGACCCTTCACCCTGGTGATTGAAATTTAAAAGTAAAATGAATGCCTTTTCCATGAGTTATTGAGTTTTTCTACCCTGTACTTAGCATAACTTGCTACTTGGGGGGGGGGGAAAAAGGGATAAAGGGCTCTGTTCAGTCAAATGTCTGAATTAATGATCTCCCTAAGCGTCTTGGATTTAAATGGTAGGTTTGAGGGTGTAGAGAACATGAGTGTTTTCAATGAGATGTGCAGCTTTAATAGGGCTTGTTATAGAAAGAGAAGCTAATCAGCAAAACGGTGATGAAACTCCAGCGAGGATGACGACCCCAGTTTGAAGTGATTTTGAACTGTTCTGGTGAACCAGAGGAACTTGGTTTCCAAGTCCTCTCTGCTCACGTTGACCTGGTTTCAGGAAATTGATTCACAAAAGCACCAGCCCTGACACTATCAAAGGGGGGTGGTAGAAAGAGGACAAAGCGTATTTATCTTAGATTTGCCAAAAGAAATCTGGTGATTTAATTGAACAAGAATGGGTATCAATGAGAGCTGGGGGCAGAGAAAGCCAAAAGGAACCATATGGCAGCTCTCCATTTCCCTGAAATTGCTTTACAGAGAATTTTTATATTTAAATCAAAAGTTTCCAAGATCTTTTTACAATAGCCATCTGACACTACAGGAAGTCAGAGAGAATGGATGTATGTTGTACTACAGTGGACACAAAACCTGTGCACTGAGCACCAGCCTGTGGGTTGGCACTGTTTCCTTCTAGCTAGAAGTTTACCCTAAAGCCGTCAACATCTGCAACAAGGCAACTTAAAGAGAGCGAGGCTGGAAATACAGAGGTCCACATTAAACAGCTGAGATAAGCAGTGTAATGCAGAGAGAACAGCATCTGACTGGAACCAGGAACACCTTCATCCAAGCTGGCTACTTGGACAGCCCTCACCACAGCAGCCTCACACGGGAAGGACAAAGAGAGGTCTGAAAGAGAGGCTTCCTGAAAGCCTTCCATCCACTAAGCATACCTACCAAGTGTCAAGAGCCAAGGGACTATACACAGAAGCGAGGCACAGCATTTGATGAGTAAGAAATGCCTACATAAACAGCCATAATGCAAAACGCAATATCATAAGCATACAAAAATCTCATAGTTTGGGCTTCCCTGGTGGCGCAGTGGTTGAGAGTTTGCCTGCCAATGCGGGGGACGCGGGTTCGTGCCCCGGTCCGGGAAGATCCACCGCAGAGCAGCTGGGCCCGTGAGCCATGGCCGCTGTGTCTGCGCGTCTGGAGCCTGTGCTCCGCAACGGGAGAGGCCACAGCAGTGAGAGGCCCGCGTACCGCAAAAAAAAAAAAAAAAAAATCTCATAGTTAGCTTTCTGGCAATCTCTGGGACCCACCAGGCCTATCAGTAACTGCCTGGCAAGTCAAGATGTGACTACAGTACCCAACAAGCACTTATTTAGCACCACCGGTTAGAAAGTCTACCCCACAAGGCAGGGGACTTTTGTCTGTATGGTACACTGCATTACTGTTCCCAAGAGAACAAGAACAACAACAATAGCGGCTACCCCTTCCTGAGGGCCAATTATGCCAAGCACTGTTGTACAAAGTGTACATGTATTAACTCATTTCATCTTTTCAACGACCTAATGAAATAGACATCATTATCCCCATTTTACGGGTGAGGAAATTGTGACAGATCGGAAAATCAACTTGCCTAATATCTGACAGAGCTAAAGGACAGAGAAGCAAAGATGGAACCTGAGCCAACCACTGAAGAACAGGTAGGAGGAAGGCGTGGAGGTGGCCAAGCAATAAGAAACGCGGAAGTACAATATGAGATAGTTAGATGCAAGTCAGATTGCAAGCCAGGGTTTGGCAGCTGTGTCAAGTTTGTACAAGGGGATGACAGATGACAGAGAATGTTCTTGCTGGATAGCATTGAGTCTAAGGCTTCTCACACTTTAATGTGCATACGAATCATCTGGGGATCACGTTAAAATGTAGACTCTGATTCTGCCAGTCCTGAGATTCCGCATTTCTGACAAACTTCCAGGTGATGTGATGTTCCTGGTCTAAGGCTTCAATTTAAGTAGAAAGAATCTAGTTGATTGGTCCTGAATACTGGCCTAAGAACCAGTGCTCAACAGTCTATACGGTCCACAAAGCTAAGTAAAAACAATAAAGACAAACTGAGTGGTTTTGGTTTTTTCTGCTTACTAGATTGCCAAGTTTTTTAATAAAAGGATACCACTCAGAACAGCCAGATGGAAGAGGCTCACAGGCCAAGGTATGGGGAAAGGGGTACAGTTTCCATGCCCTCTCCAGGTGTGCCTCCCTCCCAGCACCCCCATGTGTTCACCAGCCCAGAAGCTCTCCGAACTCCAGTTGCTAAGTTTTTTATATAGTTAACTTTATTCAGTGTTTTCTTTGTATTCATGTTAAGTTGTAATTCACTTTATTTGCAACACAATCCTATTAAGATAGACTAACTGTATGAATATCAAATTTAATCGCAGACTAAAACACTGGGAACCCTATGTCAGTCTCCACATTTTTTTTTTTTAAATCTAGGAACCAATGATGTGATCCAACTTCTTATTTTATAGATGGGGAGACTGAGGCCTGGAATGGAGAAGTGCTTTACCAATTGATAGAAGATGTAGGCTGGGAGTCTCCTCGTTCTGAAAGGTAAAGCTAAGGCTACAGAGGTAGGTAGATTAGAACACACTGCAGAGAGCGTTACTTGTCACATTGAGAAACGCAGATTTTCTCATATAGGCAAAGGCAAATTATTGAATATTTTGACAGGGAGAAGTGTCAATGAAAATTCTGAGTTAGGGTAACTAATCTAGCAACACAGCACAGCATAAGTGCCCAGAGGCTAGGAGATCAATTCAGAATCTTATGCCTTATTAGCTTGATCTATAAAATAGAACCTAAGATGCCACCAGTTATAAGAATCACTTATGTATCCCAAAGAAAGAAAAATTTCTGTCAATAGAACTATGAAAAAATGATTTCTTATTGCTTTGGAATGTTTATTTTATACGTATTGAATTGCTCTTATATACTAATTTAGACATTACTTTTCTATTACGTATTATTCTTATGCATTCATAAAAATAAACCATGAGCCAAAAGGATTGACTAAGGCTATGGTTCCCAAAATATGCACCAAGCCACCTCAAGGAGCCACAAGCAGTGGTTCCTCAAGGAGTGAACTAACAGGGGTACCATGGGATGGTTTTATTTTCAAAGGAAACACAGTAATACTTGACATCTGTTAGACACGGTACCAACTATGAGCTCAAAGTTATTTATAATTTCAACATTAGATCAGGCTACACTCCTTTTGATGACGTCGTATTTTGTGAATCTGGGTTATTGGCAGTTGCTGCGATAAAAAAGCAAGTACTGAAAAAAATAACGTGGAACGGGAAATGAGGATGGCAGTGTCCAATTTGATTCCAGGGTTTGGAAAGTTGTGTACTGCCTCCAAAGCACATGCATACCATTAGTAAGTAATTCTAGTTATTTAAGAGTGAAATTAAAAGTCATTTTTTCAAATGGCTATTAAGTTGTTGAACCAAAGCATTTAAAAAAAATGAAACCGTTAGATAATTCTTGTAGCCTGGGAGTGCTATGAAAAAGTACTCAGACCCTAGAAGTGTCATGAACCGAGAAAGTTTGAGAATCTCTGGGGTAAGGTATTCCTAAAGCTTCTTCACATTCATAGTGCAACTCACCTGGATCACTGTTTGTTTCAAAGTAGTCTGCACGCATGTTTTATCTATATAGCACCATCCTCTGTGCCATGGATGCATTGGTGATATGCCATATTTTTAAGAATGTTCCACTACTGTTTCTGCAATTTTTAAAGCCCCATTCACCCTGAAAATTTTGTTGCTGGCAAATATCCCAGTTTGTTCAATAGAAGGTTTTTAGGCAATAACCAGACCTCATATTCCTTCCTTGAACAATCTATTAGGAGCTAGCAGTTGAGAACAGTGAATTACATTTATTTCACCAGGAAAAATATGTCAGAATGAGCTAGCATAGGCAATGACAAATATACCAATACTGCTATCTTCTGTTAATACACCACTACTACTATACCAATAACAATTGTAAGTTGACATTGAGAGTAAAACCTATTACAATTTCAAATATATTAAAATGTGAAAAAAGGTATATGTAGCAAGAAACCAACAAAATATGATATCTGACTCACAATGCCATGAGAGTTGAGGTAATAATGCGAAAAGGTGTGTTGTAAACTATAAAGCACTACCAATATTAATCTGATTAGGCACCAGGAGGTAAGGGCCTGGAGGAAGGTATTGAAAGAGGCCATAGAAAAAGGGCTACAATGTTAAGAGGCACTGAAGTAGAATCAACAGGATTTCAAAATTAGAACACAAACTTGGGTCATTCAGCAACTCTCAACTCATGAAGATTGTCCTGTAAGTGCTTGAGGTACCTGTACCCACCATAACTCATAAGTTAGAACTTATGAGAAACATACAATCCACCTGGCAACTCCTTGATCCTCTGTTACATCTTGTTCCAAAGTCATGGCCACAGATTCAAGTTACATGTGCTTTACCCTGATATTTATTCAGTGGTAGAATCTAGAGCCCTTAGTAAAATTATGAAGAAAATGTCCTAGATATTTACAGAAAATCACATACATTTCATTCTTGAAAAGCAGTTTAGGTTGGTAGCTAAATTTTAAACTGGTTTTGGTAGAAAGTCCTAGGTTATAGGACTGTTTTTCTTAAAGCATTTATAGGACTTTTTTTCCTTAATTGAAGTGTAGTTGACTTACAATATTAAGTTAGTTTTGGGTGTGCCAAAGAGTGATTTGATATTTTTATAGATTATACACCACACAAATTTATTATAAAATACTGACTATATTCCCTGTGCTATACATTACAACTTTGTAACTTATTTATTTTATAACTGGTAGTTTGTACCTTGTAATCCCCTTCACTTATTTTACCCCTCCTCCCACCCCTCTCCTGACTGGTAACCACTAGTTTGTTCTCTGTGTCCGTGACTTGTTTCTGTTTTATTATATTTATTCATTTGTTTTGTGTTTTAGATTCCACATATAAGTGAAAGCTTATAGCATTTGTCTTTCTCTGTCTGATTTATTTCACTAAGTATAATACCCTCTAGGTCCATTCACGTTATCACAAATGGCAAGATTTCATTCTTTTTTATGGCAGAGTAATATTCCTCTGTGTGTGTGTGTACACCATATCCTCTTTTTTCTTCATAAATGTATTTATTTATTTTTGGATGTGTTGGGTCTTTGTTGTTACACGCAAGCTTTCTCTAGTTGTGGCAAGCAGGGGCTACTCTTCATTGTGATGCACGGGCTTCTCGTTGCCGTGGCTTCTCTTGTTGCATAGCATGGGCTCTAGGTGTGCAGGATTCAGTAGCCATGGCATGTGAGCTCAGTAGTTGTGTCTCGTGGGCTCTAGAGCTCAGGCTCAGTAGTTGTGGTGCATGGGCTTAGTTGCTCCGCAGCATGTGAGATCTTTCCAGACCAGGGCTCGAACCCATGTCCCTTGCATTGGCAGGCAGATTCTTAACCACTGCACCACCAGGGAAGTCCCTACACCATATCTTCTTTACCATTCATCTGTTGATGGACATATCTGGGCTATTGTTAACAATGCTGTTATAAACATTGGGGTGCATATATATTTTCTAATTAGTGTTTTTGTTTTTGTTTTCTTTTTATAAATACCCAGGGGTGGAATTGCTGGATTGTATGGTAGTTCTATTTTTAATTTTGGGGATAACCTCCATAGTGTTTTCCATAGTGGCTTCACCAATTTACATTCCCACCAACAGTGCACTAGGTTTCCCTTTTCTCCACATCCTCGCCAACACTTGTTATTTGTGTTCTTTTTGATGATGGCCATTCTGAGAGGTGTGAGGTGATATCTCATTGTAGTTTTGATTTACAATTCCCTGATAATTACAGTAGGCACACGAAAAGATGTTTAGCATCTTTTCGTGTGCCTATTGGCCATCCGCATATCTTCTTTGGAAACATACCTATTTAGTCCTCTGCTCATTTTTTAAATTGTATTGTTTGTTAACTATACCTTTTTTCAGCTGTGTGACCTTGGATCTCTAAGCCTCAGTTTCCTCATGTCATAAAATAGAAATAATTATAATACCTCCTTCATAGGGTTGAAATGAGGATTAAATGAGATAAAGCATAAATCACAGAGCTTGGCTTACATTTAGTATTTAAATGTCAAAAAGACCAAGATATTCTAGTTCTTTTGCCACTTCTTTGACATAATTGGATTCATTTCTCATGGGAGTTTGTTCTCCTGCCTAAAATTTCATTTGGAAAAGTTTCATGAGCAATTAATAAACTGAAGCCAAATGTGAATCATATGTAGAATCTTTTCACTCATTCCATCTTCACAAGTATCTCCCTAGTCTGTGCCGCCACCGTGTTTTCACTGATGAAGAACTATTCCTTCTAACTAGAAATCTTGCTTCCACTCTCAAATCACTGGAATCTGTCCTCTACCCACATTTCTAAATTTTCTTCAGAGTCTGTCACTACTCATGTTAAAATACGTCCAGCAGCTTCCCATTGCACTAAGAATAAAATGCAAATTCAGTACCTAGACTTTCCAACTCTACTGTTTCATCTCACTTCCTGCCATATACTTACCACTTCTCTCCACCCATGTAGACCTGCCTTTTTTTCCTTCAACATGCCAACCTCATTCCCACTGTAGGGACTTTTATGTTCCCTGTGCTTAGCACTTTTCACTCTCTGGCGTTTTCCTTGTTCATTAATTTATTTAACAACCATGTTTTCTTCATCCACCCCCAGCCCCAGCCTTCCGAAGGTAAACTCTGTGATAGCAGATATTTTGCTCTCTGCTATATACCCAGTGCCTAAAGCACTATCTGGCATTTATGAGGTATTCTATAAATAATTGCTTCATCATAAATAAACACATACAAATTAAACATCAGCAAAATACCATTACATATGTACCCTTCTGGGTACACATTTCTTAAGAGACAACATTCTGTAAGCAATAAATAAAAGCATATATTATAATTCATATCTGACAGTGAAGAACTGAAAGAATCTTACCCAGGTACTGATGAACTGAATTTGCGCAAAGCCAAGGAAATTATGTTTTATTGTCACCTCCCTTTGTTTTAAACTGCTCTGTAACCAAAAGCTCACTGTAAGATTTTTCCTTTTACATCTAGAAAGTCTTCTGGTTCTGGTTCCTGAAAGATTTTCTTGTCAGTTTATTTGCTCAGACAATACGTCTCAAAGATTGACGTTCTATTGCAAATTGAATCCCTTGCGATTACTTGATCCTCCTAGCATTTAACAAGTAAGCTATTCCAAAATTCCAGGCTAGTAGTATGCTCTGAATAGCTATCAAAGGAGGAGACATTTATCTCCCTATGTATCAATAAACATATAGGAATCTCCCTTTCTCTCTCCCTCTCTCTCTCTCTCTCTCTCTTTTTCTCTATTTGTTATTGGTGGAGAAAAATGTCAATTTACAGTAGAGGTTTATTTCTTTAAATTCTTTACTCATGAAGCTGGCAAAAACTGAGAGCCAGATACATTTATTCCATTCTGAAGGACTAGTCTCTTTCAAGCAATCAGCAGTAACAGCATATAAATCTGTCAGCATAATAGTAGTTGTCTGAGGAATATCTGTAACTTAGTTACTGAGAAGGTACAGCAGAAGAAAATGGTCCTCAAACTCTGAATCAATGTAAATAAGGTTCTATTCAATTCACTTAAATTAAAATGTTAATTGAACAACCAATATTACTCTCCAAGTACTATGCAATAGCAAGTCAGACACCTGAAGAAAGAGCTTTAGGAAAAGTGTATAAAGTGTCAAGCACAAGCCTAGGCACACAGAAGGTGCTCAGCAAACACTGGATTTCTCCCAGAGTTTCTTGATTTTGTGCTGTGACTCTGGGGATGTGTCTTTAAAAGTACTATCAAGCAACTCGACTCAGATATACCCCCAGGTGGGCAAAGGTGGGGGCAGCAGACCAATGGGGCAGCCTTGTCTGTGCCCAGCATGGGGCAAGACACTCACGTACATAAAATCTCATTTCTGTCCTCATAGATAGGTATTTTATTCCCATTTGCCAAAATAGGAAACGGAGGCACTGGGAGATTAAATAAATTGCCCAATAATGTGTGATAGATACAGAACACAAATTAAATTCTTCTCATCCATAGCCATACTCATCTCAATCAGAACACATTTATTGATCACCTTGAATCCCTGAGGCTGAGGATTCCAACAAACAGGACATGCTCCAAATAGCCAAAGAACTTTCATTTACTGTGGGATGATACATATAAAACAATTAACTTTCTTTTTAACATCTTTATTGGAGTATAATTGCTTTACATTGTTGTGTTAGTTTCTGCTGTATAACAAGGTGAATCAGCAATATATATACATGTATCCCCACATCCCCTTCCTCTTGTGTCTCCCTCTCACCCTCTCTATCCCACCCCTCTAGGTGATCACAGAGCACTGAGCTGATCTCCCTGTGCTATGCAGCTGCTTCCCACTAGCTAGCTATTTTACATTTGGTAGTGTATATATGTCCATGCCACTTTCTCACTTCGTCCCAGCTTACCCTTCCCCCTCCCCATGTCCTCAAGTCCATTCTCTACTTCTGTATCATTATTTCCATCCTGCCCCTAGGTTTTTCAGAACCATTTTTTTTAGATTTCATATATATGTGTTAGCCACAGTATCTGTTTTTCTCTTTCTGACTTACTTCATTCTGTATGACAGACTCTAGGTCCATCTACCTCACTACAAATAACTCAATTTCATTTCTTTTTATGGCTGAGTAATATTCCATTGTATATATGTGTCACATCTTTTTTATCCATTCATCTGTTCATGGACACTTAGGTTTCTTCCATGTCCTGGCTATTGTAAATAGGGCTGCAATGAACACTGTGGTACATGACTCTTTTTGAATTATGGTTTTCTCAGGGTATATGCCCAGGAATGGGATTGCTGGGTCATATGGTAGTGCTATTTTTAGATTTTTAAGGAACCTCCATACTGTTCTCCATAGTGGCTCTATCAGTTTACATTCCCACCAACAGTGCAAGAGGGTTCCCTTTTCTCCACACTCTCTCCAGCATTTATTGTTTGTAGATTTTTTGATGATGGCCATTCTGACTGGTGTGAGGTGATGCCTCATTGTAGTTTTGATTTGCATTTCTCTAATGATTAGTGATGTTGAGCGTCCTTTCATGTGTTTGTTGGCAATCTGTATATCTTCTTTGGAGAAATGTCTATTTAGGTCTTCTGCCCATTTTTGGATTGGGTTGTTTGTATTTTTGATATTGAGCTATATGAGCTGCTTGTATAATTTAGAAATTAATCCTTTGTCAGTTGCTTCATTTGCAAATATTTTCTCCCATTCTGAGGGTTGTCTTTTGGTCTTGTTTATGGTTTCCTTTGCTGTGCAAAAGCTTTGAAGTTTCATTAGGTCCCATTTGTTTATTTTTGTTTTTATTTCCATTTCTCTAGGAGGTGGGTCAAAAAGGATCTTGCTGTGATTTATGTCATAGAGTATTCTGCCTATGTTTTCCTCTAAGCGTTTGATAGTTTCTGGCCTTACATTTAGGTCTTTAATCTATTTTGAGTTTATTTTTGTGTATGGTGTTAGGGAGTGTTCTAATTTCATTCTTTTACATGTAGCTGTCCAGTTTTCCCAGCACCACTTATTGAAGAGACTGTCTTTTCTCCATTGTATGTCCTTGCCTCCTTTGTCATAGATTAGTTGACCATAGGTGTGTGGGTTTATCTCTGGGCTTTCTATCCTGTTCCATTGATCTATATTTCTATTTTTGTGCCAGTACCATACTGTCTTGATTACTGTAGCTTGGTAGTATAGTCTGAAGTCAGGGAGCCTGACTCCTCCAGCTCCATTTTTCTTTGTCAAGATTGCTTTGGCTATTCGGGGTCTTTTGTGTTTCCATACAAATTGTGAAATCTTTTGTTCTAGTTCTGTGAAAAATGCATTGGTAGCTTGATAGGGATTGCACTGAATCTGTAGATTGCTTTGGGTAGTATAGTCATTTTCACAATGTTGAATCTTCCAATCCAAGAACATGGTATATCTCTCCATCTGTTTGTCTTATCTGTAATTTCTTTCATCAGTGTCTTATCGTTTTCTGCATACAAGTCTTTTGTCTCCTTAGGTAGGTTTATTCCTAGGTATTTAATTCTTTTTGTTGCAATGGTAAATGGGAGTGTTTCCTTAATTTCTCTTTCAGATTTTTCATCATTAGTGTATAGGAATGCAAGAGATTTCTGTGCATTAATTTTGTATCCTGCAACTTTACCAAATTCATTGATTAGCTGTAGTAGTTTTCTGGTAGCATCTTTAGGATTCTCTATGTATAGTATCATGTCATCTGCAAACAGTGACAGCTTTACTTCTTCTTTTCCGATTTTGATTCCTTTTATTTCTTTTTCATCTCTGATTGCTGTGGCTAAAACTTCCAAAACTATGTTGAATAATAGTGGTGAGAGTGAGCAACCTCGTCTTGGTCCTGATCTTAGTAGAAATGGTTTCAATTTTTCACCACTGAGAACGATGTTGGCTGTGGGTTTGTCATATATGGCCTTTATTATGTTGAGGTAAGTTTCCGCTACACCTACTTTCTGGAGTGTAAAACAAGTAACTTTTTAAAAGTGGAAATATTATCACAGAGGTACACTTGGTAGGACAGAAGAGAAAATAGCTCAGTCTGCCAATGTGGAGTGAGGGTGAGGGATAGCGAAGACTTTACCAGGATGTAATAACAGATGAGTCTTGAAAAAATGAATAGGAGCCCATGGGGCAATCTATGGGAGGAGGAGAAAGAGGAGATGGTGGCGGTGTAGGAGTGAGGTGAGTTGGGCATTGGGAACTGCAAATGTGGGTCCAGGGGACTTTAGGGAACAGCAAGTCATTTGATTGGTCTGGAATGTGAATGTGTGATGGGGATGGCAGGAGTTGAGCCTGGAGGAGGGAGCAGAGACCAGGCAGGAGGGCTTTGTGTCCGGCTGAAGAGTTCAGACTATATTTTGAAGGTCACCAGGACCCAATAACAGATTTTTAAGCAAGAGGATGACATCCTTAGAATGGTATCTTCTAAAGGTCCTCCACCAGTGGTTTGGAAGAAAGATTAGAAAGAGACTTATTCAAGGAAGCAGGAAGACCTGAGAAGAGGCTTCTCCTCCAGTCCTGGCAAGAAAGGCCCCAATCCAAAGCAGTGGCTCAGAGATGCTCCTGTCTGGGCCCTCTCCACTGCATAGCTCAGCGTGGTGTGCTCCTTGAAGCAGCTCTGTTCCCTCAGCGAAGTGAACCGACTTCAAGGAACAGGAGAGCACTGCTGTCAGCCAGTGCCTGGCACTCACTCTCCTGTTCAGTCCTCCAATTGGATTTTGACCTTGCAAGAGTCCTGAAATTAGCCCATTAGTCACTCCTTTGCATCGAGTTAAGGAGACCCCTATTAAATTTACAGTAGATGCCCTAAGAGGAACGGAACATTACAAGCCACTAATGCCCTGCCCTTAATTGCTTCCCCAGATTAATTAGGTGGCTCCCCAGCAAGGCCCTAATCAAAGGGGGACAGAACAGGTAAATGTTGATGAGGTGAGGGAGTAAATGAGATTCAAAGCACTGGGCACAAGCTGGGAGGGACTGCACTCAGCAATCCGGGCAGAAATGGAGCACCGAATACAAAGGAGAAGAGTCAAGAAAGAAGGAAGGGCAAAGAGCTTTAAAGACAAAGGAGGCCAGCTGGGCTCATCGTGCATGGATTCCGCTTACATCCCTTTCACCATCTCTGATGGGTCCTCTGTCCTAAAAAGAGATCCTCACCTGGGACAGCAGTGGGGACTAATCAATGTCATTTTTACATCCAGCCAGTTCCTATAAGATGCTGAGCAGAGTACTGGATGCTTTCTATGCGTTCCCTCAGTCAACCCACATGACCATGCTCTGAGCTACATTTACTGTTTCCAGGTTTCCCAGGAGGAAACTGAGGCTCAGATAGCTTAAATAAATTGCCTACAGTCATACAACTGAGCACCAGAGTCAGGATTTGAGTCTAGATCCCCTTGGCTCCAGTATCTTAACTGCTAAGTCAACCGCGCCACGTCTTACCACTCATTCCAGCAATCACTACCTCAACTCTTCTCACTGGTTTAGGGTTCCCATGGCCTGCAGAGGTAGTTTGATGTTTAGAAGTCCTTGGATGCATTCAAAAACCCCAGTCCAGCTCCATTTGCACCCCATATGGGCACCTTACTGCATCCTCACCATAGCCTAGCACTGCACTCTGTGGTGCACCAGGAGACTCGTAATCGCTGCAGTCTGAGCCTCAACAGAAGAGTTTACATACCAAGGGAGCTGCTGGATTCTTACAGCAGTAAGTGGTGGAACTGGAATTACAACCCAGGTCTGTTTGACCATAAAACAAATGCATGTCTATTCTATGACTTTCTCAGGTGATGCTTGAGATGAACTTGAACAATGAGTCACAGAGGTGCAGAAAAGTAGAAATTGTAGGCAGAGGCAACACTGTCGGCAAAGGCATGTAATGTAGGCCTGATGCGGCAAAAAAATGCTTGGAGTATGATGAGGAACTTAACGTGCTTGTGAGAGAAGACAGATGGCAGGAGATGAGGTTGGAAAAGAAGTCTGGATTGATGCTGGAAGGTGGTGATCTGGGAAGCATTCAGTGGAGGGGAATGCCCTCATTGATGAGATGGTACAGGCATCTGAAAACCATGGGGAGAACACGGCCTGCAGTGCTGTTGGCTGGTTACTACTAAGTTGTATTGAAGCCTCACAGAGGCATAATTAGGAACCAAGAGCTCCTAACAGTTAAAGGGTCAAAGTGAGCGCTTACCTGGTAGTTTACAATGAGGCTTTTATATCCTGCAGAGGGAAAGCATCATAGCTGAGGAGCAAAATCAGGATCTGGTAGTTGAGGTTCCTGAACTCTAGTGATATTTAAGTACTCAGCCAAAGCAGGTATGTGTGATAAGGTAAGGACTGGAATTGGGAAAACCTGGGACCCTGAAATGTGAAATGGGGACATCTGGGTGGGTACTTCTTTGTAGAGCTCCCTGAAATATTAGAGCTTGAAGAAGTGGCCCACCTCTCTGGAGGAAGAGCTAGAAGCCCCAAGAAGGAAGATCCTGCTGAGCTCTTTTCCCCATAAAGCAATAGATAACCCCCTCAGGAGTTAATTCTACCAGCACTTCTGGCGGCGGGCTAATTACTAGGATTAACCCCACATAATCTGGGGGACTTACTGTACCTAAGAAGGAAGGAAAGAGATTTCTGTTGAAGGAGCTGCAAGAGTTAATCAGCATGTATTATATATGAGCTGGGGGATTGTCTCTAGGATTGAATTTGGGCGGGGGGGTACTTGATCAAGGGAATCACAACATAAAACTGGATAAACAAAAATTCAGTAACTTGAGACACTTTCTCAGGACACAGGATTTACCACCCTGGCAAGGACTCAAGGGGATGGGACAAACCTTCAGCTATGATGGCTCTTAGAAGCCTGGAAAACACGATGTCCTATGCTAGACAAAGTAGAAATGCCTGAGTTGCCCTGCACATAATATAGGAGGGAATAAAAAGGCTAAAGAAAGTGGGATGCTAAAGTAGATATATTATTGAAACCAGAAGACCTACTGCAGGATTATATATTCCACAGAGGGCCCCCGAAGATACCAAGGCCATTGGGAATGTGCTGGTGAGAGGGGCACCAGCAACATTCAAGAGTTCAGGGGCGGCCTCGTCTGCAGGCCAGGGAGATCACAGAACTGGACTCATGATGGGAAGTGAAGTAATAGCGGCCAGTCAGTGGAACTCAACCACTAAAAGCCAGAAGGCCACAATTATCATAACAACCAGCAAGGATAGAGGGGCAACCAAGGATATGTGATCCAGGAAGTGGTGGAGAAAATTAAAAGAGCATGGTATCCCAAGGGGCAAAGTTGATCAGTGCCACTTAACATCTACAAGCAGAAGCAAGACCAGAGGGCACAAATAAGCTGCATGAACAGGTAGCCTAGCCCTTTACTGCAGTTGTACAAGAACCCCTGTCCCAGATCACATCTATGACTATCTATAGGGCCCTTTATGACCAGCTGTAGGAGGGGAAAAAAGCCTAAGCTTGGTTTGCATATGGATCAGGTCAATATGTGGGTACAAACTAAAAATGAACGGCAATTGTATATAGCCGTATTCAGAGATGGCTCCGTAACACAATGGAGAGGCAGAATCTTCCCAGTGAGCAAGTAATATGTCTCATCATCAACTGTGTGTGTAATAAAAAGTGACTCAAGGCAAGAATATATATAGATTCCTCAGCAGTGACCAATGACCTAACCAGGTCATTAACCAGGAGCCTAAAAGGTAAAGCACTGGAAAATCAGAGACAAGAAGTTCTGGTGTAGACACAAATAGATAGCAAATGGTAGCGGGTACAAAGTATGAGGATTTTTGTTTTCCACAGTAATGCCCAGCAGAAAATATCTGCTATGGAAGAGACAGTGAACAAGCAAGTAAAAAAAAAAAAAAAAAGCAGTTGGCATTAGCCAGCTTTCATTACTGGCACCGCAGAACGGGAACGATGACCCAGTAGAAGAGATGAAGGCTACACATGAATCTACAACGTGTACTTCCGTTTGCTAAGGCTGATCTAGCTGCCACTGCCTCTGAATATTGAACCTGTGAGCAACAGAAACAAATCGGTGTTGATCCCTCAATCTGGCATTACTCCTTAAGCAAACCAGCCATCTACTTGGTGGCAGGTGAACAATATTGAGACCCTTCTACTTTAGAAGGGCCAGTAGTGCACCCTCAGAGGGATAGATACCTATTCTGGATATGAGTTTGCCTTTCCTCTTCATAGATCCTCAGGCAGCATCCCTGTCTTGAGGCTTACAGAATGCTTGATCCATTGGATGGAATCCCACATAACATGGCATCCAATCAGGGGAACCACTTCTCAGCAAAGAACACAGTTTCTATCACCCACTGTCCCATCCAGAATCAGCCAGCCTCACAGGATACTGGAACAACCTTCTGAAGGCACATCTGAAGTACCATCTTTAGGCACAGCATGCTACAAGCATGGGCTGGCATCAGAGGACCTCTAAATGGTCTCAATAGGAAGAATACATACATCTGGGAACCAGAAGTAGGCACAGAAGTGGCCCCACTTATTTTCACTCTCAAGACCTACTGGGGAGCCCTGTGCTTCTCCCCCATTCAATTCTGAACTCTGCAGGGCTAGAGGGCCTGGTCACCAAAGGGGCACACTCTTGTGAGGAAGCATAGCAAGTGTCCCTGTGAACTACCAACTATGACTGCTGCTAGATCCTCAGGTCCAAGGATCAGCAGGTGAGAAGAGGAGTCACCATCTTGGCAGAGAGAATTTACCCCAACCAGCAGAAGGAGGTAGGAGCTGTATAGACAAAATGAGGGCAGAAAAGATATGTGGAACCTAGATCGTCCACCTGGCTGTTTCTTGGTACTCCTGGCACAATTTTAACTCTATGAACAGGCATGTGCAACAACCCTGGCCTGAGAAGGGTATGATTTCCAAGATGTCAGACCCATCAGGTATGAGGGTTTGGGTTATACCACTAGGTAAGCCAACAAGACCAGCAAAGGAGATATCTGGGGGTGAGAGGAATTTAGAATGGAAGGAGGGAGAGCATGGTTATCATTATATGGCAGTCCTGGAGAAGGGCTGTCCAGATCTCCAGCCTGCTGTAAGGAACATAGTTCCTGATAATTTCTCCCTGCTGCCCCTGGCAGCACTAAGACACACTTCCCACAGGCTGCTCCAATCACTGACTGAGCACAGCAGTGGTAGGAGAGCCAGTCCACTCCTGCTCAACACAATTTCTCTAACAGGAAACTTTTTCTCAGTGATGTCTCATCAGCACAGCTGAGATTTTCTTAGAGCTTCGCTATGGCCTGTGACTTTTCTCATCCAACCCTTCCTTCCTTCTCTACTTGCACAGCATCTAAGAGCTCTCCCTGCCTATGCCAGCTCCTGTATCCTGCCCAGGCATTTCCCTCAATATATCTCTTGCACATCTAATCCTGTCTCGACAACTGTTTTTTCAAAAGTCCCAAACTGATACACCTCCTATACTTTATGTTCCATGAAGGCAGGAATCATATCTGCCTTGTTTGCTACTGTATCCCCAGTGCCTAGCAACATTCCTAGGAATGGAATTAATGCACTCATTAATCATAGCAGCATCGATTACATGGAAGGAGTGGAATACAGACTGGATGGAAATGGAGACAATAAGTCCAGGACACACTTTCGGGAATACTGGCAGTGAAAGAGAAATAAGACTGGGGATTGAAGGTAGCTAGAGGAGATTGACAGGAGTTCTTTTTGGATTGGAGAGGCTTGGTCACATTTATATGCAGAGGAGAAGTCACTGAAGAGGGCAAGACTGAAGATACACTTGACATGGAAAAAAAATAAGTGAGGAACAGAGCTCAGATGGGAGTAGAGGAGGAATGAGAAGTTGAACACCTGCCTTGGGGTCTCTCTTTTTTTAGTGTCATAGGAGGAAAGATCATCTGCTGAGAAAGAGAATGGGTAGCGAGGGATAGTAGAGACCATGATGGAGAATGAGGCAACTAGCCCCCAGTGGTGAATGGACACAAGAACACTCTGGGCCATGTGTAAGGCTGACAGAGGAGTTCTTCTGAGGCCAGAATCATGAATCTATAATTCCAGCCATGGGATTTTCTTCAGTATCACTTAGGGGTCCCTATGAAGAACTGGAGATGTTAGACAATTACAGTGATACAGGGTGGGGAAAGGCAGCCTATGAGGAGGGTTCTGGGGTGGAACTACAGGAATGAGAGGAGGTTGATGGTGACTGATTTTAAGCAGTGATTTACCAAGGTCCAAGTTTGGAGGAAGGAACTCCCATTGAGGGCATAATAAATTGACCACATTTCCTCCCTGTATCTTGTCTAATTCTCCCATATGAAAATATTTTCTGCCCACAGATGAGGTCCTGGAGGCTCAGAGAGGTTTGTAGAACATGCCCAATTTCCCTCAATTTTTGTGTATTGAAAAACTCTTCCAAGGTGTAGAATTGGCTCATTCCACAAGAAGGTTTTTCTTCAAGGGAACAGAGACAGTTGCCCTGGTTATGTTCAGACTGGGCTCTGACAAGAATTTTAAGAAGTTTTGCAAATGCGATTGCTCCCAGAAACTTGTTCGCTCATTATGAGGGCCCTCATCCATTATCTGATAAAGATAATTTGAGTCAAGTAAAGGGTGAAGTTCAAAATGAAAGCAATAAAGGATTTATTTTCAAATCTGGTGATGACTGTGTTCCCATGAGCATTCTAGTGGATTTAGATTTATGGACATATGTGACTCTGCAACATGCCTTAAAATTATATTGCATTCCCTGTGGTGCCATCTTTGACAGCTGGTCCCATGTAAATGTGAGATTGGACTGTTAACCACACAACGCCACAGATGAATGTGAGAAGCATGGCTCAAGCTGTCATTCATTTTAATTTTTTAAGAAATTAACTAGAAGAAATGTGAAAAGATTCATTATACACAGAAGAGGAAGCAAAATTTCTTCCCTGATGTTTTCCTATTGGAGTTGAAAGAAATAGTTCAGGGAATTATCAGTAATGGATAAGCTCTCCATTAAGGAGGAATTTTATTAAAATAATATTTTAAAAATCTAAAATGAATCAAATCTACCAAAAATTTGTGAATTGTTTAAAAAAAAAAAAGTAGTTCAGTAGGAGTACCAGGAAGAATTTGTGCTACAGGTTGATTCTGAATCACTGTTAATGTGGTAAGACCCTTGCTCATTACAAGTAATACCCAATTTACAGTGGGTTTATGTTTCCATTTTTTTCATAAGTGGGTAATTTAGAGCTTCAGAGACATCTTGCTAAAGGAAACGAAAAATACTGCCACAGAACCAATATGGGTCAGACTCATAGTAGGAGTTTTAGATACCTAATCCTTTAGATAGCTAATCCTGCAAGGCTGCCCATTTCATAAGTGAGAGAGTGGAGGCCCAGAGGTTACCTGCGTGGAGCTAGTCAGGACCAGCACTGTCAGTCTAAGCTCTGCATCCTGTGAGAGGGCCATGGCATTCGAGAGGAAAGACATGAAGCTTAGAGAAATTCTACCTAATTCTTAGTCCTGGAGCAGGGCAATGAAGAGGGCAAGTGCTCAAAAGGGCAAGTATCCTGAAGGTCTGGAGCCTTAAGGTTAAGAACTTTTTATTTTCAAAATCCTGACTCTTTTTTTTTTTTTTTTTTAAGATAAGGAGGGCTCTGTTAATTGAATAAGAGGGAAGAACCCAGCTATAAGTAGAAGAAGTGGAGGGGTGGTGGGGTCTAGTGGTTGATAGTTGTGCCCAGTGGCTGACTTGGGTGCAGAGGCAGCAGATGCAATGATCAGCAGAAAACCACGTAATGATGAATAATAAGGATCTCAATGCAGTTCTGATGAGCCCAACACCAGGCTACTTGGGATTCCTATATAATGCTTATAATGCTAGAGAGGAAGGCCTCCTAAACAGGACTTATACTGAATTTCCTTGCATGCAATATGATTTTGAAAACTTAAACAAAATATCCTTTGTTGTCCCAAAGATTTTTTAAACCAATCCTGCCCAGTTATATACATACCTTCCTGAATGACAGATATTACCTTAACCATCCCAGAAGTTTTTGCAATCCTTATAAGAGGGTTTGATATTAATTAATCAAATGAATTTCTCATTGGTGAGAATTTTAAGCAATGTAAAATAATGAAAATTTAAGAAAAAGTCACGGGAAGATAGTCATCTGGGCTTTGGGGGATCCGTTAAGCAGCCTTGCTCCTGAGCATACCATTCCTCCACTTCTGAAATTATAAGATCTTTTGAAGTTCCAAGATGGTTTCAGCTCTTAAAGTTTCCAAGGTGATTTTCATCTATTTATTTGTTCCCTCTGGTGGAGATGTCAAATGCAGAAGTTTGTGTAACACAAAATATCCGGGTACACATAGCTATTGCTATGAATCAAATCTTCTCTATACCAGGGAAGATCTCCCAAACTACTCTCATTTTATTTCTCAGTAGCCTTTAAAATAACCAGATAAGATCAGTCATTTGGGTTTAGACACCCAGAAACTGATTGCTGGAAGCGTTTAATCCTTAATGTTGCCTCACTGAAATAAACCAGTTATTTGTTTTTGTCCATGAAATAAAACTAGATTGACTAAGGTCTCTTCTCAATATTTTTTTTTCTCTCCTTAATATGTATTACACTTGATCAGAGCAATTAGCCATGATCCAATTCAGGTAGGAAGGTATTTTCAAAAACCTGACAACCAATCTGAATTCCAAATCCATGAAGGAGACTTGCCAGAATGCTGTTAGTGTGTGCAAATATATGCACTGTTCAAAATCAAAGAGAAAATGATGAAATTCTGTTAAAGGTGGCCCAAGATAAAGGCATTGAAACTCCTGTTCCTGAGAACTGCTGCTGAGTTCTTTCTTTTATTTTTTTTTATTTTTAAAATTTTTTTTATTTTTTTAACAACTTTATTGGTGTATAATTGCTTTACAATGGTGTGTTAGTTTCTGCCTTATAACAAAGTGAATCAGCTATACATATACATATGTTCCCATATCTCTTCCCTCTTGCGTCTCCCTCCCTCCCACCTCCCCTATCCCACCCCTCTAGGTGGTCACAAACCACTTAGCTGATCTCCCTGTGCTATGTGGCTACTTCCCACTAGCTATCTATTTTACGTTTGGTAATGTATATATATGTCCATGCCTCTCTCTCACTTTGTCACAGCTCACCCTTCCCCCTCCCCATATCCTCAAGTCCATGCTCTAGTAGGTCTGTGTCTTTATTCCTGTCTTACCCCTAGGTTCTTCATGACTTTTTTTTTTCTTAGATTCCATCTATATGTGTTAGCATACGGTATTTGTTTTTCTCTTTCTGACTTACTTCACTCTGTATGACAGACTCTAGGTCCACCCACCTAACTACAAATAACTCAATTTTGTTTCTTTTTATAGCTGAGTAATATTCCATTGTATATATGTGCCACATCTTCTTTATCCATTCATCTGTTGATGGACACTAAGGTTGCTTCCATGTCCTGGCTATTGTAAAGAGTGCTGCAATGAATATTGGGGTGCATGTGTCTTTTTGAATTATGGTTTTCTCAGGGTATATGCCCAGTAGTGGGATTGCTGGGTCATATGGTAGTTCTATTTGTAGTTTTTTAAGGAACCTCCATACTGTCTGTATCAATTTACATTCCCACCAACAGTGCAAGAGGGTTCCCTTTTCTCCACACTCTTTCCAGCATTTATTGTTTGTAGATTTTTTGATGATGGCCATTCTGACTGGTGTGAGGTGATGCCTCATTGTAGTTTTGATTTGCATTTCTCTAATGTAGTTTTGATTTGCATTTCTCTAGTGATTAGTGATGTTGAGCATCCTTTCATGTGTTTGTTGGCAATCTGTATATCTTCTTTGGAGAAATGTCTATTTAGGTCTTCTGCCCATTTTTGGATTGGGTTGTTTGTATTTTTGATGTTGAGCTATATGAGCTGCTTGTATAATTTAGAAATTAATCCTTTGTCAGTTGCTTCATTTGCAAATATTTTCTCCCATTCTGAGGGTTGTCTTTTGGTCTTGTTTATGGTTTCCTTTGCTGTGCAAAAGCTTTGAAGTTTCATTAGGTCCCATTTGTTTATTTTTGTTTTTATTTCCATTTCTCTAGGAAGTGGGTCAAAAAGGATCTTGCTGTGATTTATGTCATAGAGTGTTCTGCCTATGTTTTCCTCTAAGCGTTTGATAGTTTCTGGCCTTACATTTAGGTCTTTAATCCATTTTGAGTTTATTTTTGTGTATGGTGTTAGGGAGTGTTCTAATTTCATTCTTTTACATGTAGCTGTCCAGTTTTCCCAGCACCACTTATTGAAGAGGCTGTCTTTTCTCCACTGTATATTCTTGCCTCCTTTATCAAAGATAAGGCGACCATATGTGCGTGGGTTTATCTCTGGGCTTTCTATCCTGTTCCATTGAGCTACGAGTTCTTTCAATGTGAGGTGCACCATTGTGTGCAGACAGGACATAAAGGGATCAAAGGAACAAGTAAACAAACAGAAAGTGTTCTCAGAACTCCTGCTTGATGGCCTCAAAGAAGAAGCGGAAATCGATCAAATCAAAGCCTTTTTTATAGGTGCTGAGATGGCTTTTTAAACATCAGCATCCTAAATGCCAGATGGTTAATGAAGGTCAGGCAGGCAACTTTCATAATTTGTCATTATGAGTTTAATCGTGTGCCTTTATTAGGAACTGGTGGATAACTTCCCAGTTGGCAATATTTTAGGGAGTATTTTTCCTATAAGTAAAGTTTTAAAAATATGATCATAAAAGTATAGCATAAAAGTAATTAAAAATTTTTTTTGATAGAGTTAGGAAGGCAAATGAACTGCTCGATAGCCATGTTTATGCAGCCAAATGAGATTGTTTGCTTTACTTTCACCTGGAGCAGTTTCTGTGAATCTGAATCACATTTTTGCTGACTTTTGAGTTCAAGAACAAAAGTTGAGGAAGATAAAGCTGAAGCAACCACTGTTGAAATGGCTTTTGCAGTACAGATTTCAGAGGCTAGAGGGCATAATTGTTTTAGCTGATCCAAAGCAAGGAAAAGCAAAACCTATTCATCTGTTTCTTACACAGTGACCTAGAAGCTTTAAAATTTGGATCATGAGTGCAAGTTCGTTTCTCATTAAAAACCAAATCGGTATCTGCAGAAAGGAGCAGCAGAATAAGATGTGCATTTTCTATGGTTGTTGGGGATGTTTTTGCAGAGGCCATGGGCTTGTGAGAGAATGTAGAGCACGCTCAGAGGGACCCTTTTGTTCTGCATATATTCCTATCTTTAGGTTTATCAAGCGGTCTACTTGATCTCCACTTGGGCTAGTTTTCCCCCAAAACAGCAGCCCTCCCACCAAAGAATATGTATATATGTATGTATGTATATATACAGTGTCATCAAGGATCTTGATAAGTAATTGAATATCATTAGGAAATGAGAAGGTTGATTCCAGGTAGTGAGATTTGACTTTTATGAAAATGGTTTCTTTTCAAAATGTATGAACCTTGATAATTTTTCTTCCAAAGTGGTTAGCTAATCAGTGACATTGTATGGAACTAACGTGGTTTCTACCTTTATTTGGCCTCTTCCTACTTAGGACTTTCTGGGTCTTCTTTGCCATTTTACCTTCTTTATTATGATATACTTCTTATTTCCCCTCCTCACATATTGTATGTGACCCCAAGCCCCAGATCACCTACCTCTTCATTCATTTATTCTACTCCTGTTCATGCCAACATACCCAAATGGAAGGAGAACAGTGGAAAAAGTAACTTCCACACTCACAAATTCCTCCTTAATTTCATCATGTCTTTGCCTCACAAACCACAATTCCTATGACCACATTCAAATTTTTTTTGAATGACAGTTGTCTTTCCCCTCTTTCTGCACACCAAAAGCCCTCAAACAGGATATTTGTAGACTAATGAATACAAGTACTCAAGGAAATGATGGGGGGGATCTTTAAGAAGTTTCTAAATAAGGGATAAATGTCTCATTAAATAAAATGTTAAACACTTTTTGAAGCAAAGCTTTTCACCTCCACCTCCAAAATATATTCCAAACTTATCTATGGTAGGCAGAATTTTGGTCCCCATGATTGTTATTCCCTGATGTTACTCCAGTGAATATGTTACTTTATGTACCAGAATGGATTTTGCAGGTGTAATTAGGGTCACTAATCAGATGACCTTAAAACAGGAAGATTATTCTGGATTATCCTGGTGGGCCCAATGTAGTCACATGAGTTCTTTAAAGCAGAGATATTTCTCAAACTGTAGCAGAAGATGAAGTCATATTTGAAGCATGAGAAGGATGTGTTGGTGTACCACTGTTGGCTTGAAAATGAAGAAGACCATATCAAGGAAATGGAAACCTAGTCCTATAACCCCCAAGGAATTGAATTCTGCCAACAACCTGAATGCGCTTGAAAGCAGAATCTTCCCAAGAGCCTCCAGATAAGAGCCCAATCCAGCTGATACCTTGATTTCAGTTTTGTGAGGCCCTGAGTAGCATACCCAATTGAGAGATGCTGTGCACAGACTTTGAACCCATGGAACTGTGCTTGTGGTAATTATTTACAGCAACAGTAGAAAACTATTAGACCACTCCTTGTTATGTGGGATTTTGAAAGTCTTTGCTATTTAATGTCTTCATTTTTGCTCTTCTGTTATTTATAATTGAAAACTAAAGTTTTATATCTGCTTCTCAAGCTGTGAAAGATAAGTCCTAAAATTCAAACTTTCCCTTCTTTTCTGATGGACTATTGTATGTATTGGCCTTTTGATGAAAGAATACAATTTTATTTGCATTAGCTGAATGTCTGTCAAGGACGAGGCTCTATGCTATTCAGTTTACAGATCCTACTTCCAATCTTCAGAACAACTTTTATGTCCCAGAAGGGAATATAAATGTTCAAATTGGGGAAGAAACAGTAACCATCTCTGATGGTAAGAAGAACAAGAAATAGTATTCCAAAGGAAGCAGGTATGTAAGGAAACAGTTTATTTTTGAATCTGACTCCAATATACAAAATATCCAGGATTTCAGGAACCAGCTACAGAGCAGAAATGTTTCTATTTTTAAGTCTTATGTCACAAACTGAGCTGTCCAATAAATGAAATTTAAAAATTTTTATATGACAGCTTAATTGTTTACTTTCGAATCCTATAAAAGAAACATTGTGGGCTTCCCTGGTGGCGCAGTGGTTGAGAGTCCGCCTGCCGATGCAGGGGATATGGGTTCGTGCCCTGGTCCGGAAAGATCCCACATGCCGCGGAGCGGCTGGGCCCGTGAGCCATGGCCGCTGAGCCTGCGCGTCCGGAGCCTGTGCTCCGCAACGGGAGAGGCCACAACAGTGAGAGGCCCGCGTACCGCAAAAAAAAAAAAAAAAAGAAAAGAAAAGAAAAAGAAACATTGTGCCAGACCAGTAAAACAGTCAGGGAAAACTTTATTCAACACAATTGCAATAGGGGAGAGAAACTGAATTCAACTCCACTGAAACAAAAGGTGAGAGGATTTTTAAATGCTGGGAGGAGCTAGTGGAAGAGTACAGGGGACTTTAGGGAAGTTGGTCACTGTGATTAGACCATCCAGATTTACTAATTGTCACTTTTCAAAGTTAGGATCCTACCTTCCCCCAGAGACTATGAGACAGGGCCTCTATCTTTCTTGATGAATTACATTTCAAAGGGATGGCTCCCTTGTTCTTGAGAAAGACATTTCTGGGTTGTATAAAATTTACATTACAAAGAGACAAAAGATTTACAACTGCAAGTTTTCTAAAGTAAATGCTCTAGGAAAAAGTTGGTCAGGAACCTATAGTCAAGAACAAGCTTGTCTAAAGTTTAGTCAAGCTGAGGGGACTATTAAGCCTATCTTGGTCAGTCCCCATTTTGCTTACCTTCAGGAAATTTAAACACAGTCTTTTTGGAGAGTTTTGCTTCTCAATTCCAGGATTCATTCCAACCCCTACCTACCTCTCAGCAGTTGAGTTGTGGTTCCAGGCACCCCTCTGAATATCAATTGTCCACCTGCCCAGTTTATGGCAGAATGGTCCATTGTGCTGGTTAGCACAGCTCCTTCAAGACCAAAGGCTCTCTGCTGCTTCTATGCCATATTTGGAGCACAGGAATATTACTTGTAAGTGGCTTGTGAGCCAGTCCGCCTACATAACCAGGATGATTCTCTCTCTGCCACATTTCACGTCTAATCAAACTAACACTTAGCCTGATGGAGGCAACAGGAATAGAAGAAATAAAAAGAAAAATAACACAGTTAATTTCTCAAACATATTTTCCTGCCACACATCCTAAAGAATAGGCGGATTCAGTCAACAGACACGAAAGCATTAAGATGCTAATGTTTTGCATTCACATGCTAATTCAGGAAAACAAAGGAAATGTATCTCATTAGCCTAAAGTCATTCGAGTGACTTTCACCATCCTTTCAGTTTAGTTTCAGTAGTATTCAAAGAACTTGTCAAGATGGAGCAGTAAATTTAAATATTAAATACATTTTCTTTTCAGTAGCACCCAGTATTGGAAACCATCATAATCATTCAAGTTTAAAATATGCTTTTTACTCACATATTTTTAAAAGTTTTTGATTGTGTACTATTGTTAGCTATATAGGGATTTTATTTTTTAAGTTTTTTTTTTTTGACCTTTCTGATAATCACATTTAGTGAAAAAAGAATAAGACAGAGTATAACATACCACATAGAATGCATCTATTTGTGTAATTATGCAAAAATAAGGTATAGTCTTTTTTTTTTAATTTTAGAATTTTATTTATTTTTTTTATACAGCAGGTTCTTATTAGTTATCCATTTAATACATATTAGTGTATATATGTCAATCCCAATCTCCCAATTCTTCACACCACCACCCCTCCCCCACCACTTTCCCTCCTTAGTGTCCATACGTTTGTTCTCTACATCTGTGTCTCTATTTCTGCCCTGCAGACCGGTTCATCTGTACCATTTTTCTAGGTTCCACATATATGCACTAATATGTGATATATGTATGAAGTAAGTCTTTCTGACTTACTTCACTCTGTATGACAGTCTCTAGATCCACCCACGTCTCTACAAATGACCCAATTTCGTTCCTTTTTATGGCTGAGTAATATTCCATTGCATATATGTACCACATCTTCTTTATCCATTCATCTGTTGATGAGCATTTAGGTTGCTTCCATGACCTGGCTATTGTAAATAGTGCTGCAATGAACATTGGGGTGCATGTGTCTTTTTGAATTATGATTTTCACTGGGTATATGCCCAGTAGTGGGATTGCTGGGTCATATGGTAATTCTATTTTTAGTTTTTTAAGGAACCTCCATACTGTTCTCTATAGTGGCTATATCAATTTACGTTCCCACCAACAGTGCAAAAGTTTTCCCTTTTCTCCACACCCTCTCCAGCATTTGTTTGTAGATTTTTTGATGATGCTCATTCTAACTGGCGTGAGGTGATACCTCATTGTAGTTTTGATTTGCATTTCTCTAATAATTAGTGATGTTGAGCATCTTTTCATGTGCTTCTTGGCCATCTGTATGTCTTTGGAGAAATGTTTATTTAGGTCTTCTGCCCATTTTTGGATTAGGTTGTTTGTATTTTTAATATTGAGCTGCATGAGCTGTTTATATATTTTGGAGATTAATCCTTTGATGATTCATTTGCAAATATTTTCTCTCATTTTGAGGGTTGTCTTTTGGTCTTATTTATGGTTTCCTTTGCTGTGCAAAAGCTTTGAAGTTTCATTAGGTCCCATTTGTTTATTTTTGTTTTTATTTCCATTTCTCTAGGAGGTGGGTCAAAAAAGATCTTGCTGTGATTTATGTCAAAGAGTGTTCTTCCTATGTTTTCCTCTAAGAGTTTTATAGTGTCCGGTCTTACATTTAGGTCTTTAATCCATTTTGAGCTTATTTTTTTGTATGGTGTTAGGGAGTGTTCTAATTTCATTCTTTTACATGTAGTTGTCTAGTTTTCCCAGCACCACTTATTGAAGAGACTGTCCTTTCTCCATTGTATATCCTTGCCTCCTTTGTCATAGATTAGTTGACCATAGGTGTGTGGGTTTATCTCTGGGTTTTCTATCCTGTTCCATTGATCTATATTTCTGTTTTTGTGCCAGTACCGTATATACAGATTCAATGCAACCCCTATCAAATTACCAATGGCATTTTTTACAGAACTAGAACAAAAAATCTTAAAATTTGTATGGAAACACAAAAGACCCCAAATAGCCAAAGCAGTCTTGAGGGAAAAAAACAGAGCTGGAGTAATCAGACTCCCTGACTTCAGACTATACTACAAAGCTACAGTAATCAAGGTATAGTTTTGTATATAATCTCTGTACATGAGGATGAAGCCTATGATAAAATTTTTAGAGATCATTTATGTGTTAAATATGGATCTGCTGTTCACATCAGGAATAAGCATCATAAGTCCATGGAATGATTTCTGAAAAGATTGAGAGATAAAAATTGAAGACTTTTTTTTAGAAAACCTTGCAGTTTTAAATAACATAGCAGACATCAACAAACATTAATGTTGAACTACTCAATTCATGATGTTGCCATGACAACAGATCTCAAAAACTGAAAGGCGAGGATAAAGTTGAATGAAAATTTGGGTTTTAGATCTTATGCTCAAATCCTTAATTTGTTTAAAAAGAAATTTTCCAATGGACAAGGTTCCTGTAGGAATCCCTAGACAATAGTACTTCTCTCTTTGCCTCCTAAGGGTTTCCTGATGCTGCCACTGCACCCAGCCTCTTGAGTCTTTCTGCTTCCCTTGACTGTTGGTTGAAAAGTGACAAAAAAAAATTCCATTTCTTGATAGTGCAACAGAAACAGCTTGGAATGCTCCAAGAGAGACTTTAATAAGAAAACAGAGAAAAACAAAAAAAAATATGAAAGCTCCCCAAATCATTTTTCAACGATTCCTAGGTGTGTCTCTCTTATGTGACCAGTTATGGAACTATGACTAGGGAGACTAACCTGTCTAAGCTTTCCCAGGAATTGCCTGGTTTTAGTAACTGAAAGTCCCACATCCTAGGAAACCTCTTAGTCTTGTGCAAGCTGAAATGGTTCATCATCCTACCTGTCTGTTAGGGGGAATTCCATAAAGGGCTTCTTTTCCAGTCCTTGGACTTTTTCTATTCAGCTCCTCCAGTGTCCCTTGATGGTAGACACAGATGATAAGGTTGAATGAGCTGGTTTCAGTCTGAGAATGGAAGGGTCCTGCTTATTCAGGTATGTTAGTGTGGCAGTAGCTAGTCAGAGGGTCATTGAGCCATGGACTTGTAAATGAGTATTTCACCATAGACCTCAATCAGTACTCTTAGAAACAGATGTCATCAAACTCCAATAGTAGACAGCTGCCCAAAAGTTTATCACAAGTATAGCAGGTGCTGGTGTCAAAGATAAGCTGAGGGCTTCCCTGGTGGCGCAGTGGTTGAGAGTCCACCTGTCAATGCGGGGGATACGGGTTCGTGCCCCAGTCCGGGAAGATCCCACATGCCATGGAACGGCTAGGCCCGTGAGCCATGGCTGCTGAGCCTGCGCATCCGGAGCCTGTGCTCCGCAATGGGAGAGGCCACAACAGTGAGAGGCCCACATACTGCAAAAAAAAAAAAAGAAAAAAAAAAAGCTGAATCTTTGGGTAGTGTGAATAGTCAAACAACAGAACAGCTATTCAACTGAGTAATGTGTAAACAGTCAAAACAAAGTGGCTTTGAAGACTTTTTGACCCAAAAGTCCAGCACACTTGGTCTTTTATAGACCGAACACACAAGTATGGACAAAGAGAACACTCTCAGAAATATCAGAATACCATATACAGTGATAAATTACAAGTAGAGGATTGACTTTACTAAAATTAGAGCTGCCATTAACCTCAAATATGAGTGGAATTTTTATAAGTGACTTTTATTCTTTTTTATGTGTACCCATGTAGAAATATATATCTATACAAAATAGAGAAGACAGTGAAAATCACAATGATCTTATTCACAGAGAAATCCACAGATAACATTTTATCATTTCTTCCTGATCTCTCTCTGTATATACTAACACATATATGCATATGTATCATATAGATATAATATATGTAGTTTTCTAATCTTTTTTTGACATAACATTTGTTAGGGACTGAATGTTTGTGTCCCCCTCCAAATTCATATGTTGAAGCTCTAATCCCCAATATGATGATATTTAGAGATGGGGTCTTTTGGAGGTAATTAGGGTTAGATGAGTTAATGAGAGTGGGACCTTCATGATGAGATTAGTGACATTATAAGAAGAGACACTAGCTCTCTCTCTCTCCCTGCCATGTGAGGACACACCAAGGAGGCAGCCATCTACAAGCCAGGAAGAGAGCTCTAACTTGACACCAAATCAGTCAGCACCTTGAACTTGGACTTCCCATTCTCCAGAACTAAGAGAAATAAATTTCTGTTGTTTAAGCCACTCAGTCTGTGGTATTTTGTTATGGCATCCCCAGCAGACGAAGAAAACAACCATGAAAATTTTCCTATGTTAAACATTCTTCAGATACATAAAATAACCAGTCATCCACCATACAGTATGAATGCGCTCTAACTTATTTTACCAAACCACTAGTTTAATTCATTTAGATATACAATGTACACCTTTGGCTGCCCTTCCTATTTTCCAAAAAAGAATAATGATTTTGTTCAGGAATATACTTCTCCTCCATGTAACCTTGCACCTCAAAGAGAAATAATTCCACTACAAAATCCAGGAGTGGACCTGATTGGTCTAAGAATAATACAGTTCTTTCCCAGTGATTGGTTCAGAAATGGCATATGGCCACTTCTAGCCAATAAGATGTGAAGGGAAGTTCTGATGGAGAGATTTGAGGAAGTTTTCTGACATCTAAGACAGAATCATAAGAAGTAACAGACTCTCTTCTTCTTGAGGCCATTGTGAATTGTGGATGTGCAGCCATCTTACTTTTGGCCAGCTCTGAAGACTGCAGAAGAGATTAATGAAACCTAGTTCTTTGGTGAACATTGATGAACCACTGAATCACAACCCTGAAACCTACCTCCTCCTCTGTATTTCCTGTTATGTGAGATAAATTTCCTCTTTATTTAAGTCAGCTTGTGTCAGGGTTTCTGGTACTTGCAGATAAAAGATTTTATAAATTTTGCTGTTACAATCATCTTTGTACATAAACCTTTGTCTTTGTACATAAACCTTTGTACATATACCTCAGATTATTTCCTAGGATAGAATCTCTGAAGAGAAAATCCTAGGTCAAAGGTAGGAACACGTTTAATATTCTTCATACCTATTGCCAAATTTATTCTGAGAAAGGCTGCATGACTTTATACTCCCATCAGCAATATATAAGTGACTATTTCAATGTACCTTTACTAGCATCAAATACTATCCTTTTAAAACCTTTCATTGCTGTGATGGAAAAATAATGGTACCCTGTTGTGATATCAATTTGAGTCTTTGTTATGGGGGTTGAGTATATTTTCATATACAGTATTTATTAGTCACTTATATTTAGGCATCTGTACATTGTCTATGGCTGCTTTTTCTTATTGTTTTCTTAAGTGGAATTTGAGGACAAGTAGTCATTTTAAAATGTTGGTTATAACATACTTTTTATTTTAGTATCTTTCTAGTTTGGATGGAAAGGCATATTATTACAGGGAAGAAATTTATTTTGGCTTTTTAGTTCATAAAATGAAAAAAACCCCAAAATCCCTGAAACTCACTAGAGACACAAAAAGCTTCTCTTCTTTAAAAGATGTTCTTATCTATGGAGTTTGGGTAAATTCGTGAAATAGTTTGATTGTTGTAACCCAAATTCAAATGGAATCTTCTTTTTGATTTCTCTAATCAGTACTCTTAGGCTATCTAACTACCCATTTTAAAGCTTCATTTATTGTAAAACGGATGGCTAGTGGGAAGCTGCTACATAGCACAGGGAGATCAGCTCGGTGCTTTGTGACCAACTAGAGGGATGGGATAGGGAGGATGGGAGAGAGGCTCAAGAGGCAGGGGATATGGGGATATATGTATACATATAGCTGATCCACTTTGTTGTACTACAGAAACTAACACAACATTGTAAAGTAATTATACTCCAATAAAGATATTTTAAAAAAATACTACAAAAAAAAGCTTCATTTATGACCTGTTCAGCAATATTTAGGTTTCCCTCTACTGTTTTAATAACTCACTATGACTTTCTTCATGTACCCTCTTGCTAAAAATTGCTTTATGTCAGGGCTTAGCAAATTTGTGATCAGCTGGAGAAAAACATGGGTGTGTGAAAGAAAAAATGAGCTCTAGTAATAATACATACTCAAGATATAGGAGCCAACACTTGTCCATTTTTATTCTGAATGTGCCAGTTTTCAGTGTGTCTGCAACCCTGAAAAATAGCATAATGCAGTCTTCATTATTAATGTGTTCAATTACACCTTTTTATATAGGTTGGCATTAGCTAGGTGCTGTCTTGAGAGAAAAGGGGAGATGTGATTAATGATACGTACTTCCTCATTGCCAAACTCCTCCCATGATTTTGGCTGGATTGGAAAGAAGAATATTGCCAAGTATGGCAGCCTGCTTTGCCCAGAAGCTTTGTCAGAAGGAAAATCTTTGTCACCTTTGGGTCTGGCCTTGTGTGTAGGTGTGCAGGAAGAATGGCAGCCTCCTCAGTGTGACTCAGTAGGTCCCTCTCAGGCAGGAGCACAGGAGCCAGGAATCCTGGATGGGTGATCCTTGAGTCAGACAGGCTTATCCTAGAGGTCAGTCCCCAGACCAGGCAGTGGGGCTGCAGTCACTGAAGTCTCGGGGCAGGGCTTTAGTGACCCAGGAGAAGCTGGCAAGGGGAAGACAGAGTAGCAGGACCAGATAAAAAAAAGCAAATCCTGGAAACTGAAACACATAGTGGTAGAAAGAGCTTCTGCCAGATTTGACTGGCAGCAAAGGAGACTCAGACATGTGGAAGCCCAGTGGTTGGCTCTGTACAACCCAAATTCCAGTTCTGTTGGAAGTGACAAATCTTTCCAAACTAGTTTTAGCAAAAGAGTGGGGTACAAAAGGGTATCATAGGACCCATGGGCAGGAATTCAAGAAGGGATTAGAATCAAGAACAGGAAAATCATCACCAAGATGTGTTCTGCCATCTCTGCTTCCCATTGTCCATCTGCTACATTCTTCTCTCTATGTACCTGTGTATAACTTACCTTGCTCCACACAGAATGTAGCATCTCCCAGCTCCAGAGTTTACATATTGTAGTCTAGCCACACAGACCCCAAATCTTTTTTTGTCACCCTTAGTCTCTTGCAAACGTTTCTCTTTTTTTTTTTTTCCAAACGTTACTCTTTAGATAGATAGATAGATAGATGGTAGGTACGTAGATAGACAGATAGATTCTATTCCAATTTCTATTCACTGATTGGCCCAGCTCTAATCCAATGAGCTGTGTTTATGGCAGGTGAGGTCACAGTGAACAGACAGGACTGTGGAAACTCAACCCTAGGGACTGGAGTGAATGAGGGGTAGCAGGATGGGCAGTTAAGAGATTATTGTGAACCATTTACTCAAATTCTGAATTTCATTAGATTGGAGAGGAAGAGTGAGGCTGTTGATATACTGCCTGCTGCATAATGAGACTGGCCTTTGATCTACGGACACAGCTATTATTGAATTAAGGACAGTAGAAGTCACTGCCGATGTAGTTCCTATCTTAAGAAATATTTCTGAGGAAGTGGCTATGTAAGTGCTTATAAATTGTTTTGTTAAATAAGCATATATATTTAATATGTATTTGTTTTTATACTTTAAAAAAATACTGAAAACTTTCTGCCATGATGGAGCAATAGTGTCTAGATTTGCCCTCCCACCTTCAACAGTTAAAAAATCAGATAAAATATATAAAATGATGTTTTTCAAACATTAAACAATGAGTAATACAGGACTCATAATCTACAAGAGTGGACGCTTATGACTACCCAGTTTACTGCCTGGAGGGGCTGCAGAACATGTAAGCAAACCCAAACACAGCCCAGCACTTTCATGAGTTGAAAGTTCAAGGAGGCCAAGGGAGCTAGAATTTGTGGGGCATGGTGATGGAGAGAAGGAGAGAGAGAGCTCCATAGATCTGCAAATGGCCTTCCTCATATCTTCATTTGAGTAATGATCTGAGTAAGCGTGCATGTGAGGAAACTACCTGAGGCCATGGAATGAACCAACAGAAAAGAATAAGCATAAACATCACTGGAATTAATGCATAGCTAGGAGTAAGTCATGCTCCTATTAGCCCAGATGAAAAGATGTCCTAATACATAAGGCATTGAGTAGACCCCTCAAGGGCTATTGCCTTGGTGGTGGGACCAAATTAGCTCTAGACCAAAGGCCATTCTGGTCCAAACCAAAGCTTAAAAGCAAGCCTCAAAATGATTAAAACTCATTCCAAGTGACTCAACTATGTCCCTAAACAGAGCTCATCAATGGTTATCAAAAAGAAAAACAAAAACAAAACCACTTAACAACATAAAATTCACAATGTCTGGTATCCAACCAAAAATCACCAGACATACGAAAAGCAGGACAATATGATCCTTAGCTAAGAGAAAATCAATCCCACATATGTTAGAATCAACAGACTAAATATTAAAACAGCTATTGTAGATGTATTCCATGAATACATGAATATGATAAGAGAAATTGAAAATATAAGAAAGACCTAAGTGGAATTTCTAGATGAAAATACAATATCTGAGATGAAATCTGAAAACAATACCTGAAATGAAAAATACATTGCGCTGTGTAGATGAAAAATTGTCACTCGCCATCTGCCTTTACAAGGATTAGGTCACTATCCACTGAAGTCACTGACCTTCAGAAAGGAGTTTAGTGCAGAGATCAGGAATGAGGCACCCTGTGCTCTGGGAAAAACTGGCAGAATAGGCCTTCAGATAGTTAGATGTTTTCTGGAGAAGACTTTATGAGCCCAATTTCTTGCATCTTCTCATATCTAGAAAAGCACTAAAATCATTAATGGAGACACATCTGCTCCTTGTGACAAGAAGCAAACTTCTGCCAAAATATGAGCGTAATTGCACATAGCTCCCCTTCGCTAAAATCATATATATACTGACCTCCCCGCTACTTCTTCAGAGCAATTCCACAAAGCTATCAGAGAGGCTGTCTTCCAGGCTATAATCCTCATTTTGCTCCAAATAAAACTTACACACAACTCTTGCATTGTGCTTTTTTTTTTCAGTCGACAATGGAATTAACAGCAGATTAACACTAAGAAAAAAAAATTATTGGACTTGAAAATGCAGCAACAGAAACTATCCTCAAAGAAGAAAAGAGACTGAAAAAAAATGAATAGAGCATCAGTGCCCTGAAGAACAGCATTGAGCAGTCTCATACACATTTATTGGAGTCACAAAAGAAAGGATGGGCTGCAAAATGGAAAAAAAATTTTTTGTGAAGAAGTATTTTCCAGCAGAAGCAAGAAGAACTACAATCCTCCAGCCTGTGGAACAAAAACCACATTCACAGAAAGATAGGCAAGATGAAAAGGCAGAGGACTATGTACCAGATGAAGGAACAAGATAAAACCCCAGAAAAACAACTAAATGAAGTGGAGATAGGCAACCTTCCAGAAAAAGAATTCAGAATAATGATAATGAAGATGATCCAGGACCTCGGAAAAAGAATGGAGGCAAAGAGCAAGAAGATGCAAGAAATGTTTAACAAAGACCTAGAAGAATTAAAGAACAAACAAACAGAGATGAACAATACAGTAACTGAAATGAAAACTACACAAGGAATCAATAGCAGAATAACTGAGGCAGAAGAATGGATAAGTGACCTGGAAGACAGAATGGTGGAATTCAATGCTGCAGAGCAGAATAAAGAAAAAAGAATGAAAAGAAATGAAGACAGCCTAAGAGACCTCTGGGACCACATTAAATGCAACAACATTCGCATTATAGGGGTCCCAGAAGGAGAAGAGAGAGAGAAAGGACCAGAGAAAATATTTGAAGACATTATAGTCGAAAACTTCCCTAACATGGGAAAGGAAATAGCCACCCAAGTCTAGGAAGCTCAGAGAATGCCATACAGGATAAACCCAGGGAGAGACACGCTGAGACGCATAGTAATCAATTTGCAAAAATTAAAGACAAAAATTATTGAAAGCAGCAAGGGAAAATTGACAAATAACATACAAGGGAACCCTCAAAAGGTTACCAGCTGATTTCTCAGCAGAAACTCTACAAGCCAGAAGGGAGTGGCATGATAAAGTGATGAAAGGGAAGAACCTACAACCAAGATTACTCTACCCGGTAAGGATCTCATTCAGATTAGATGGGGAAATCAAAAACTTTACAGACACGCAAAAGCTAAGACAACTCAGCACCACCAAACCAGCTCTACAACTACTAAAGGAACTTCTCTATGTGGGAAACAGAAGAGAAGAAAAGGACCTACAATAACAAACCCAAAACAATTAAGAAAATGGTAATAAGAATATACATATCAATAATTACCTTAAACATGAATGGATTAAATGCTCCAACCAAAAGACACTGGCTTGCTGAATGGATACAAAAACAAGACCCATATATATGCTGTCTACAGGAGACCCACTTCAGACCTAGAGACACATACAGACTGAAAGTGAGGGGATGGAAAAAGATATTCCATGCAAATGGAAATCAAAAGAAAGCTGGAGTAACAATATTCATATCAGATAAAATAGACTTTAAAATAAAGAATGCTACAAGAGACAAGGAAGGACACTACATAATGATCAAGGGATCAATCCAAGAATAAGATATAACAATTATAAATATATATGCACCCAACATAGGAGCACCTCAATACTTAAGGCAACTGCTAACAGCTATAAAAGAGGAAATCGACAGTAACAAAATAATAGTGGGGGACTTTAACACCTCACTTACACCAATAGACAGATAATCCAAATTATAATATATAATCCAAAATAAGGAAACAGAAGCTTAAAACGACACAATAGACCAGATAGATTTAATTGATATTTGTAAGACATTCCATCCAAAAACGGTAGGTTACACTTTCTTCTCAAGTGTGCACAGAACATTCTCCAGGATAGATCACATCTTGGGTCACAAATCAAGCCTCAGTAAATTTAAGAAAATTGAAATCATATCAAGCATCTTTTCTGAACACAATGCTATGAGATTAGAAATGAATTACAGGGAAAAAAACGTAAAAAACACAGACACATGGAGGCTAAGCAATATGTTGTGAAATATCCAAGAGATCACTGAAGAAATCAAAGAGGAAATCAAAAAATACCTAGAGACAAATGACAAGGGAAACACGATGATCCAAAACCTATGGGATGCAGCAAAAGCAGTTCTAAGAGGGAAGTTTGCAGCTATACAAGCCTACCTCAAGAAACAAGAAAAATCTCAAATAAACAATCTAACCTTCCACCTAAAGGAACTAGAGAAAGAAGAATAAACAAAACCCAAAGTTAGCAGAAGGAAAGAAACTTAAAGATCAGAGCAGAAATAAATGAAATAGAAACAAAACAATAGCAAAGATCAATAAAACTAAAAGCTGGTTCTTTGAGAAGATAAACAAAATTGATAAACCATTAGCCAGACTCATCAAGAAAAAGAGGGAGAGGAGTCAAATCAATGAAGTGAGAAATAAAAAAGGAGAATTTACAACAGACACCGCAGAAATACAAAGCATCATAAGAAACTGCTATAGGCAACTCTATGCCAATAAAATGGACAACCTGGAAGAAGTGGACAAATTCTTAGAAAGGTATAACCTTCCAAGGGCGAACCAGGAGGAAATAGAAAATATGAACAGACCAATCACAAGTAATGAAATTGAAACTGTGATTAAATATCTTCCAACAAACAAAAGTCCAGGGCCAGATGGCTTCACAGGTGAATTCTATCAAACATTTAGAGAAGAGCTAACACCCATCTTTCTCAAACTCTTCCAAAACATTGCAGAGGAAGGAACACTCCCAAACTCATTCTATGAGGCCACCATCATCCTGATACCAAAACCAGACAAAGATACTACAAAAAAAGAAAATTACAGACCAATATCACTGATGAATGTAGATGCAAAAATCCTCAGCAAAGTACTAGCAAACAGAATCCAACAACACATTAAAAGGATTATACACCATGATCAAGTGGGATTTATCGCAGGGATGCAAGGATTCTTCAATATATACAAATCAATTAATGTGATACACCATATTAACAAATTGAAGAATAAAAACCATGTGATCATCTCAATAGATGCAGAAAAGGCTTTTGACAAAATTCAACACCCATTTATGATAAAAACTCTCCAGAAAGTGGGCATAGAGGGAACTTACCTCAACATAATAAAGGCCATATACAACAAAACCACAGCAAACATTCTCAATGGTGAAAAACTGAAAGCATTTCCTCTAAGATCAGGAACAAGACAATGATGTCCATGCTCAGCACTATTATTCCACATGGTTTTGTAAGTCCTAACTGCAGCAGTCAGGGAAGAAAAAGAAATAAAAGGAATACAAATGGGAAAAGAAGAAGTAATACTCTCACTGTTTGCAGATGACATGATACTATACAAAGAGAATCCTAAAGGTGCCACCAGAGAACTACTAGAGCTAAACAATGAATGTGGTAAAGTTGCAAGATTTAAAATTAATGCACAGAAATCTCTTGCATTCCTATACACTAATGATGAAAAATCGAAAGAGAAATTAAGGAAACACTCCCATTTACCACTGCAACAAAAAGAATAAAATACCTAGGAATAAACATACCTAGGGAGACAAATGACCTGTATGCAGAAAACTATAAGATACTTATGAAAGGAATTAAAGATGATACCAACAGATGGAGAGATGTACCATGTTCTTGGATTGGAAGAATCAATATTGTGAAAATGTCTGTATTACCCAAAGCAATCTACAGATTCAGTGCAATCCCTATCAAATTACCAATGACATTTTTTATGGAACTAGAACAAAAAATCTTAAAATTTGGAGACACAGAAGACCCCGATAGCCAAAGCAGTCTTGAGGGAGAAAAACGGAGCTGGAGGTATCAGACTCCCTGACTTCAGACTATACTACAAAGCTACAGTAATCAAGGGAATATGGTACTGGCACAAAAACAGAAACATAGATTAATGGAACAAGATAGAAAGCCCAGAGATAAACCCATGCACCTATGGTCAACTAATCTAGAACAAAGGAGGCAAGGATATACAATGGAGAAAAGACAGTCTCTTCAATAAGTGGTGCTGGGAAAACTGGGCAGCTACATGTAAAAGAATGAAATTAGAATACTCCCTAACACCATACACAAAAATAAACTCAAAATGGATCAGAGACCCAAATGTAAGACCAGACACTATAAAACTCTTAGAGGAAAACATTGGAAGAACACTCTTTGACATAAATCACAGCAAGATCTTTTTTGATCCACCTCCTATAGAAATGGAAATAAAAACAAAAACAAATGGGACCTAATGAAACTTCAAAGCTTTTGCACAGCAAAGGAAACCATAAATAAGACCAAAAGACAACCCTCAGAATGGGAGAAAATATTTGCAAATGAGTCAATGGACAAAGGACATAAATACATAAACAGCTCTTGCAGCTCAATATTAAGAAAACAAACAACCTAATCCAAAAATGGGCAGAAGGCCTAAATAAACATTTCTCCAAAGAAAACATACAGATGACCAAGAAGCACATGAAAAGCTGCTCAACATCACTAATTATTAGAGAAATGCAAATCAAAACTACAATGAGGTATCACCTCGCACCAGTTAGAATGGGCATCATCAGAAAATCTACAAACAAGAAATGCTGGAGAGGGTGTAGAGAAAAGGGAACCCTCTTGTGCTGTTGGTGGGAATGTAAATTGATATAGCCACTATAGAGAACAGTATGGAGGTTGCTTAAAAAAGTAAAAATAGAATTACCATTTGATTCAGCAGTCCCACTACTGGGCATATACCCAGTGAAAACCATAATTCAAAAAGACACATGCCCCCCAATGTTCATTGCAACACTATTTACAATAGCCAGGTTATGGAAGCAACCTAAATGCCCATCGACAGACAAATGGATAAAGATGTGGTACATATATACAATGGAATATTACTCAGCCATAAAAATGAATGAAATTGGATCATTTGTTGAGACGTGGATGGATCTAGAGACTGTCATACAGAGTGAAGTAAGTCAGAAAGAGAAAAACAAATATCGCATATTAATGCATATATGTGGAACTTAGAAAAATGGTACAGATGAACCGGTTTGCAGGCAGAAATTGAGACACAGATGTAGAGAAGAAACATATGGACACCAAGGGGGGAAAGCGGTGGAGTGGTGGGGTGATGGTGTGATGAATTGGGAGATTGGGATTGACAGGTATACACTGATGTGTGTAAAATTAATGACTAATAAGAACCTGGTATATAAAAAAATAAATTTAATAAAATTCAAAAATTTTAAAAAAACGTATTTTGCCAGGTTTAGTGAAAATTATAAACCCACAGATGGAAGATGTTCAACATGAAATAAACAACAACACTTTGGTAGGCAGAATCATGGTCCACCAACGATATCCATGTTCTAATCTCCACAACTTGTGAATATGTTACCTTACATCACTTTGCAAGGTAAGGTTCTTGAGATGGAAGATTATCCTGAATTATCTTGGAAGACTCAATATGATAACGATGGATCTTATGAGATTGATGCAAGAGAGAGTCAGAGAAGGAGATGTGACAGTGGAGGCAGAGGTTAAAGTGATACAAGGAACAGGCCAGGAGCCAAGGAACGCAAGCCGTCTCTAGCAGCTGAAAAAGGCAAGGAATGGATTCTCACTTAGAGCCCCTAGAGGAAGGCCGCCCTGTCACCACTTTGATTTTAGCTCCATAGGACCCATTTTTGAACTTCTGACATCTAGAACTGTAAGATAATACGATTGTGTTATTATAAGCTACTAAGTTTATCATCATTGGTGACCACAGCAATAGGAAACTAATATGAAAGCCAAAGCACATCATAGCGAAACTGCCAAAAAAAAGATAAAGAGAAAAATCTTGAAAGCCGTGAAAAAAAAGAAGAGAGCAGTCAAAAAACAACAACAACATTGCATATTGAGGAACGAATCTTAAAAGCAACCAGGGGAAAAAATGCACAGTATATATAAAGGAACAGACTTGTTCTGAACACACTGACAGTGTTGGAGTTCACTTGCTATGCCTTCAGTATATGTTTTGGCTCTCATTTTTACACAGCTTGGAATACCATCCTTTCATGAGTAATAATAATAGTTCCCCCTGCTTTTTTTTTAATGTGCCCCTGCTAGAATCCAGGCTTTTTGGTTATATTTTCACTATTCCCAACCCCACCTCTAAACTAACCAGTAAGGTTTTGAACCTGAAGATAGATGATTAGTAAATGGAAGAGGCAGGATTCAAATCCAGATCCTCTTGAGAGGATATGCTCATTTCACCATGAGCACTTTTCTTTCCTTAGGGAGAACCTACACATCCATCAAAGCCTTATTTAAGTCCCACCTCTTCAGCGAATTGTCTTCCTCGACAGTCCTGAAGACAATAATCCTTATTGTCCCTGAGCTATGGTACTTTGTCTTTAAGGATATACCACTCCCCTTACCCTCAACCCCTACCCTACAAACCATACACCTGATAAACTCAAGGCCAGCATAGCCCTCATCTGAGCTGACTCTGTAACTCACTTTTTGACCAATGGATTACGATGGAAATGGAACTGCATAACTTCCAATCCTAGGAAATAAAATATCTAGAAGCTTCTTCCTGGGTCTCTGAAATGTCTCCCTCTTGGGGACGCCAGCCTTCATGTAAAAACTCAGACTACCCTGAGACTGCCCTGCTGTGAGGAAGCCAAATGAAGGAGACACGTGAGGAAAGAGACAAATGTCTGATCAGCCTCTAACACTTCCAACTATTCCCATCCCAGCTGAGGCAGAAGAAAATGATATTGGATGGAAATTTGAACCTAGGTAGAGAAATGAAGAGCAGTAGGAATAGTAAATATGTGCAGAAATAAAAAATAATAATTTTTCTCATTTAAAAAATCCTTAAAAAAAGATAATTGACATTAAGCAAAAACAATAACAGTGTACTATGGCGGTTATAAAATGTACAGGTAATGTTTATGACAATATGACCACAATAGCACAAAGTAAGAGAGGAGAGAAATGGAAGTGAACTGTGGCATAGTTCTTAAAAGATACTTTCAAGTGGTATAATATTATTTAAAGGTATGTTGTGATAAGTTAAAAATGTATATTGTAAACCGTAAAGCAGGTGTTGGCAAACTATAGCCTGTGAGCCAAATCTGACCTGCCATCTGTCTTATAAATAAAGTTTTATTGGAATACAGCCAAACCCATTTATTTTCATATCTGTATGGCCCACAAAGTCTAAAAGATTTACTCTCTGGACCTTTAGAGTAAGATTTGTCAACCCTGCCTTAGAATAACAACAGAAAACCCAGCAAAACAAAGGAGTATAGCTAATAAATCAATAGTGGAGCTAAAACAGAAACATAAAAAAATACGCTTAATCCAAAGGAAGGCAGAAAAAAGAGGAACAAAGTAACAATCTTTCTGCTCCATCTTAGGCAGTTGAGCATGCTGTCCTTGATTCTCCTTCTCCAGCTCGGGCTTCTCCTTCTCAGTCTCCTCCCCAGATTTCTCTTCGTCTACTCCTCTCTGAAATGCTGGCCCCTAGCTACCAGCTTGTCTACCTCACTAGCTTGTCTGCCACTTGCCACATGCGTCCTCCTCTCCAGACATGCAGAACCAACTACCACACTATGTACTCTATGCTGAGTCTTTGCCCAAGATATTCTATCCTCTATGTGGACCTCCTCACTCCTTTCATCCCTCAGTCCCTACACCAGCTGCTGCCCTGTGCCCTACAGCTAACTCTGGTTAACTGTAGTTCAAGTTTGAGGATTTAACTTAGACGTGATCTCATCCATCCCCAAAGCCTTCCCTCAAACCACCCCCCACATGCCCAAGCTTGTTTCTATTAAGGCTCTTACTGCATTGAACTGTAATTATAAGTTTACATGATTTTCTTCTCCATGAGACCCTAGGATCCTTGAAGCTAGTAATAATGTCTTACGTGACTTTTTTTATCCCCAATACCTATACAAAGTAGTAAGGTGTTGAATAAATATTTGTTAAATAAATAAATGAAAAGTTAAATGAATATGTACTTATAAAATAAGAATATTATAAAATAACTTGAATAATTATTAAAGGATACTTATGTGCCAGGCACTGTCCAATGTGCTTTACATGCATTAACTTATTTATTTATTTATTTATTTCTGTGGTAGGCGGGCCTCTCACTGTTGTGGCCTCTCCCGTTGCGGAGCACAGGCTCCGGACGCGCAGGCTCAGTGGCCATGGCTCACGGGCCCAGTCGCTCCGCGGCATGTGGGATCTTCCCGGACCAGGGCACGAACCTGTGTCCCCTGCATCGGCAGGCGGACTCGCAACCACTGTGCCACCAGGGAAGCCCAACTTATTTAGTTTTTATAGTAATACCTATTAGGCAGGTATTATTATCCTCATTAACTGATAGGGTAAGTAATTTTCCTAAAGTGGTAGAGGCATTCTGATCCCACAGCCTAAGATCCAGAATATTAGAGTTAAAAGAAACCCTAGAGATTGTGTGTTCTAACCCCTTCACTTTAGAGATGAGGAAGCTGAGGTTCACAGAGCTGATGTGTCTTAATCTTCAAGAGGATAACTGAACATTCAGAAATATTTATAAATTTGTTGTCTTATTTAATTTAAGAACTAAGTATCTTCAAACTATTAACACCTCCAGAGAGTGGCATTGTGTAATCCCATTTGGGTTAAAGGAAAGCAAGCAGTTCTTCCTGGCAACTACTGTCTTAATGAAAGAGTGTAACGTGAAGAATTTAATAAACATTTTGAAATCCTTGGAAGAGAGAGAGATGCTGCCAAAGATAGAGGAAGGTTAATTCAAAGAGAATGTATGGATTAAAACATAGCAACAGAAATCTTTGTACTTAAAATTAAAAATGAAGAAAGAGGGCTTCCCTGGTGGCGCAGTGGTTGAGAGTCCGCCTGCCGATGCAGGGGACACGGGTTCGTGCCCCGGTCCGGGAGGATCCCACATGCCGCGGAGAGGCTGGGCCCGTGAGCCATGGCCACCGAGCCTGCGCGTCCGGAGCCTGTGCTCCGCAACGGGAGAGGCCACAACAGTGAGAGGCCCGCGTACCGCAAAAAAAAAAAAAAAAAAAAAAAAATGAAGAAAGATAATAGAAGGCAGGAATACAATAATTTTGTTATCTATAAATAAGCACTCATGATGGACACTGTGTGACCTAATTTGTGCTTGTGTTTATGAAAATGTAATATCCAGGAGTCTATATGCTGAGGTTATTTTTTCACTAATATAGACATAGCATGACAAGAAATGAAGTCCTGTATTCCTATTCAGTCCCTGGTAGTCAGGTTTTGTTTGTTCATCTTTGTAAATAAGTAAGAGACTCTGAGACTGGCTGTTTTTACCACCCCCTAAGTAGGATTTAAAATTTTTATATCACGTTTTAGAAATGGTTATATTTGATTATTTCAAGTAAAGTTTTTCTTTTTTTACCTCAAATGTTTATCTATATCTGTGAGCAGATATCAAATACAAAATAATCCTTTGTACAATAGTAATTCTAATGGTGAGACTGGTGATACCAGTTGCAAAGGACAGGTAAAATATGTTCTACATTCCTGGTGTCCTAACACAAAGAGATTATCAAAATAGGTTATAATTGAGACCTAAGAAATAATTTCAGACAAAGCAAACAGGCAGAGAATTTTACAAGAGTAACTTCGTATTCACAGAGTACAAGGTCTGACAGTTTTAGATTAAGTTTTTGCCTAATGAACTTGTAGTAAAAAATTCTCCAAATTCCCAAGGTTGGCCACCTAGATGGGCTCAAATACTGAATGTTAAATTAGAAACAAGACTTTGATTATGATGGAAAAAGGATACAGTCTTCTATTATTCATTTTTAAGTTGTTATTCAGTCTAATTATCCTATGAGGCACTTTTCTAGATTTAAAGAAAATATCCGTGGTAACAACCACATATTAAATAAAAATTACACCCTAAGCCACATTTAGATTTTTTGCCCACTTTTTATTAGAAGACCAAAAAAAAAAATCTTTAGAATGAATATATATTTCCCATCAACAAGTACAGTTTTCAACTTTTCAAACTCTGGGGACTTTTAGTCTTCTTAGACCCACCTCTGGATTTATATCAATCTCTCGCTCTCCTTAAGCAGATGGGTTGTGGGTGCTTTCTTTTTATGAGGCAATAACTGCAGTCTCCACTAAATAAACTCAGTGGCTGAGGCATTTATAGGAAATAAACTCAAGACTAAAAAGCTAAAGGGTTTTTTAACTTAGGATTTGATAATAATTGAGTATTTCCAGGAGTACACGCTCAAGTTAACTGTTACACTGAACTGGGATCTCTCTCCCCCTTTCCATTTTTCTTCAAGATCTTAACTGACTCCACATTTAAAAAGTAGCTCTAAAAATTCTGTAATTAATTTCTCATTTCTCCATAACAAATACTTTATTTTTAAACTGTCAGACTTTAAATTTCCTGCAAACTCACCAATTACAAAGGCAGCACAGAGCATTCAAAATTTTAAAAGAGAGGGGTTTGGGTCTCCTCTTCCTCTACTACAAGAAGCATAGGAAAAACATTTATTGGCACTCATGATTTAGAATCAATTAAAAACTATAGTCATACGATAAGGAAATAAACAATTTTAAAACAGTCCTGAGCTCTGTCCCTTGGGGAAATTGGGATTCGACGGTTTACTACCTTAGCTTATTTCAGTTCTGAAATCCAGTTTGTTACCTATATAAAGAAAACGGGGTCTCAAATAAAATGGAGTCTTTGCTTGCTTATTGCTACAGCATGGAAAAAGTAGCTGAACAGATTTTTACCAATTTTTAGGGTAAGTTTAGAATGGTCTGATGTAACAAAAAACAAACAAAAATTAGTTTACAAGGGTGTACACACGATTCATTTTGTAAAGTCATTAGGAAGGCACTTCAAAGAGACAGGACAGTTTCCTCCAGAACAGCTGTAGGCTTTCAGATTTGCAGGGGCAATTCTATCACATGTACATACATATTACATGTAAAAGCAGCATTTATTTGACAGTGGTTAGTGATACTCCAAAGCAATGCTGGCTTGGCCCAGTTAATGCTGCCAATGTTTTTAAATATGTAAATCTATAATCAATTGTAGTATGGTCTTAGGAATGAATATCATTTTAGTTTCTCTTTTTATATTATAAGCCTTCCTTAAATTGGGAATTAAAAGCTGAAAGCTAACTTATTTTATGATACAATTTGACTGAAGCAGAAATTCACTTATTTATGAAGTAGACTGTTCTCATACAATTAGTAAAATTTCTGGTGATTAATTGTTTTGAATTAATTCATGTCCTGTAGCAGATGCTGTCAACGTTCCACTCATATCTCATGGGTCCAACCCGTGTGTGTTTCAGTGGTGGTTTCCACGTATACCAAGGATATCCTTCCTTAAGCACCTGCATCTCCTACTCAGCACATGTATGCTACAGGCCAGAAATGCCAGGGAATTCACCTCTTAAGGAACTACAATCGATCAATGAGGGATGAAAACTGGCAGATAAATAGACCAACTTCCTTGCCCCTTGGTCGGTCCGTTTTGAGCCACGTTCTACACGGTATCTCATAGTTCCCGGGGGACTGAGCCCACACAGTAATGTATCTGTTAATGCACGCTTTATCAGCTGTCCTCCTTTCTCTGCCTTACCTCCTCACACTGTGCCTCCCGAGATCACTTCTCAGATGACCTCGCATGCATCCAAAGCCTTGTCTCAAATTTGCTGTGAGGGGAATCCAAACTAAGATAGATTTAAAGCAGTAGCAATTCCATAACTTGGTAGCACTAATTTTTTTCTGTTTTACATCTAATTAGGAGGTTAAAATTATGTGCTTGTCCACCAAGCAGGCCCAGATTTAAATCCTGACTTCCCCTCTAATTAGCTGGGTAATTTGAGCAAGTTACTTAACTTCTCTGAGCTTCAGTCTTCTGTATCTATGGAGTGGGGATAATAACAGCACCTATTTTAAGGTGTTGTGTGTTGTCTATGGAATTAAATAATACATTCAGCATAGTGTAATACATATAGTGCCTAATACAGGCATATCTCAGAGACATTTGCAAAAAAGTGGATATTGCAATCAAGTAGGTCACAAAAATTTGGGGGTTTCCCAGCATATAAAAGTTATGTTTACACTATACTGTATATTAAGTGTACAATAGCATTATGCCTAAAACATAATGTACCTACCTTACTTAAAAAATAATTTATGGCTAAAAAATGCTAAACGTCATCTGAGCCTTCAGTGAGTTGTAATCTTTTTGCTGGTAGAAGGTCTTGCCTTGATGTTGATGGCTGCTAACTGATCAGCGTGGTGATTGTTGAAGACTGGAGTGACTGCGGCAATTCCTTAAGACAGGACAACGATGAAGCTTGCCACATCTATGCAGTCTTCCTTGCACAAACAATTTCTGTGTAGTATGCAATGCTGTTTGATAGCATCTTACCTACAGTAGAACTTTCAAAACTTGAGTCAATCCTTTCAAACCCTGCTGCTGCTTTATCAACTAAGTTTATGTAATACAATCCTTTGTTGTCATTTCAACGCCTTTCACAGCATCTTCAGCAGGAGTAGATTCTGTCATAAAAAATTCCTTCCTTTGCTCATCCATAAGAAGCAACCCTCATTCATTAAAGTTTTATCATCAGATTGCAGCAATTCAGTCATCTTTTCAGGTTCCACTTTTAATTCTAGTTCTCATGCTATTTCTATTACATTTGCAGTTACTCCTTCCACTGAAATCTTGAGCCCCTCAAGGTCATTCATGAGGATTGGAATCGACTTCTTCCAAACTCCTGTTAATGTTGATACTTTGACCTCTTCCCATGAATCACAAATGTTTTTCATGGCATCTAGAATGGTGAATTCTTTCCAGGAGGTTTTCAGTTTAATTTGCCTAGATCCATAAGAAGAATCACTATAGCAGCTGTAGCCTTACAAAATGTATTTCTTAAATAATAAGAATTGAAATTCAGAATTACTCCTTGATCCACGGGCTGCAGAATGGATGTTGTGTTAGCAGGCAAGAAAAGAGCATTAATCTCCTTGTATGTCTCCATCAGAGCTCTTGGGGGACCAGGTGGCCATTGTCAATGAGCAGTACTATTTTGCAAAGCATATTTTTTTCTGAGCAGTAGAAAAGTGGGCTTAAAATATTCAGTAAACCATGTTGTCAACAGATGTGCTGCCATCCAGCCTTTGTTCCCCCATTTACAGAGCACAGGCAGAGTAGATTTAGTATAATTCTTAAAGACTCTAGAATTTTCAGAATGTTAAATGAGCATTGGCTTCAACTGTAAGTCACCAGCTGCATTAGCCCCTAATAAAAGAGTCAGCCTATCCTTTGAAAATTTGAAGCCAGACATTAACTTCTCTGCTCTAGCTATGAAAGTCCTAGATGGCATCTTCCAATAGAAGGCTGTTTTGTCTACACTGAAAGCCTGTAATTTAGTGTAGACACTTTCATTCATTATCTTAGGTATATCTGGATAACTTGCTGCAGCTTTTACATCAGCACTTGCTGCTTCACCTTGCACGTTTATGTTATGGAGATGGCTTCTTTTCTTAAACCTCATGAACCAACCTCTGCCAGCTTCAAACCTTTCTTCTGCAGCTTCCTCACCTCTGTCAGCCTTCATAGAATGAAGAGAGTTAGGACCTTGCTCTGGATTAGGTTTTGGCTTAAGAGAGTGTTGTGGCTGTTTTGATCTTCCACCCAGACCGCTAAAACTTTCTCCACATCAACAGTAAGGCTGTTTTGCTTTTTTTTTTTTTTTTTGTCATTTGTGTGTCTACTGGAGCACTTTTCATTTCCTTCAAGAACTTTTCCTTTGCATTCACAGCTTGGCTAACTGTTTGGTGCAAGAGGCCTAGCTTTTGACCTGTCTTACCTTTTGATATGTCTTCCTCAACTAAGCTTAATCGTTTCTAGCTTTTGATTTAAAGTGAAAGACGTAGGACTCTTTCTTTCACTTGAACACTTAGAGGCCACTGTTGGCTTATTAATTGGCCTAATTTCAATTTATTGTGTCTCATGGAATAGGGAGGCCCAAGGAGAAGGAGAGAGATAGGGAAATAGCCAGTCAGTGGAGCAGTCAGAACACATACAACATTTAAAGTTAATTTCACTGTTTTATATGGCTGTAGTTTGTGGTGCCCCAAAACAATTACAATAGTAACATCAAAGATCACTGATCACAAGTCACCATAACAAATATAATAATAATGAAAAATTTGAAATATTGCGAGAATTACCAAAATGGGACACAGAGACACAAAGTGAGCAAGTGCTGTTGGAAAAATGGTACCAATAGACTTGCTCAAAGCAGTGTTGCCAGAAACCTTCAATATGTAAAAAATGTAATATCTGCAAAGTGCAGTGAAGTGAAGCACAATAAACCGAGGCCTGCCTGGACATACAATACAGTGCCTAATAATGAAGTACAATACAGTGCCTAATACATATTGTAAATATTCAGTAAGTGTTAGTGGTGGCTTCTTGGTTTAATATCTTCTTGTTTTGTTGCTAGAAGCATATAACCTATAGATATTTGTTGAACAAAAAATTAAATTTTAAAAATCACAACCTTGGATGTCTAGAATGACCAAAGATACTTATAGAATCTTAATGCAGGAAGGGCTCTTACAGATGCTTTATCCTCCTCACTTTAAAGTGTGAATGAGAAACTTAGGCTTTAAAAGGTCACATAGCTGGTAACTGGCGGTGCTTGATAGAACACAGGCAGTGTTCTTTACTTCAGCCTGACACTTCCCGAAAAAGCAGGTGGCACTCAAAGCCCTGCCAGAGGCAGCGTGGGGCCCCTACTATTGCCACTCTTGTGCACAGCCGAGACCTTAGCATGTTCTTTCAGCAGCACTGCCCACCAGTACCATTGTTGATACATAACACCCTTAAGCCATTGCCCCAAAGTTTCCCAACCTCCTATTCCTCTGGATTCTTGCTGGCAAAAAACAACTACTGATTCTAGATAATTTAGACTAAAAACAAACCAAATGAACTTACTGTAAGTAGCCCATTGAGCTGGTAGGGCAGCTGGAACCTAGACTCAAAAATGGACAGGAGCGAACAGGGCCAACCTACAGTCAAAATTACATCATAGTAACAGTCTGTGGCCATTGGAGGGATACTCAAACCACCCTGCTGGACTCCACATTCCGGCAGGGTGGCATGAGTACTGACTACCATGAGGCAACCATCTCAGGCTATCCCCTGACCCTCACCCCACAAAGCCACATCCAGTTGGCAAAGACTGGTTTTATCCACCATACCCTTCCCCTCCCCAAGTGCATTAGCTTCTGAGAGCGGGACTATTTGCTGCTTTTCAAGTTTAATCATGGGAGGCAGTGCCTTTTTTTTTTTTTTAAATGGTTTCTATGGAAATTTCTTACTAATACATTTCAACAAAATCATTGCCTTTGGTATAACTTAGAATTAGGATTAAAAGTACATGTAATTTTCTGCTCTTGGATTGGAAGAATTAATATTGTTAAAATGGCCATACTACACAAAGCAACCTAGAGATTTAATGCAGTTCCTATCAAAATACCCATGACATTTTTTCACAAGACTAGAACAAATAATCCTAAAATGTATATGGAACCACAAAACACCCAGAATTGCCAAAGCTATCCTGAGGAAAAAGAACAAAGCTGGAGGCATAACCCTCCCAGACTCCAGACAATGCTATAAAGCTACAGTAATCAAAACAGAGTGGTATTGGCACAAAATGAGACATATGGATCAATGGAATGGAATAGAGAGTTCAGAAATAAACCCACACACCTATGGTCAATTCAATCTTTGACAAAGGAACAATGGAGAAAAGACGGTCTCTTCAGCAAGTGGTGCTGGGAAAGCTGGACAGCTGCATGTAAATCAATGAAGTTAGAGCACTCCTTCACACCATACACAAGAATAAACTCAAAATGGTTTAAAGTCCTAAATATAAGACACGACACCATAGAACTCCTGGAAGATAACATAGGCAAAGCATTCTCTGACATAAATCATAGCAATATTTTCTGGGATCACTCTCCCAAGGAAAGAAAAGCAAAAATAAACAAATTAATTAATTAAACTTAGAAGATTTTGCACAGAAAACCATAAACAAAACAAAAGGACAACCTATGGAATGGGAGAAAATATTTGTAAACAATGCAACTGACAAGGGGTTAATATCTAAAATATATACAACTCAATATAGAAAAAACAAACATCCCAGTCAAAAAATTGGCAGAAGACCTAAACACACATTTCTCCTAGGAAGACATACACACATAGCCAACAAGCACATGAAAAGATTCTCAACATCGCTAATTATTAGAGAAATGTAAATCAAAACCACAATGATGTATCACCTCACTCCAGTCAGAATAGCCATCAAAAAGTCTCCAAATAATAAATGCTGGAGAGAGTGTGGAGAAAAGGGAATGCTCCTACACTGTTGGTAGGAATGTAAATTGGTGCAGCCACTGTGGATAAAAGTATGGAGCTCCCTTAAAAAAACTAAAAATTGACCTACCATATGATCCAGCAATCCCACTCCTGGGCATATATCAGGAAAAGATGAAAACTCTAATTTGAAAAGATACATGCACCCCAATGTTTATAGAAGCACTATTTACAAAAGCCAAGACAAGGAAACAACTTAAATGTCCATAACAGAGGAATGGATCAAGAAGATGTGGTACATGTATACAATGGAATGTTACTCAGCCATAAAAAGGAATAAAATATTGCCATTTGCAGCAACATGGAGGACCTAGAGAATATAATACTAAGTGAAGTAAGTTAGACAGAGAAAGGCAAATATTATATCACTTGTATGTGGAATCTAAAAATTAATACATGGACCTAGAGACTGTCATACAGAGTGAAGTAAGTCAGAAAGAGGAAAACAAATATAGTATATTAACCCATATATGTGGAATCTAGAAAAATGGTACAGATGATCTTATTTGCAAAGCAGAAATAGAGACACAGATGTAGAGAACAAACATACAGATACCAAGGGGGAAGGGGGGTGTGGGGTGAATTGGGAGATTGGGATTGACATATATACACTACTGATACTATGTATAAAATAGATAACTAATGAGAACCTACTGTAAAGCACAGGGAGCTCTACTCAGTGCTCTGTGGTGACCTAAATGGGAAGGAAATCCAAAAAAGAGGGATATATGTATATGTATAGCTGATTCACTTTGCTGTACAGCAGAAACTAACACAACATTGTAAAGCAACCATATTCCAATAAAAATTAATTTAAAAAAATAAAATAAAAAGTAAAAATTAATACAGATGAATCTATGTACAAAACAGAAACAGACTCACAGACATAGAGGACAAACTTACGGTTACCAAAGGGAAAGGGGAGGTTGGTGGGATAAAATAGGAGTACAGGATTAACAGGTACAAACTACTATACATAAAACAGATAAGCAATAAGGATTTACTGTATAACACAGGGAACTGTATTCAACATCTTGTAATAACCTATGATGGAAAATAATCTGAAAAAATATGTATATATATAATGGAATCACTTTGCTGTACCTCTGAAACTAACACTATATTGTAAATCAACTACACGTCAATAAAATAAATAAATAAATAAAAATTAAAAAACATTTCCAGCACCAAAAAAAATAATAATAATAAGTACATGTAATTTTCATGGAGTTGAAAATTGAATACAGCGTATAATGATGGAGTGCTAAAGTTACTCTAGCTGTGCTAAAAATCTTAATATATTCACTGTTAGAGCCCCTTTAGAGATTTTTTCCCTTTCACAAACCCCACAGTAGTAGGCTAACGAAGTTACAACTGTAAGTTTGATAGGATTGTGACTATGACAGGAACAAATTATATTTAAAACATATCTTAAAATTAAAGTGTAAAATTTTTTAAATTTCATAAGGACATTACAAAGATACTGCGTTGTCTTGTACTCTACATGTTGCTCAAATGTTTGGTGTGTATTTCTCTATTCTCACCAAAGTGATTGTAAGTTCCTTGAGAGCATAGGGAGGCTGTACCTTGTATTATTTTCTTGGGCCCCACAGACCTCCAGTATTCTGTGAACAGCAGACATTTAATGAATGAATCGCTGGCTGGTGTACTAAATGAATATATACATGCACTATGCATTGCTTTTCCAGGAGTAGATTTATATTAATTTGCAGTCACTTTCTTGCTCTTCATCACAATGAGAACCACTGGCATGAGGTAGAGTCTGTGGCCGCAGAACATGTGGGTTTTCCTGAAATTGGGATTCTATCTTGTTAGGCTACACCAAATATTAGTTCCTTTGCCTCTGCCAGATTCATGTGTCATGAATTCTGCTTAGTCATGAGAGATAGAACAAATTCACACTCCAGGAGGGCGGCAAGGGCAGCCTGTGCCCTTGGGCAAGTTCTTCACCTTGCTTGTGCATGCAGACCATAATGGTACCTCCTCCTCTTGGGATCATCCTAAGAATTAGAAGAATGAATAATGGCCTCTGACAAGCACTCCAAGAACGCTAATCGTTGTTATTACTTCTCTCTGTGCGTGGTGTAGGTAAGAATGCTGCACTAGTGAACTCATAGGTTCCATCCTTGGTGGCCCAGTTATTGGCCACACCCCCTCTTGTGCTGTCCTTAGGGCAGGGTTGGTAAACACAATGAAGTCACGGGGGGCTGGAGGTTTTGGTGAGAGGCATAAACCTATAAAGGGCTCTACTGTAGGTTTTAAGATGAAGGAATGAAGGTGTTTCTAAAACATTTCTATATATTACAGAGATAGGAGAGCAAATGGAGATGTGGGGTATTCTATATGATTAAAATATCACATGGTTAACGTTTGTAAAAATTTTTAACCTATCTTTGGTGTTGTAATTGAGCTACTAATGCCACTTGTGTTTCAGGCAGTGTGGGATGAGTTGTTTTCCCATCTTATTATGTAGAGATGTGCACAATTGATAAAATAAAAATTTATTTTCTAAGGCAAGTCAAGGAAAATTTAAACATAAAAAATTTCCCTGCCCTTTGACCTTTTCTCTCCCTTTTACTGTGCACAGTGTATCCTCATGATGCGTCAACCAAACTTCCCCCTCCGCAGAAATAGCTGCTCAGCCATTAAGAGCAACATATCCTAGCATCAACAAGATAAATCCTTAGAAGGTAACCTTCCTGCTTAATCTTGGAAGGGGCCACAATGATCCATGACCCACTACTCGTTTTGTATGCTTAGATCTGGATTGTGTAAACCGTCAATGATATGTTATTCAAAAACTTATATGTAACTGTGCTTTGACCTTACCTAGTGGAACAGTTCTTGGACCTTTCTGAGAGGCTGTTCCCAGATGATAGTCCTCAATTTGGCTCATATAAAATCTTCCATTTTTTTCTTAGATTGACTGATTAATTTTTTTGTCGACAAACCAAAGATAGCACCTCCAATTTTACTTCTTAGAATTTACTGTATTCTCAATGATGCTCATATTTAGATTGACGTCGATTGGTGTGTTGTTTGTAATAGCAGAATGTTGTAAGTGTCGTACATATCACCACCACCACCCCCCGCACACACACACACACACAACTGGGGACTGGTTAAATAATTTGTAGTGGATGGATATTGTGGACACTGTGTGGTTTACGGTCAATTAGCATTCAGCACCTATTTCTACCCCTCTCTATGTTCTTTCCCAAAGGAGAAAACTATTTTTCTCAAACTCACTTACAGATAGGCTTCTGGATGAGAATTTGCTTCCACCAATGAGAAGTGTGTGTGTGTGAGCCTTGGAAGCTGGAAGTTAGAGGGAGGGCTCCTTCGTAATGAGCTGCCAGCTTATTAGTATTTGCAGCTAGTCTCAACATTCCAATGTCTCGTTATCTCCCTTGTCATTATCTAGAGGCAGCAGCCCAGATGCAGCAGTCAGAGTCTAGTCACCAGCTTCAGGGGGAACTGAGGCAGCTGTGGGGCTCTAGCAGTAGAATCATCAGCGATTTGCCAACCTCTGGATTATAGTGGTGTGCCCTTGAAATCAGTATTTGGTAACACATCTTCTGCTTCTTGAACCCAAACTACAATTTTGTAAGCACCTAATTTAAATCCCTTTCTATCTGAAGTACTTACTTAGAGTGATTTCTGTTTCCTGCACTAAATTCTGACAGATAAAAATACTATATGGGGCTTCCCTTGTGGCGCAGTGGTTGAGAGTCCGCCTGCTGATGCAGGGGACACGGGTTCGTGCCCCAGTTCGGGAAGGTCCCACATGCTGCGGAGCGGCTGGGCCCGTGAGCCGTGGCCGCTGAGCCTGTGCGTCTGGAGCCTGTGCTCCGCAACGGGAGAGGCCACAACAGTGAGAGGCCCGCGTACCGCAAAAATAAAATAAAATAAAATAAAAATACTATATGGATGTCAAGAAGAATTAAAATAGCTATGGGCTGTAGAACAATATTCAAGTTATAGCATTAGAGTACAAAAATAAAAGTAGAGAATAGTGTGTAAAGTATATTTTCATTTGTGTAAAAATTAATTGTGTGTGTATATTAACTTATATTGTTGACGTGAAACAAATGACTGACAGATATTTCTCCAGCAAGGATGGGTTTATTCTGGATCAGCAAAGAATTGCAGTTGGGGGTCTGAAACCACCTACATGCAAGTCACCACCTGGCAAGGGAAAAAGAAGTCTTTTATAGAGAGGAAAAGGAAGTTGGGAGGGCTGTAGTAAACAGAGTCCATGGCTTTTCATTGGCTGAGTCCCTGCCAGGAAAGAAGAGAAGTCTTTTTCCTGGCCTCTATTATCGTGACAGGGCATGAGAGTTCCCCATTCTGGCCTCCCAACCCTATTTAATTATGGTTTCTGTTTATTAATTTTTTTACAACATATACGTACACATATATGCTTCTTTATATGTAGAAAAAATTCAAAAAGTTTATATAAGAAAATGAAATCAGTAATTGCCTCTGGGAAAACAAAAATGGAGTCTGGGATAGGAAAGAGATTTACATTTCATTTATATACCCCTTAAAGTGTTGACTTTCTTTTTATATGTTTATGAAATACATTTTTTTCCATTAAAAACATTTTTAATTATAAGAAAATGGCAAGTTTTTGTAACAATTTGCAAGCAAAAGGAAAAACACCCATTAACCCACTAACCTGACATATTATCATGTGTTTTCGTGTATGTTTTCTCTAAATCTTACAGAAAGATATGAACACAGACTACTTTATAGTCCAGTTTGGTTTTTTTGTCTGTTTCGTTTGTTTTGCTTTTGTTTTGCTTATCATATATAACTAGCACTTAGGAAGTACTGTTCATTTGCCAGGCACAATGGTTAGAAGTTTCCTTGAATTATATTTCATTGAAACCAAGATGTTATTGATGGTAAGATGCACCATTACCTTATGTATCATTAAGAAAGGAATCTTTTTTAAAAACTGCCTGCTAAATTCTTACACAAACCACACATAGGCTTTCTCCCTCAAATGAACCATGTATCTCTGGAATTTAAGCAACTTCTCTCTGAAGGCAACAGGACATTTCTGACACACTGATGCTACCACTCTGATGATGGTTTTACAGAAGGCATGAATTGGTCAGACCAACCTCTCACTGCTTTGAGATTTCTTTCATCTCTTTCAAGCTATTTCACAGTTTCTCTTGCCTTTAATGGCATTGGCTGGTGTATGACAGGCTCATCTCACAGTGACAAAATGCAACACAGCTTCCTCTTCAAGGTTGCTTTGCATGAATGTGTGGAATTGCAATCTTTCTTTCAGGGACAAATATTTCTTTGCTAGGATCGTATATAAGCCCTCCTGCTCTACTTCTGTACCTTGTCCATACACAATAACATTTATTTCCATGCTGAATCATAGTGTAATTTTAAGGCATTTAAAATGGCAGTTAAATTCAAATTGTGTGGTACCACGATGTACATAATTCAGTTGATGTGACAATCACGTGAACAGAGATGGCCAGGTTTACATGTGTAAACAATACCAACTCTGTGATTATAAGACACCTTCAACTATAAGTCACAGCCCAATATCAGAGATGTTAAAATAAATGTGAAAATAATATTCTCCTTAGAATAGATGAAACATTATCCATTTGATCCTCAAACAACCTTTAAGTCAATTCTATTAAGCCTCAAGTAAGAAAACTGGGAAGCAAGGAGGTTATCAGGGTATTTAGCTATTAAAAAGCAGGTCTTTTTAAAATGTAGTCAATCTGGTTCTGATGTCCAGAGTCTTAATCAGTAAGCTATGTTGTCCTCTTGTTGTTATAAAACTTTTCCTTTATTGCTACATACTATTCATAATATGGCTGCTTAGTATTCCATTAAAAGGACAAATCAGAATTTAATAATTATCAAATATTAGATAGATTGCTTCTAATTTTCCCATCATGAGTTATGCAATTAATGTATCAACGCATATGGCTTTTCACAACCCAAAGAGATATATTTTATTTTTTTAAATATGAAAGCAACACATGTTCTAGAAATTTTGGAAAATGCAGAAATTATAAAGAAGCAAACAACCAAGTTATTATAATTTCATCACCTAGGGGCAGTCATTGCCAACATGGTAGGAAGTTTCTTTTCCGTTTTGTCCATAAGCCTTTTCGTATAGTTAAGATTATAGTGGAAATACCTTTCCATGTTCTACTTTATTCTCTTAGAGTGTTGTATTAGTTTCCTGTGGCTGCCATAACAAATTACCATAAACTTTGTACCTTAAAACAACAGAAACCTATTCTCTCACAGTTCTGGAGGCCAGAAATCCAAAATCAAGCAGTGAACAGGGCCACTGTACTCCCTTAATCATAACTGATCAAAACATGTTGCTTTTATAATGTTCTAAGATTATAATCATAAATGAAGAGGGTAATAACCAGTTGTGAATACTGGCACCTCATTACATTCTCTTTAGAAGCTAGACACACTCAAATCAAGGAAGACTCATTCTCTATAGTCAGTAATCAACACTTTTCCTTTTTAAATTTTATTTATTTATTTATTTGGGCCCTGCCACGTGGCTTGCAGGACCTTGGTTCCCCAACCAGGGATTGAACCCTTGCCCGGCAGTGAAAGCGCTGAGTCCTAACTGCTGGACTGCCAGGGGATTCCCAATCAACACTTTTCTTGTTGCTTTAAAATTGGCTTGGAGAGATGTGGATGTGACTCATTTGTGACTGTGGCAAATGACGATGTGACTTCATCAAGTTGACGGGTCCTGTGCCCTGTGTGTACCACTTTCCTAAATAAGGCTAGACACGTTTGCTTCAGGTAAGTGTTCAAAACACAACAAAAATGCTGAGAAATTTCCACAGTCTTGGTGAATATCTCATTGAACAATGTTGCTTTATAAAGAGACTGATGAGTCAGCTGTGTTGGATTTGTAAAGGTTGCTGTCCTCTATATTCAGGTGGTTAATTTGAACGTAGAACTACCATTTTAAACTAAAGAATGGATTTGCTGGAGAGGCAGTGCTTTGTGAAAAGAGGAAATATGAAGTCAGATCTGGATTCAAATGCTGGCTCTGGCTGCTTTATTTTCTGTAACATTTGGGAATTTAACCTACCTTTAAGAGTAAATGAAGATGATAAGGAGTATTTAGACATTTGTGAAGATTAGAGATGGAGTATATAAAAAATATTGCACAGCCAGATTATTTTAGATGGCAGATTATCCTTCTAGAGGATAAGGCAGTGAGTGGACAACTAAAGACCTTGATATTACTCAGATGCCATTAAGCTTCAGTAGCAGTACAGTGTGCTGCCTTAATGCTAATGTTAGCTGCTTTGCATCAACAATGAAAACCAGTTAAATGCTTGGTGAAAGATTTCCCTTTGAAGGCTTATATTCTCCTTCTCCCCATTCAAAAGCAAAGGTTCCTGGAATGAGGCAGTCTACATTTAAGGGTAAATCTACACTTCAGTAGATCAAATGAGTGATTCACTATTTACAGCACATTGAAGAATTAAGTTGACACTGATGCTTTGGCCTTTCAAATAAAGTAAATAAAATGATGAAAGATAAACTGATGTTTCTAGAGTAGCAAAGCTTAATAAAGTGTAATATAATTAGCAGACCAGCTCATGGTGCTTCAGCACTGATAATTCTGACACCAGAGTGATCTTGAAATGACTTATCAATGAAGATATAAATTATTCTCTTTCTTATTGCAAAATAAAATTGTAAACCTGTTATAGTAAAGGTCTTTGGATATATTTAAGTTATTATGTGTTGCTTTAAATTTACAAAATTCTGTAGTATTTAGAGAAGTCTATAGCCCTCTTGGAAATTAAACCAAAAAACTCTTTGGCAAGAAGAAACCCCTGATGACTTTGACAGCAGCTGGGGTCATGGGCTTCTCAAGGAACTGCTGGGACAGAGCTCCAAATGCAGGAGATCACTACCCCAGAGTTGTGAGTTCTTTGATGGCAGAAACGTTGTCATATATGTTCGTTCCTTATACAACACCGTGTGGCTGGACCAGAGTTCATGCTCGATAAATGTTTGTTGGATCAATAGCTTATCTAGAGAAGCATTGTTTTCCATTGTGGTGCAGCATCATTGTTTAGGAAGTTCTTCACATACAAATCCTACGAAAGTAGTAATCCTAAAGTATTTACATTTCTGTTCTATTCCCTTCGTGTTCTCCATGTGTGATATTGATTCATTAGATAGAAAAGGGAAGCATGTTAAACTTATAATTAACCTTTTCTCTTGACATGTAATTAGCTAGGATTTATGAGATGCTAAAGATTTCAATGTCTGAGAAAGGGAGCATAAATAGGGCTAATTTTGTATTACTAAGCTTGGAGTAATACAGTCATTTATTTTCATTGAGACATTATGTATCTGATATATTTTTATTTTAAAGTGGCTAATCTTCTAAAACCTTAGTTATATTATTCTAGTCCAATCCTGGAACAGAGATCTGATTTTAACTTTTTTCCACCACAATTGGGGATCATATCAGTTCAAGTCCACATGAAATTTTACAGAGTGTGAATTCACTTTCATCTTCATTTTGTTAAGATAATTTTATTATTATGCTACTATCATAATTCAAAATTATACTGTCGATAGAGTAACATTTTAGATGAACCAAACGAATCTTATAGGAAAAATATATTAAAATTTATATTAAACTAGAACTTAAAACTCTTTGTACTGTTTTACAATACGTTGCAAGCAGACTTTTATCAAATAATGGTTATTTTGCATTAGATGGAATTAATTTTTAAGGTTTCTTCTCCTTTATTTAGGAAGAAATATTTCCCCCCTAAATTTAGTAGGCTACCTTCAAGAGAAAAAAAATGCCTGTAGTAAGGAAATAGATTACAAAGTATCTAATTTTTCACTTATTTGGAAAAAAATCTAATTGGCTTGCCCAATGAAATATGAGAGATTTTTAAACTTTGGAGTCTTTCTCCTAAACTTGAAAGTGTCTCACAGTTTCTGTGTTGTCAAGAACATAGACATCCAACCTCACCTGAACTTTTACCTTACAATTCTTGTGCTTCTAAATCTTGTGAAAACCTCTCTAACATCAGTTAGATCAGATATTTTCTTCAGGTCCTATACTTTATCATGCCAATTGATTAAGGAGGCTAAAATTAGCAGCTGGAACTGTTGTTTAAAGCATCACTTTTCCTCATCCGTACTGTAGTAAAGCACTCTTTTTATACTTTTAAAATTCACTTTCTAAAGTTTAAACCAGAAATAGTAGATATTTGCTCCATACTTAGCAATATTCCTTGGCTTCCTATTTATTTCAATTTTCAAATAGGAGCTCTACCTATAATTAGTATCATTATTAATACTATTGTTAGTCTTTCATAAGTACAACTTATGTTCTGCTGATCCCCTTCCCTTCTTGCTAGTTAGATGTATGTGATTATCACTAATAGGCTTATATTATAGTCTTCACAACCCTTCTTTCCCACATTTACTTTTCCTAATCATTTGAATAGCATTTATTTTGTTCTATGATTTAATAATTGTTATTAAACTTATTGTTGTGACTTTTATGGTAAAGAGTCTTTTAAGAAACACATTTTAATAGCATAAAATATGTGAGTCGAAGGAAGTAAAAATGCAATAAAAACAAGAAAGACATATGAGAAGAAAGAAGCAAAGTTAGCTGAACAGTGGTCTTTTGTTTAGGAAGTTCCATACCTTCTTATGAGACCCGCCGTAAATCAAAGATAGGCTGGTCTAGGTTGTTCTTGATTTTTGCTTATGATGGGGAGGAAAAATGGCTTTTAGTTACCTATTCCATTACCTATTCATCAAGAATCTGGGCGTTAGTTTTCATTTTATATTTTGACTACTATCCTCAGAGAAATTCTTTGTTTCCGGTGATTGCAGTGATTTCTCTCTTTTGAGAGCTGCGGATCCAAGGTTAAAGTTGACTATTCCCTCAACCTTCTTACAAGTGTTTTATTAAATGGTACTTGTCTGTGCTTAAATATTAGATAGCAGAGCTATTAGGAAGGAAAGCCAGGAGGATAGCAGACATAAATATCTTTTTCTGTGCTGCTGGGACAAGGTGACCTGGAAGCCAGTTGCTGTGTTACTGTTAATGAGGATAAACAAGCCCTATAGGAAGACTCAGATTGTAGAGGCCAAATCATAATGTTCAGTTCAAAGGGTACCAGGCTCTGTGGTCGGAATGCAGAGATGAATGAGATGCTCTGCCCCATGAAGATTCTTTTTTCCTGTGAGGATAGGAAAGCGCTATAGAATTGAGGCATCACTATTGGAATAACGTAGAGGAACCCCTCAGTGAGCCAGTGGGCATATCTCAGAATGAGAAAAATCAGACTTCGTGTGACACAGAATTTTTAGAAAAAAAATAGGATTTTTAGCAATTAATACTATTCATCTCCAACTTTTTACTACTAGACTTATCAAATAGCTGGTGTGCCACTACCATCTTTATTTCCTTGCCACTTCATTCCTTAACCTCTTGAGATCATCCAGCCTGATCACTTAACTGAAACTACATTCTAAAAGGACATAATTTCTTGATTGTTAATTTAATGGTAAAATGTAGATGGAACAGCAAGGTAGTTAGTAGAATGAGCTTTGAAATCAGCAGACTTGGGTTAAGATTCTGATTCCACCACTTACTAACTAGCTCTGTGACTTTGAGAAAGCATTTTTTAAAGTCTCATCTGAGAAATCAGGATAATAAAATCAATCTAATAAGATTATCATAAGGATTGAGAAAATATATAAAGCACCTATCACAGGCCAGGGCACATAGTTGATACTCAATACTTTCATGATTATTTTTTAAAGGCTTTTCACAGTCTTTATTTTTCCTGACATTTCTATAACATGTAAAAAACGTCATCATCTCATACTTACTAAAAATGTTTCTTTCTTCTTCTAGGTCACAAACCTTAAACAATCCTTAATGTTCAATCCTTGTACTGCTATTCTTTATTCCATAAGAAGCTGTTACCACATTTTACCTAAAGGGATGAAGGGAGTGACTTAAAAAGGCAGTGCATCACTTTGAAAGAAGAAATAACCCTCAGTGGAGGGACATAGCCAACCCAAGACAACCTTGTTGGAGCTAGAGTAGTCAGTATTACCCTGATCTCACTCTCTTCCTTCTCTCTGATCTGCTGCTGGGGCCCCTTATTGGCTAAGAGAGCCAGAAAGCATAGGAAGCCATGGATGGAGTCTGTGTAGTCTGTACTTCAACATAGGTTCCACATGAATACTGACAAATTTTCAAATCAGTTTGTGCAAATTAATTATTCTACTGATACTGTCTTTGATATGTTCTATAGGAAATGCAGCTCTGATCTTTGAATGTTCTTGTGTACAGAACAAATGCAATTAGAAAAAAATTACAGCTAGAATGAATGAATGATCCCATCAAAGAATCTGTTATTTTAAAATATTTTACTCTCCTATTTCTCAGGGTTGTATACAAGCAGGCCTGATTTTGCCCCCAAGGGACATTTGACAGTGTCTGGAGACATCTTTATTTGTCATACTTGTGGATGAGGGTGGGTGCTACCAGCAATTAGTGGGTTTCGTGTGTAGAGAAGCCAGGGATGCTTCTAAACAGCCTATAGTGCACAGGCCAGTCACCCACAATAAAGAATTATCTGGCCCCAAACCAAAATATTAACAGTGCCAGGATTGAGAAACACTCCTCTAGAAGAAACTAAAGATACCAACAATATATTTAAAAAGATAAAATAGATCTTTTTAAAGATATATATATATATATATTTACACTGAATACACATGTATGACATGTGCTTATAAAGTAATGAGACGGGCTTCCCTGGTGGTGCAGTGGTTAAGAATCCTGCCAATGCAGGGGACACAGTTTTCAGCCCTGGTCCGGGAAGATCCCACATGCCGCGGAGCAACTAAGCCCGTGAGCCTAGAGCCCTTGCTCCACAACAAGAGAAGCCACCTCAATGAGAAGCCCGCGCACCACAACGCAGAGTAGCCCCGCTCCCCTCAACTAGAGAAAGCCTGTGAGCAGCAACGAAGACCCAACACAGCCAAAAATAATAAATAAATAATAATTTAAAAAAATAAATAAAAAAAATAAAGTAACGAGACCACTTTGATAGCATATGAAATTAATTGTTAACATTTCAGTAATGGTCTACTGTTTATGAAATTCTTTCTAAAAATTCTCCCTGGCAATATTATCTATTCCCACAGCCTCAACTTTCATCTCTATAATTATGACTGTCAAATATTTATCTCTAGCCCAGGCTTCAATATGTTACCACATACTGATTTTCTGTCCTCAGTATTTCCTGTCACTCGCCCTGCCCTCATACCACTGCATTAGTTTGGCCTCATCCTTGTTTGCCTGGATTACTATGTGACCTCATTGTCCAAGATCACACCGTCTTGTGGCTATAAATAAGGAGACACCTTTTTCTTAGTGCACAAACTATAATAGTCTCAGTTCTGATTCACTCCCAGAAATCAGCTCTCATCAAATTACCTGTCGGCTGCTTCTGAGAGCTCCCAGGGTTCTGCCGTGTAGTCTTCTGAGCAGGTCCACAGGGGTCCCTGCTAAGGTTTGAATGCTGCCATGTCTCCCTGTAAGATCACACTGAGGACTCAGCTGGGCATGGCTTTCTGCAGACTGTTACCAGCACCCCGGTCTCAAGGAGGAGGTATACTGCTCACCCCTTTGCAACTCTTTCTGAAGTACAGGAGGAGCACTTCCTGCATCCCCCACAATGTAACCGAGTCCAGACTGTAACTTTTGACAAAATTTTACTGTACGTTTGGGAATTTTAAAAAAGGGGTGTAGAATGAGGTAGTTACAAGCTGCCCAGGCCCAGACCCATGCAAAGTTTCCGTGCAGGGATCTCATTCCCAGCCAGTCCTCACCTGGCAGGGTACCTTCCACTCTAGAAATGCCCCAGGAATCTTTATGCTTGAATTCCATTCCAAACTGATTCTGGGACCAGAAACAGGATAGTTTTCCTTCATTCAGTCTGAGATCTCAAGTATGACTGGAAAAAGAATTTAAATTTCTTGTACACCCCTTACATGGAGGGATATGACCCAGTCCCCCAAAATAATCATATCAGAATACAGTGGCCAATTTCAGTTCATTTACCAGAGGCTGGATAATTCAATCTTAAAATAATCTCTCATGGGCCATCAACAACCTAGTGGAAGCTGGGCTGCACCAACTTTGTGCTAGCTTATTTTCAGTCTCTCCTCATGAAGCATTTAAAATCTCCATGTCAATCTCACAAAGAATCACCTTGTTATGACAGAGATGAGTTTCCAACTAATCTCCCTCCTCCAGTCTGGTCTCATCGAGTTCACTCCTTTCCTGCTGCCTATGTCCCATCAGAAATGCAAATCTGATCACTTCTTTACTTAAGACTGCATAGTGATTCCTCTTGCCTATTTCTCCACCCCCGTCACTTCTCTTTTCCCTACCCACACCCTGTGTTCAAGTCCAGACGCTCAGGTTTCCTACAAATCCCTAACCATGGATTCTCTCTCATGTGTCTGCCTTTGCTGTTGTCTAGGCCAGGAATGCTTTTCACCCAGTCATCAGGGGGCCATATCTTATTCATCTTCCAAGATGCAACTCAGTTGCCACTCTCTAGGAATCCTCTGTTTGCCCCATCCCCAAGCCTGGAGCGCATTGTACTTATCTCTGACATACCTCTCATCATACTGTAGTGAAATGGTTTGTGTCTTCTAGAAGACCGTGGGAGCTCCCTAAAGGCAGAGGAAATGGTGTTGCACTCTGTGTTTTCATGCACCTGGCACAAGCATGCAATATAGTAAATCCTCAGTTAAGTTTAGTTGATGTTGACTCAATATTTTCATTTGATCCTCTTAACAACACTGGGAAGCTAGTATTATTTCCAACAGTGCTGGTGGAAAGCAGTGAATGCATTTAATTTAAGACTAAGATGAAAACAACCATGAAAATTATGGTTACAGAATAGAATGTAAAGTTTATGAATCATGACAATGTAGAAACAATATAATTAACAAAGAGGAAAGGAGAATGGAGTGAAAAAGTGGGATGTGTGTAAGTTGTTGATTTTCTCTGTTATAGACGAGGTTATAAAGGTAGGTTTTAAAGCTGACAGATCAAGTAATAAATGTACAACCACATTTTGCTATATAAAAGCAAACAGAAAATATAGAAAAATAATGCAGTTAATTAAAATCAGGGTTTAGAGGGTAGGGAGTGGAAAAGGGTGATACTACTCACAGTGGGGATATATAGATTTAGATATATTTTTAAAAGAAATAGAGAATAAAGTATGTTATATAAAGTTATGGTAACTTTTAGCCTAAAAACAACCTAGAGTACAATTTACTTTTTTACATATTCAGGAGAAATACATGTACAAAATATAAAATATAAATATAAGAATATATGGAGCATATATAGTAAAAAATAAAAACTAGAAAACATAAGAAGGGGTATCTATCATACCAGTAAATTTACCTATGAAAACAAAATGGCTCTCAGAAGGATAAGAAAACAAAATCTAATTAAATGCTATACACAAGATATATTCCTAATACAAAATATCGAAAAATGTTGAGTATTAAAAAGTATAGAAGCAAGTCACAGAGTGAAACAAACATAAATAACTAATACTGAGAAAATACTTGCTATAAAATATTAAGGAAAAGACTGAAGGAAAACAATAGAAAAATGGGCAAGAAACTTGAGCAGACACTGTCAAAGAGCACATCTTTTCATTAACACATGGAAAGGTGCTCTACCTCATTGTTGATCAGGAAATTAAAGCCTCTACAGGTAGCTGTAAGAGTGGGTTTGCCATTCCCACACAGGTTTCTCTCTTTGTCTCTGCCTCTACAATAGGCAGTGTTTCAGGTGGTGGCTTGAGTTCTGGAGTAAGGATGCCACAGAGGAGTATCCCCAGCCCACCACAAGGACATGACGTGTGAGCAAAAACCGTGTGGCTGGCAGGATCTTGGTGCTCCAGCCTGGTGTCAGGCCTGAGCCTCTGAGGTGGGAGAGCTGAGTTCAGGCCGTTGGACTACCAGAGACCACCCAGCCACACGTAATATCAATCAGTGAGAGCTCTCCCAGAGATCCCCGTCCCAATGCTAAGACCCAGCTCCACCCAACGGCCAGCAAGTTCTGGTGCTGGATGCCCCATGCCAAACAACTAGGAAGACAGGAACACAGCCCCACCCAACCTCAACAAATCACATCTTGGGTCACAAAGAAGTAAAACTGTCACTGTTTGCAGATGACATGACAGTATACATAGAGAATCCTAAAGATGCTACCAGAAAACTACTAGAACTAATCAATGAATTTGGTAGAGTAGCAGGATACAAAATTAATGCACAGAACTCTCTTGCATTCCTATACACTAATGATGAAAAATCTGAAAGAGAAATTAAGGAAACACTCCCATTTACAATTGCAATAAAAAGAATAAAATACCTAGGAATAAACCTACCTAAGGAGACAAAAGACTTGTATGCAGAAAACTATAAGACACTGATGAAAGAAATTAAAGATGATACAAATAGATGGAGAGATATAGCATGCTCTTGGATTGGAAGAATAAACATTTTGAAAATGACTATACTACCCAAAGCAATCTATAGATTCAATTCAATACCTATCACACTACCAATGGCATTTTTCATAGAACTAGAACAAAAATTTTACAATTTGTATGGAAACAGAAAAGACCCTGAAGAGCAAAAGCGATCTTGAGAAAGAAAAATGGAGCTGGAGGAATCAGGCTCCCTGAATTCAGACTATACTACCAAGCTAAAGTAATCAAGACAGTATGGTACTGGCACAAAAACAGAAATATAGATCAATGGAACAGGATAGAAAGCCCAGAGATAAACCCACGCACATATGGTCACCTTATCTTTGATAAAGGAGGCAAAAATATACAATGGAGAAAAGACAGGCTCTTCAATAAGTGGTGCTGGGAAAAACTGGACAGGTACGTGTAAAAGTATGAAATTAGAACACTCCCTAACACTATACACAAAAATAAGCTCAAAATGGATTAAAGACCTAAATGTGAGGCCAGATACTATCAAACTCTTAGAGGAAAACATAGGCAGAACGCTCTATGACATAAATCACAGCAAGATCCTTTTTGACCCACCTCCTAGAGAAATGGAAATAAAAACAAAAATAAACAAATGGGACCTAATGAAACTTCAAAGCCTTTGCACAGCGAAGGAAACCGTAATCAAGACGGAAAAACAACCTTCAGAATTGGAGAAAGTATTTGCAAATGAAGCAACAGACAAAGGATTAATCTCTGAAATATACAAGCAGCTTATGCAGCTAAATATCAAATAAACAACCCAATCCAAAAAATGGGCAGAAGACCTAAATAGACATTTCTCCAAAGAAGATATACAGATTGCCAACAAACACATGAAAGGATGCTCAACATCACTAATCATTAGAGAAATGCAAATCAAAACTGCAATGAGGTATCACCTCACACCCGCAGGAATGGCCATCATCAAAAAATCTACAAACAATAAATGCTGGAGAGGGTGTGGAGAAAAGGGAACCCTCTTGCACTGTTGGTAGGAATGTAAATTGATACAGCCACTGTGGAGAACAGTATGGAGGTTCCTTAAAAAACTAAAAATAGCACTACCATATGACCCAGCAATCCCACTACTGGGCATATACCCTGAGAAAACCATAATTCAGAAAGAGTCATGTACCACAATGTTCGTTGCAGCACTATTTACAATAGCCAGGACATGGAAGCAACCTAAGTGTCCATCAACAGATGAATGGATAAAGAGGATGTGGCACATTTATACAATGGAATATTACTCAGCCACAAAAAGAGACGAAATTGAGTTATTTGTAGTGAGGTGAATGCACCTAGAGGCTGTCAAGTAAGTCAGAAAAACAAATACCATATGCTAACACATATGTATGGAATCTAAAAAAAAAACCAAATGGTTCTGACCAGCCTAGGGGCAGGACAGGAATAAAGATGCAGACATAGAGAATGGACTTGAGGACATGGGGAGGGGGAAGGGTAAGCTGGGACGAAGTGAGAGAGTAGCATCGACATATATACACTACCAAATGTAAAATAGATAGCTAGTAGAAAGCAGCTGCATCTCACAGGGAGATCAGCTCGGTGCTTTGTGACCACTTAGAGGGGTGGAATAGGGAAGGTGGGAGGGAGACGCAAGAGGGAGGGGATATAGGGATATATGTATACACATAGCTGATTCACTTTGTTATACAGCAGAAACTAATACAACATTGTAAAGCAATTTTATTCCAAGAAAGATGTTAAAAAAAAAAAAAAAAGAAAGCCTCTACAAACCCACCGAATGGCTAAATATTAAAAAGACTAAGAAACCAAGTATTTGTGAGGATACAGAGAAATGGGAATTCTCATACAGTTCTGGTGGGTGTATAAATTGATGGAACCACTTTGGAAGACAACTTGTTATGCCATTATGTTGAAGAATGTGTTCTCTATGATGCAGCCACTCAATTTCTAGGTATATACCCATCATAAATGTGGGCATACGTGTACCAGCGGACGTGTATAAGAATGCTCACCGGCCAAAAACAAGAAACAATTAAATGATTGTCAAGAGTAATGATAAATTCATACAATGTAAAACAACACAACAATGTAAATAAATGGATTATAGTGTAAGCAATGACACAGATGAATCTTACAAACATAATGTTGAGCTCAAAAGACTACACACTGTATGATTACTGAATGATTCCATTTATATGAACTTCAAAAACACACAAAACTAAATTCTAATGAAAACAGATGGCACACTTATATAGTAAAAGAATTAAAAGAATAAGGAATAAGTACATAATATTTCCATAAATATCAGGAAAGGACTACATTTAAGGAGAGAGAAGAAGCTGTGGTTGGGAATGGGCATGGAAGTAGGGGTGCTTCTTGAGCTTTACCAGTGTGCTACTTCTTGAACCTGAATTGGTGATTACACGATGTTCTAATTGTAGTAATTCATTAAACTGCATGTTTATGTTTTATGCAATGTTCTATATATGTGTTTCATTTGACAATAAGAAACTTTTTAAAAAGTAAAATATAACAGATTCTAAAAACTTCCCCTGAATTTTTTAAATAGACTTTGAGAGATGTTTATAAATTTCTAGTGTAAGAATGTTTTTCTTTTAAAAAACTTTTGAAAACTAAAAATACGGAAGAGTTTACAATGATAAAAAAAATCTATCAAATACATTATATCTGTGCGTGGAAACTTTATCAAGATCACTCATCTAGCAGATTCACTCCTCCCAAAGGCTATAAGTTCTAACGCTTTTCTCACGATGCTACTATATCTTTGCTTTGAGATAACTTGGGCTGTATTCATTCAAAGTCAACTTTTAAATTTTAAATAATAACAAACCCATGAGTCATAAAGAAGGCATATTCTAAGAGGAGAGAAAATTCCTGAATATGGTGGCATTACTTCAGAGCTAATAAAAATTTAAAACATCTAATTTTTAAAAATTTCTAGTATTCATTTGATATTAACTATTCCTAAAATAAAATATGAAAAGCAAAAAGAAAAGCATTTACTATTGATTTGCTAATAGCCATTTGGTAGACAGGTGTCAAGAAAAGAAAAATGCTTAATGTTATATTATATAATTATGTAAATTAATTGATTTTGTCCCCCAAGGGATATTTGGCAATGTCTTGAGACATTTTTGCTTGCTGCAACAAAACGGGAAGTGGTACTAACGGCATCTAGTGGGTAGAGGTGATGCTGTTAAACATCCAACAATGAACAGGAAAGCCCTGCCCCCCCTCCCCAACATAGAATTATCTGGCCCCAAGTGTCAATAAATCAAAGGTTGAAAAAAACCCTGGAATAAGTGAATCAAGAGAAAAAAGTTATCACATATTGTTAAGCAAAAAGGAAGATTACAAAAGATTAAAGTTAAGGGGACTTCCCTGGTGGCACAGTGGATAAGGCTCCACACTCCCAATGCAGGGGGCCTGGGTTCGATCCCTGGTCAGGGAACTAGATCCCACATTCACGTCACAACTAAGAGTTTGCATGCTGCAACTAAGGAGCCCGCCTGCCGCAACTAAGACCCTGTGCAACCAAATAAATATTTAAAAAAAAAGATTAAAGTGTGATTCCATTTTTGTTAAAACAAAAGTGATTGTCTCTGTGTATGTAATGTATGTGTAGTATATTTACATATAAATGCACAAAAATGTCAACAGGGTTTGGCCCTCAATGATGAAATCATGGATGAATTTTATTTCCTTTTGCTTTGTCTTACTTGGCTTACCTGGAATTTCTAATTTTTTCTATTGATCATTTATTACTTGAACAACAAGAAAAATACGAAGTTTGGTTTCTACCAAAGAAAGAACACGGCTTTGGCATCAGAAAAGAACTGAGTTTGAACACTGGTCATCTTTCACTAAGAGTATGACCACTTTTATCCTTCTGAGACTGTTTTCTTATTGGGAAAATGAGGAATTAATACCTCACATACTTGCTCCTTTTCTTTTGTTCAGTTTAAATACAACTACACATACTCACACATACATGCATACTTACCCCAACTCAATAGAAAAATGTTGAGAAAGAATTCATTTTACTTCTATCTTTAATGTTTGAAGGAGAGTATATTTATTTAAAGGGTAAGAAGATAGATGATGTGTGATGCTTCTGAAGGGAATTTCTAGGCATTTTCAGACTTTAGAAGTTAACCTCCCATTTATACCTATTTCACTTAAAACTTTAACAATGAATTCCTTTTTTTTTTTCCATTCAAAATACATTCACTGAGTACCTATAATATACCAGGCATTGTGCTAAGCACAGGGAAAACAAATGGAAAGAAAGAAGGAAAAAAAAGACTCAGTCTCTATCAGTAAATACAGTCATACACATATTCACTGGATATTATGGAAACAAACAGGAGGAACAGTTAGGTATACTAGCTTATCCTATAGTACTATGCTTATGCTACTTATGATTAGATCTCTTTTTTAGTTCATAAATAAAACTGATAATTTCCTAATCATAAACAAAAAAGACAAAAAAAGAAAAAGCAATGGATATGAACATATGGAAGGTGCCTAAAGTAGAATTACAGTGCTGTGAGCAGCAATAAGCAAAGGAAATGGAAAAATAAGATATGTACACAATATCCAGTCAGGCAGGAAAGTCGATGGTGGGGTGAGCTAAGTCAGTCTCCATCCAGTTACTATCGGATGGTTCTGAAATGCCTGGATGGCATCTGGAGTGGAGGGATAGGAGATGGAAGCCTCCTGAGTGGGAAGAAAAGGAATCCATGCAGAGTAAACAATTTATATGTTGGATTGGGATAGAATTCTTATAAATAAAAAGTATGCCTATATTCAATAACTGCAACTATTTAAAATAACAGTATTAGTCTATTGTGTTAGCAAACAGTGGTTAAAGGATAAACATTTTCTGGAGTTAAGGAAATATTTGGGATATCAAGAATCGGTGCGCTAAATAAGAACACAGCTGCTTCATAATGCGCAATGCTTTGAACAGCTTTTAGATTAGAGAACTGAGATAAAGAATACAGGCTCCAAAAGAAGTCAACATCAACTGAAGAAAACAGTGAAGGGTGCAGCAGAGCAAAAGTTGGAATTGAATATGGTTGGTTTGATAGAAAACTTTGCAAGCAAGTTAGTTTAAATTTGATTTAGAAGGCAATGAGAAACCACAGATGATATGATATGTTTTCTTCAGCTTTTCAAAAATACCTGTTTTGATCAAACAGGACATAGGAAGGAACTGCATGTTGCTTACTATAAGTAAAAAAGATTAGGACCAAAATTAGCTGCCGGCTTCATTGCCTTACTATGGGGAGGGCAGGGACATAAGGAAGGGGAGAAAACATATGAGTAAAGCTCTCTATCGGTGCTTTGCCAATACTTCCAGCGTGAGTCCTCACACGTACTCCTCCCTAGGCTTGCAATACTAGTAGAATCTGGTTGATTCCTCCACATCTTTTAGGTCTCTTCCCCATCTCCACCTCCTCCCCATAGGAATCTCCCTGTTATAAATTCTCAAACTTATAATTGTGTTTTTTGGTTAATTATTTAGAGTCTGTCTCCTGTTCCATACTCCAACCAACCTCTCATCTTCAAATAAGCTTCAGAAGGGCGCGGACCCTGACAGTTTTCCTCACCGAAGTGTGAGTGTTCTTCTCCAGCGCCTTACACTATTGATTGATGCATAGCATGCTACAAGCATGTCTTGAATGAATGAGAATGAGCTTCCGTGTTTGGTGGTTAACAATACCAGGCCCACAGGAAGCGCTCAAGAAATAAACAGCACTTACTGGTATTCACATTTATTATCTCATTTATTTCTCACAAAACCCGGTAAGTATCAAACCCGGTACTAGGATCTAGAAAACTAAGGAAAGTTAAACAGCCCGTCCGGCGTCAAGAGACACCAGAATTACAGCGCCGGGCCTGGGACCAGCACCGAGCACCTCCCTGGCCGGGTTCTTCTCGGTTACCCCAAGCGGCGGGCCACAGTCTCGCCCTCCGCGGCTCGGTCTTCAGCCGCCGGCCTGCCGCAGACGAAGCTCGTTTCCGTGGTTGGAAGGAGGCTCGGGGCAGGAGGCAGCGCCGGGGGCGGGGCGAAGACGACCTAGGGTCAACACAGGCGGGCGCCGGAACCGCCCGAGCCTGTGGCTGCCCAGCAGGCGGAATCCCGCTCCCTGAAAGGAGCCGCTCCCCCTGTGGGTCGCACCCCGGTGTAGGGACTCGGGGTCCTCTCCCCAAAGCACGAGACGGCCCGCC